>NC_067144.1:37325534-37641159 GCF_903995435.1 Acomys russatus | reverse complement strand
TGCTGACTGACAGACTCAGTTTCTCCCTTTTCATACAGAATCTTCTAATTTAGTGATGAAATTCTCCACTTACATAGGCTCTTGAGATAGGTTTATGCCCCAATGAATCTACCATACACAGAATATATCAAACGTTTAAAAAAATGTATGTAATATACTTAGTCTACCAAATTTATGAGCTCTGTGGCACAATGCTCTGTAGTGTAGGATGTTTATCTGCAGGACTGTATGGCTGAGCCCCAGCCACATAGCATGGTGAGTGAGGTTAGTAATGTAATCATCAATCCAGGGAAAGAGTCAAAATTTCAAACTCAAACTCTAGTTTCTAGAGTCGGGCATGGTGATACCTACATGAACTTACAGCACTCAGGATGGACAGGCAGCACAGTAACTGGTCTTAATACCATTTTCACAATGCAATCATAAAGCCATGATATAACCATGCTAAAGAGCTTCCTCTCACTCTTGCGTTCCCATAATCTTCTAAAGCCTTGGGTTCTTGTTCATAGGGCCTAGAGTAGAAATGCTTTAGAACAAATGAAGAACCTCTACCCCAAGAGTTATTACTTTACTTTCTATGCCTTTTTCTTCTTGGGCCAAACAGTGAAAGTGGGAGGAAGCCTCTAGCACACTCACAGGGATGTTACTGTTTCATTGACAGAATGAACTGGGGTAGTGTGAATGGACTGGCCAATCACATAGGCACCTCCTTTTTTGTTTGTCACCCATAACTTTCACCTTGTCTTTACTTCCCTCTGATCTTGTCTGTTTCTAACATATTACTCAGCTGTTCTTTTTCTGAATGAATTACCAGATCATATCACTCATAAAAAATCTTTAGAGATGATGAAAAATCCTTTATTGGCTTTGTGTTTTTATGTCATAACTTGAACTCTTTGTTTAGGATCACACGATTATTAATGATTTCTAGCCCAAGACTGGTAATTAATAATTACTCCGAGTCCCTTTCCCACTACTTAATACAATAGGACATCTCACAACAATCCTCTGAGTTTAGTAGTTTTATCTCCATAATTATAAATGAGGAGACTGAACTTAGATGGAAGAAATTATCTTTCCCAACTAAAGCACATTATCATTCCCAGTCGTCCTTTCCCCGTATACCCAAAGCACTGAAATCTCCAATGATAGTAGAGTTGAGCTAACTTCTCTTTTTCATGTCCCTCTTTCTCATGCTGGACTGAGGAGAAATTTGATCCACTAACCAGTCTCTAATTAATTTCCAAGGTTCAGATCACTCCCTTCCTTTCTTTTTTGTTTTTTGTTTTTTGAGACAGGGTTTCTCTGTGTAGCCTTGGCTGTCCTGGACTTGCTTTGTAAACCAGGCTGGCCTCGAACTCACAAAAGTCTGTCTGCCTCTGTCTCCTGAGTACTGGGATTACAGGTATGTGCCACCACGCTTAGTTATCTCTGGGACATTTTCATCTTGCAAAAATGAAACTCAACACTTATTAAACTACTTACCCTTCTCTCTGTCTTCTTGCCCCATCATCGCCATCCTACTTTCTGTTTCTATGAGTGATGATGCCAGATAGATCATATAAATGAAATCATATAACATTTTAAAAACAATATTTTAGAATTTTGTACAATGCGTTTTGAACATTTCTACTCCTTTTCCCAATCTCTACTATCATTAAAAAAAAAAATGAGCTCTTCTTCTCACAGAATCCATCAAATGCTAATAGATCCTCAGAGAGTGTTGAGATTTTGTGCCCACCTTTCCCTGTGTATGCTAGGATTTTGTCTGACCAGAGCTCATACAAGTCTTATGGCTGCTGTCATGATCACTGAGAGCTCCTATGTACCACCTCCCTGCTGTGTATGGAATAAACTTTTTCTCTGATGTTATTGACCACTTTTGGCTCTTACAATCTTTTTGTAAAGATTCCTGAGCCATGTGGAGAGGATTCAATGTACTTTATTTCACTTTATATAACATCCTTAAAGTTTATTCTTATTGTAGTGTTTGTCAAAACTTACCTTCTTTTAAAGGCTAATTAATATACTGTTTTTATACATATACTGTCTTTGTTTGAATACTTTGGGTTATAGGGAACAACTCTGCTGTGAACATAGGTGTGCAAATATCTTCAGGGCATTTTAATTCACACACACACACACACACACACACACACACACACACACACACACACACATATATATATAGAGAGAGAGAAGGAGGGAAGGAGGAAGAGGGGAGGGAGGGAGAGAGAATTACTGGACTCTTTGACAACTCTGCTTTTAAGCTACTAAGGAACATCGTGCTGCTTTGCTCACTAGTGATATCATTTTACTTCCTGATGTACAGTTTCTAATTTCTCTATATGACTTTAGGTAGCTATTGTTCTTATTTTTCTATGATAGATATCTGAATGTATGCACTGGGTGTGATTTAAATGAAGAGAAATGATTAGACATGGTCTTTGTATGCTAGGTCTTTCTGACTTATGCTATTACATATATTGGTTTTTATACCCTCTGGTATTTTGATTAAAAAATGTGCCTCACATTTGACCATGTCCCCTGGAGGGGGAGACCTGGTGGCACTCAGAGGAAGGACAGCAGGTAGCCAAGAAGAGACTTGATACCCTATGAGAATATATAGGGGGAGGTAATCCCCCTCAGGAACAGTCATAGGGTAGGGGAATAATGGGAAAATGGGGAGGGGAGGAATGGGAGGATACAAGGGATGGGATAAACTTTGAGATGTAACAAGAATAAATTAATAATAATAAAAAAATGATGCTCATAGAAAAAGCATAATTGAGTTCAATAAAACATTTCATGGCTGGCAAGATGGCTCAGTGGGTAAGAATGCTTGCCACTGTGCTCAGTGATCTAAATTTCATCCCTGGAGACCACATGATAGAAGAAGAGAACTGAATTCCACAAGTTGTCCTCTGATCATGTCCTGCTTCCACTCCTTCCCTACACACACACACACACACACACACACACACACACACACACACACACACACACACACACACACACACACACCCCACAGTTCTGATTTTTATTGAAATGAAGCCCATGTAGAGTCAAGAAGTTGACAGCAAAACTGTGTTTTACCCATGAAATCCTGGAGGTGTTTTTCTTAAGCACTTAAAGTGTTTTTCATAGCACTTAAGATGAGTTTCACAATGATACAGCATTAGCCATCCATAGATCTGGCCATATAAACTACTAGCAATTGTGCTATAACCAACTACCTGAGGAAAATTAATATAAGGGGGGTATTTATTCTGTTTCATGGTTTGAGGGGATACAATCTAGTAAGACAGAAGAGGCATGGTGACAGGGACCAGCTTGGTCCAGTGGGACAACGGAAGGCAGCGGTATAGCTTCCTCATATTTTTACAAGCCAAGATGCAGAGAGAATAAGACGAAGAGGGATGGATTTAACCTCCCAGCCCACCACCCACAGCCTACATCTGCCAGCTAGAACTCACCTTTTAATCTTTCTATAGCTTTCTGAAAACAGAGCCACCATCTGGGTAACATGAACTCAAACACATGAATCAGTGGTGCACATTAAACACTCAAATATAACATTTTATCCCTGACCCCCTTAGGTTGACAACCATCTTACAATGCAAAATGTATTCAGTTCAACTTCAAACATCCCTGAGAGTTGTAAAGTTTGAACACTCTTCAAAGTCCAATGTGCTGAATTCTTTTATAAGACTCTTATAAGCAATCTTTTAACTGTTAGTCGTTGTGAAATTTAAACAAACAAACAAACAAAAAACAAAACAAAACAAAAAACCACACACTTTCAATTACAATGATATAAACATCCCTATTCAAAAAGGGAAGAAAGGACACATAGCATAGAAGGAGAAGACCAAAGTAAGGTTGAAACTTGAGGGACAAATACCAAACCCTGAAGCTCTATGGTCCAGCATCCGGGGGTTGCAGTGGCATCAATCTTGGGTCCATTCCAGGCTTAGGTATCCCTTCAGTATAGCTGACTGTAGTATTCATGGCTCTTCTCCTGGTCCAGGTCCACTTGGTATCTTCAGCTTTCTTCAGTGGATATATTGGTATCCTGGGGCCTCCATTGAAACAGATTTCACCTTCATAGATTGATGTAGCCTACTTGAGAGTTCAAGTAGGACTCACACCTGTTACACATTTCCTGGCTTCAGTGACTTTCTGAAGCATTGAATCAAGCCTCTGTGGCTTTGTAACTCATATTTTGCATGTCTGAAAAAATCAGTATCACATGAACATTAGTCAGTTTTACCGCCGGCTTGAGGTGCAGCCTGGTCCCCTTATACTAGAGCTGCAGCTGACGTTATGTGTGTTTGCGGCTGAACCTGGGCAAACACTTCTTTAGGCTGATGTTTTCTAGTAGGGAACTCAGAGGCTCTATCTTCTCAATCACTCTCTTCTTAGGCACTCTTCTTTCAACTTAGTATGCATTTTTTAATATCTTAGACTCTTTGATGCATAGGATCTTGTGCCCAAGTTATTAATCCTATTGTTATAATACAAAATGATCCTGTTTCCCCTTCATTGTACTAATAATTTTAGCAATTTCTACCATTTTGTTTCTACCTGTATTATGTGCAACTTTAAACACATTCAAACATCTTTCTTTTCTTGAAAAATCTACATTTTTATTTTCTTGTCTTTTTGCTTCACTTTCTGTTCTCTCTTCTTATAAGTCTTTCAGAGATCACAGGATAGATGAACCTACATGGGATCAGTAACCATGTCACCACAGCTTAGCTGTTTTGCTGTCTTGAAATTAACCCCATTAATCAAATTAGCCTATTACTTTTTAATTCAGCCTTCTTCAAAATTAAAAAAAAATTAGAACATAGGTAGATACTTTTCTAGAATATAACCCGAATGTCTTTGAGCCCAATTCCTGTCATAATCCTTGTTCATCTTTGGCATCTCAAAAGTACACAATCTACCTTACCTATTTTTCTATCTGCAGTCTTGTGTTTTTATACTCTCACTAGAATGACCCATTAAACTCATCTTACAGCCTATGAGGACGTGTATGCTCCACAGCTCCAAGCACTTCTACCTTTCTCCTGCATACCGGTTCTAAGTGTGTATATACTATAGCAATGTACCAGCTTCTCAGAATACAGTTTTTATTAGTTACCTTTCTCATTGCTGTGACCAATTAGCTTACAGAAAAAACACCTTGAGAAAGGAGAGACTTACTTTGGTCCATGGTTTGTGTGATGCTAATTCATCTAGCAGGGAAAGTGAGGAGGCCAGGGCTGTCTGTACTAAGGTAGTAGGAGCTGGTGACACAGGAGGCTGGGAGATCATACAGGACTAGGCTGTAGCCTCAAGGCTCAATCCATGTGTCCTAATTCCTTCATCCAGCCAGTCCTTGTGTGTTAAAGTTTCTATAGCTTCCCCAAGCATCACCACCATAAGGAGAACACACAAGCACACGGTGGACATACCACTTTCAAACCATAACACCAGATAAATTAAGGGCTTATTGGAGTGAGAATTTTGGTTTCTTAAAAAAAAAAACCCAGGAATATTATAAAAACATGTTTTCCTTTTAATCCCAGGTGTGGGGATATGGGACTGTCTTGCTACAGGTGACTATGGTTTGCCTCATGCTCTAGCAGGGGTGTGGTTTTGCCAGCTACAGATAGTTTTTTGAGAGTGTGTGACCTTTGGAATTCTGGGAACTTTTCAGAGGATATATAAATACTAGAGCCCTGATGGGTGTATTGTTGCTGTTGCTGACTTATTGGTGATTGGGTGCTGCCGGTTGCAGTTTGTCAAAGTATTCATATGCAAAGAAACAACAACAAGAAGAAAATTAGAGATCATGATGGTGAAGAGCAAACTTGCTCCAAGGAACTCAACACCCCTAATCAGCAGGAAGTAGTCTAATGATGATGCTGCCCCCTTTCCCCTCTACCCTTAACCCCCTTCTTCAACCCTATTAGGGGGTTGAAAGGGAAGAAGTAAAGAGGTGGAAGTGAGAAAGGATCCCCAAAGTAGCAAACACCAGCCATAGCCTATGGGAGGGCGAGATATGTTTCCAAGCATACAACCTGGTGTCTGGTGAATGTTGGCTAGGGGTTGTCCCGGTAGTGTCTATGTATATTTTGGCAGTCAATCAGAGAACCTATGATCAGAGCAGCATGCTAAGGATAGTAAAATGGTCAACTTCCCTTAAGAGGTGCTTTTTTTTATTTCTTATTTTTTTGAGTAGTCAGACACATGTTTGAGGAATTTCAGGCCAAAGCCGGAAAAGAGTTTGAGGAGAAATTCAATGAGTTTCAGCAGTGGCCAGCCATGAGCAATGGACCAGATCTGTGTTCCTCCTGCCTGAGAAATTCTAGTTCAGTTTTTCACTAGTGCTAATGAAACTCACACTGGTAAAAGGAAATCACATGATGATATCATGGCTGTTTCACTGAAAGTGCTACTAACTTGAGCAGCAAAACTATTTATAACCTTTAGCCCCAAGGAGATAAGCCCCAACAAAAAAGCCCAAAGTAAATTGGATAGACCTGTTTCAAATTTAAAACTGAGAATCTGTAACTGAGCATGTCCCAAAGGTTCAAGAAGTAATGGCTGAAAAGAGTTTAAAAGTTCTTAGAAGGAAAACGGCTACTGAGATGTGAGAAATACATGCTCCGGGGTTCTTCTGGTCACAAGAAATTACTCAGATGAGTAATGCATAGCAGAGACTCCAGTGAATGTACAGATACCATAAGAACTGACTAAGGGGTGTCAAGGAACAGAAATAGAGTTTAGAAATGAAGTCTGAGATGCAGACATTCAAATTAAGCTCAATGGCTTTCTTCACACAATATAGTTGGATCATAAGGTAAATAAAAACTTCCAAGAGGGTTTACAGAAGGATTTGATGGTGTGTAATAAGATGCTTGAATTTCTGTCTGCACACATCAGTTAAGACTTTCTCACTTTTCAGAAACTTTGTCTCACATTTTTTCTCTGATATGGTCTATTCACTCCTCGTTGGGAAGACTGAGGAAGAAGCGCACAGGTGTGAATCCTCAATTATAGCCTTGGAAGCTCACCAGAGCAAGGGTGGAAATTCCCAAGTTGCCTGTGTGCTTGTCCACCGATGAGTCACCTGTAGCCCCATTCCCATGTGTAGCTTGGCCAGCTCTCAGGAGAGCTCTGCCGCTTGGTTTCAGAATGAGAGATTAAAAAAGCCTCTGTGTGTTTTGTTAATGAGCCCAAATATTTTCATCTTGGTGGCTAAGTGTAGTAACAAATTTTAATAGTTAAATTATAGTAGTTAGTACAAATAATGATGTATTATAGGAATACATATGTATGTACACACACACACACATGCACACATATGAATGACCATCAAGGATGTTAAGGTTCATGGCTAATTTTACTTTCTTTTAATATCAAGTACACTTTTAATAGTACACTTGGATTTAAAAAGATTTTATTTTCATAGTATAAGATAATTATTGTTTCTGTTTGGGAGAAAGGAATCATCCAATCAATATTTTTATTTTTTCTAAATTGGCCCATACAAGTGACAACATATCATACTATGTAAACTTCTTTTTTTTCCTTTGGCAATTTTACACACATGTAGTAAGAATTCTGGAATTTTGGCTTGTTTAAAAAAACACAGAAATATTATAAAATTCTTTGGTTTAATCCCAGGTGTGGAGATATGGGGATGCCTTGGACTGCCAGAAGCAGCTGATTATGACTTGCCTTGTGCTGTAGCAGAGGCATGGTTTTTCCAGCTGCAGACAGTTTTTGCAATTGTGTGACATTTGGAATTCTTGGGACTTTTCAGAGGATATATAAATGCTGGGGCCCTGAGAGGTGGGTGGGTTGTTGACTAGTTATTGGTTGTTGTTGACTGGTTATTGGTTGTTGTTGACTGGTTATTGGTTATTGTTGGTATGGTTATTGGTTGCTGTTGGTCGTGTTTGTTAAGTAGTCATGGGTGAAGAAGAGACTATAACAAGCAGAAATTAGATATCCTGACAGTGAGGATCAAACTTGCTCCAAGGAGTTAGATACCTCAAGTCAGCAGGAAGTACTCTAAAGACACCAGCACCCCCTTTTCTGACCCCTGGCTTTATTCAGGGATCTCTTTCCCTTCCTCTCTATCCTTTTCCCCCCCTACTCTCTTATCTAGTCTTAGGAGGTTGAGAAGGTGGAAGAAAGAGGATAGAAAAGGGTGGAAGAAGGAAGAACCTACAAAATAACAAATGCCAGGTAGACACCCACCCTCCATAAAAATTATTTAGAGACATGTAAAAATAAATTTTTGGGTCATAGTTCTGAAACCAAGCATTGGGCTATGGAGCTGGTTTGCTTATGTCACCTCATGGAGAATCCCCGCCCAGAGTCCTGTTTTTGCTCCTTCTCTCTCAGTATATAGTCAGCAACTATACTGGTAAACTCAACATTGCCTAGTTCTTAGTGGTTTAGTTTTACCAGATATTATAGTGTATTTTTGTTAGATTTTAAAAACCCATCCCATCCATTAGTTAAAAAATCAATTATGCATTTAAGTTTAATGTAAATTGTTAAAACTAGATGTCCTTCAACTGCAGAATCGGTAAAGAAATTGTGGTACATTTACACAATAGAATACTACTCAGCTACTAAAATCAGAGAAATCATGAAATTTGCAGGGAAATGGATGTAACTAGAAAAGGTCATTCTGAGTGAGGTAACCCAGACCCAGAAAGACACACATGGTATGTACTCACTTATTTAAGTGGATTTTAGCCATATAGTACAGGATAAACATACTACAATTCACAGACCCAAAGAAGATAAGTAACATTGAGGACCCAAAGGAGGATGACTAAATCTCTCTCAGAAGGTGAAATAGAATATACAGCAGAAGTGGTTGAAGAAAAGGTAGGAGAGGGAACACAGGGAGAAATTAGGGTGGAGATCAGACCTGGGGAGAGTGGGGAGGGAAAACAGAGGGCCTGCAGAGAAGAAAACCATGGGCAGAGGCACCTCTGTGACAAGCTTGAGATGTTGGACAGGATAGGCTTTTTGGAGAATGTGGGGATAACTCTAGCTGAGATTCCTTGTAGCAGGGGTCATGAAGACTGAAGAGGACATCCTCTAACTAAAAAGGACTCCTAGTTGAGGGAGAACACCAACCCATGCATTAAAAACTTTGACCCAAAATTTATCCTGCCTACCGGATGTGCAGGGATAAAGATAGAAAAGAGATTGAGGGAATGTTCAACCAATGCCTGGCCCAACCTAAGACCCACCCAATGGGAGAAAGTCAATCCATGACAATATTAATGATGATATATTATGCTTGCAGACAGGAGCCTAGTATAGTTGTCTTCTGAGAGGCTACACCCACCAGCAGTTTGAAACAGATGCTGAGACTCACAGCCAAACATTGGTTGAAGTGTAGGGAGTATTGTGGAAAAATGAGTGGATGGATAGAAGGACCAGGAAGTGCAGTCACTTCACAAGAAGACCAACTAAGCCAACTAACCAGTGCTCAGAGGGACTTGTGGAGACTGAAGCACCAAATAGGGGCCTTGAATAGACTGGACTTTGGCCTCCTATGTAGCCAATGGGCATCTCAGGCTTCAAGTGGGTCCCCTAGTAAGAAGAGTAGGGCTGTCTCTACATAGACTTGATTGCCTTCTTTTTGATCACTCCCTTCCCTCTCCCTGCCTCCTGGTAGGGCTGCCTTGCCAGGACACAGAAGAAGAGGATATGTTCAGTTCTGATGTGACTTGATGAGTGGGGTAGATGGGGGGACTCCTGTTTCCTGAGGAACAGGTGAGGAAGGATGTGGGAAGAGGTGGGAAGGTGGGAAGGGGAGGGGGAATGTGAGAAAAGGGAAGGAGGGTGGGACTGGGAGGAGAGGAGGGAGGGGACTATGATTGTAATGTAAAGTAAATAAATAAATAAATTTTTAAAAAGAACATATAAAGCAACAAGAGTAAGTGTGGGTAAATTAGCCATTCTACTGAAGTACGGGCCTATATTATTGTCATAATTTTTTTCCATTTAGAGTTATTACGTGTATGTGTTTGTGGTATATTAATTTAATAATATCATTAAATTATTAAGTTACTGTGTATTATATAGAGTATAATTTTTAAACAAAACAATACTTATATTTCCTTTAATATGTATTATTCCTTTGGGAGAGGAATCCCCCAATTCCTTTCTTGTATTTCTAAATACAGTGTAACAAAGAAAAGTCTCTGCAATGGGGGTAAAATTAGTGAGGAAAGTGCCAACTAGAAATTTTTCTGTAAGGAAGGAGATAATTGTACTTTTGATTCATGTAGTTTAATTGTGGCTGAAGCTAAAGGGAGAAATAATTCAAGGGTAGCTACAAAAAGTCAGCGACTGGCTATATGCAAGGACAAGGAGAGAGAAGGTGCTTCTGGTGCTTGGTTTCAGGTTTATAAAACTGTGTGGGTGTTGGGGTCATTTATAAGCAGGTCATGCAGGACGTGGGACAAGACTGGAATGGCAATGTGACTAACACATTTGAGGGATCCATGAGACATGGAAGGACCAGCTTCTCTCAACCTTTTCCCCATCTCCTTGTATTCCTGTCTATCATTCTCCGTTTGCTCCACATAAACAGAGGTTTGCGCACTCCATAAACATTGTTTTATCATTGCATCATGGAGCTTAGAAGCTTATCTTGGGATTATCCATACACATGCTTGTCTTAAACAAGATTAATTTCTCTAAAAGCAAGGAGTGCTTAAAGCAGTGGAACAGACTGTGTCTCCAATGGACACAAGAGCCCATGCTCAGAACACTGCTTACACAGGCCCAAGGCCAAGTTCATTTCTTTCTCCCTCAGTGTAACACACAGCTCTTCCAGAATGCCTCTGATGGTGCAGATAAGAAAATTCACAGCCAGTCCCTGGACTCATCAACTGCTCTCTTGTACTGTTTTCCTTCCTGTGTAGAAAGTGTTTCCTTGAAAACAACATAATGGATCTTTTAATGTCATTTGCTTATACTTAGTGATAAATTGGGAGGGTAGAGGAGTTTATATGGGACATGGTACTCAATGATGAATGGTGCCGAATCAATCACGTGCCGACATCATCCGTTGGGTAGCGGTCCTTTCTGGAAGATGCTTCCCATCAAGAAGTGCAAAAGTAATGATAAAAGCAAGGGCCTGTGTGAGAGTGAACTGGGTTCAGTTCTGGCCAGCTGTGTGAGCCTGGGCAGGTGATCCAAACTCATGTTATCCACATTGATTGGCTCGTGAAAACACTCACTGTATAAAATTGTGAAGATTCAAGTTAATATGCGGGAATTCATTTGTCATAGTACCTAACACACAATAATCATCTCTAAAATATTGATTTCTCTTCCTTAGTTGTTTTAGGATTGAATGCTGTGCTGGCAGCTGGAGCGTGGTCCAGCAGCGTGTAAATGCCCTTACCATCTTAGGTAGGGCCTTACAAGTTCAATAAAAAACCTTTCAGTCACTTAGAATTTCTAGGACAATGTCACACACTCTAGCAGTTAGTCTTCTTGGGCCACACAGGGGCTTTGCTGTGTTTCAATGTGCCTTGGTTTTATGTGACTGTTTTCTCTGGGCATTGCTCATCCCAATATAAATCAAATAAAAATGTGCCAATAACCTTCTGGTGACGCTGAGACAATGATAAGCAGTCCCTCCCCAGTGTTGCCTACTTCCACCTCCTGTGATCCAAGCAGGCCATCACAGTACCAGTATCAACAACTGAGCCAAAATGACCAAGACTGATTCTACAGAGCTCTAGAACTACTTGGGTTTCTTCCAAGGTGTGTTGGGAATCTGTGTTCTGTTGCCATGCTTATTCTTTTGATCCCCTTTTCTGGGAGATTTAATCATGCCTCTAATACGGGCTCTAAGCCAGAGTATAATTTGATTAACTATTGTCACGGCAAAAGTCTTTACTTTCTTCTTCCTATTGAATATTTATCTTCAGGTCAGTACCCTTTTTGTGAAGTCTCTATTCTCAGAGGATAAGTTTTTTTTGAAAATAATTATTTTCAATTTCTCATAAAAATCATAATTTCCCCTCTCAGTTTTTTTTTTTTGGAATTATTTCAGCACCTTGTCACCTCCCTGACACAACCCCCATGCTATGGTTGAGAACCCTGCTGTAGTTTCACATTGGAGGATATTTACGCTTTCTCTGTGAAGATGGTTGAGGGAGAAGATGGAGAAAGCCTCATGAAATGACTGTGCTGCTTGGCCTAGGAGTATGGGGCCTTGAATGTGGGAAGCTGTTGTTGGAAACAGATGGTGGAGTGTGACAGAGGACCCAACAGAAGTAATCACTGGCTGTATGGAGAAAGAGATCCTTAACACTGCCGGGATGATGCTGAGAATCTGTGTCCACAAATTTATTTGTGTAGTAATAATTACAAATTTACATCCTTAATGCAAGGTTTTGGAGACCTGCATTTTCTCCTTACTCCATTTTAAACCACTAAGTCTTTTAAACTCCTTTGCCAGCACTGGGATTTATCCCCACCTAAGTTTTCTCTAGGTGCCAAGCTAGCAAGGCAGTTGCTATGACTACCTGCTTTACCCCATGAAAGATGGTGACACGAACATGCTAATCCTCACAGACACACTCTGGGGCAATCTGTCTTGAAGGAAGAAAGAAAGATGAACTTTGGGACTCCTCAGAGATAGGAGAGAAATGCTGTTCTTAGCATTCAGATGGTTTTGAAGGTGCACTCCTCCATGTCCTTGGTGAGTCTGCTGGCTACTGTTATGTGACACAGGCTAGTGTCATCTGGGAAGAAGGAACATTAATTGAGAAAAACGACTCAATAGGAATGGCCTATAGGTAAGTCTACACAACAGCTACTGCCTCCAGGTCCCTGCTCTATTTGGTTTGCTGGTCTGACTTCCCTCAGTGTAGACTATTCTGAGGAAATGCAAGCTGAAATAAACACATGCTTAAGTAATGACTGGTGTCATGATTTGCACACATCAGTTCATGTGATGCCATGGAGAGACAAATAGTTGCCTTGTTTCATAGGGGTGAAGACGCCAAAGCTCTAAGAGCGCCGAATACAGCTTGGAGCCTGTGATGGCATGAATACAGTGGACACTGTCATGGAGCTTGTGAAGACCAGAGAGGTAGATTAGGACCACAGATCTTGCTCATGGTGTGCAACTGTGGTAATGATGCTTTCTTTCTTTCCTTTTTTAGTTCTTCTCTCATACCGTACATCCTGACCACAACCTCTCCTCCCTCACCCCTCCTAGGTCCTCCCTCACCCCTCCCCTCTCTCACAAATCCACTGCTCTTTCATTTACCTTCAGAAAAGAACAGGACTCCCAGTGATATTAACCCAACATGGCATAAAAAGACTCAGCAAGACTAGGCGCAAACCCTCATGCCAAGGCTGGGCGAGGTAACCCGGAAGGAGAAAAGGGGTACCAAGAGTAGGCAAGAGTCAGAGACACTCCCATTCCCACTGTTAGGAGTCACACACACACACACACACACACACACACACACACACACACACACACAGCAAGCAAGCAAGCTAAACAACCACAGCATGTGTACAGAGGACCTAGTGCAGTCCCATGCAGGCTCCAAGATTGCTGCTTCAGTCTGTGTGAGCCCTTATGAGACCTGCTTAGTTGAATCTGTAGGCCATGTTGTCATGGTGCCCTCAACTCCTCAGACTCCAACAATACTTCCTCCTATTTATTTATTTATTTATTTACCTATCTATTTATATGATGTGTTCAGATTACATCCCTATTGTTATTCCCTCACTTGTATCTTCCCATTGCCCTCTCCTTCCCTCTTTCGCCCTATTCCCTCCCCTAGACCTGAGACAGAAGGGGACCTCCTCCACAGCCTAGCAGGTCTCATCCAGATAGCCTGCTTCCCCTTCCTCTGAGTGCCACCAGGCCTCCCCACCAAGGGGAAATGGTCAACACTGCCTCCCCTTCTTTACTAGGTTTCCTAAACTCTTCTTAATGTTTGGGTGTGGTTCTCTGTATCTGCTCCCATCAGCTACTGGAAGAAGCTTCTCTGATGATGATTGTTAGCGCCGAGGTAATGAAGATTTCAGTTGGCTAACTCTAAGGGACAGTTTACGATGGGGTATCAGGACCCAAGGCAAACTTGCAGGGGCTCTGCCTTGGCTTAAGGCTGTGTTCCAGGGACTCTCTTCTCATAAACTTGATTTTGAAATGAAATCAAGCAAACACTGTGGAAATCTCCAGCAGAGAACAAACACATGTCCCAGTTCAACATATTCTTTGAAATCTCTCAATCTGTATTGCTTCCAGAATACAGAGGTAGGGCCCTCCTTTTCTTTCTCACAACCAGCCCTCAACTGCCACTCAGCAAAGGTCATTTCATCATATTGCATTGAAAGGACTGAAACAGAAGCATGGTCTGTAACTATATTTGCTATCTTTGGATTTTGTTTTCTTGATTCTGAAGATCTCTGAGTCGTTGTTTGTCATGCTTCCCAAACGTGCCTGAGCAAACACCTCCTGTTTAGCTGTGGGCTCAGAATGGTGGCTAATATTTGAAAACACTTTCACAGCTGTCCCTATCTTCTTCCTCTCAAGCTCTCTTCATGCCTTTTGCATGTTTTGTTAAAAACAAAACAAAACAAAGCACCTGCAAATAGAACAGGCTCCCCTGTATTCTTTCAAATAAGAAAACGTCAGACAAAGTTTTTGAGCAATTTAAAGTAAGTTTGCTCATCAATCTCAAGGCATTGGTGTTTTCAGCAACATCTTTATGCATAGAACCAAGGAGTGTTCTCTAATGGGGACTTCCCAGCTGAGGGGGCATGGAATAAAGAAAGGGAGACACGAGGAAAGAGTTTGGATAGAGTTTGTACTGAATCCTTTCTTTTTTCCTTATTGTGAGAAAAGACTTGATGGTTCCCTTCCTTACTTCCCTCTTACTTTCTTTCCTCCTCTCATCTCCAATATAGTTTCTGGAGGAATGATAATACACTTTAGTATTAGGAAATTCAATTGTGCAAAAATAACATGTCTAGTCTAAGGCAGGTGTATTTCTTTGGTAACCTATATTAAGTGACCCTAATGACATATTAGTGCTATGCTCTGACTGAGCATATGTTCGCTATACTAGGTGCCCACCTGTCTTAGTTAGGGCTTGATTGCTGTGAAAAGACACCATGCCCATAGCAACTTTTATAAAGGAAAATAATTGGTGTTAGCTTACAGATTCAGAGGTTTAGTCCATTATTCTAATGGCAGGAAAAATGGCAGACATGATGCTGAAGAAGGAGTTGGGAGTTCGACATCTTGATTCCCAGGCAGCAGGAGACTGTTTGTCACACTGAGTGTAGCTTGAACATAAGAGACCTCAAAGCTCACTCCCACAGTGACACACTTCTTCCAACAAAGCCACTCCTATGCCAACACGGCCACACCTTTTAACAATGCCACTCCCTATTAGCTAAGCATTCAAACTACAGGAACCCTTCCTATTCAAACCACCACACCACCCAAAGCAATATCAGGGAAATCTGTTAAGGAACAAAAGCTGCGCAGTAGGAACCCTGTGGAAAACAGTGTACTCAGATGGGCCTTGTAGGGGCAGTAGTAGCAGCAGGCTTTCATTAGACAAGGTGACCAGCTGTTCCTTCCTACCTTTGGTTTGCAGAACAGCACTCAAGGCCATTTCAGAAACCCCTCTCACTGTTTCTTCAGTCTCTGTGAAACATTCAGGGAGCCTCAAACACCAGTCCCATCTGCCACCTTCTTCATGTCTGCCGGCTCCTGCTTCCATCGTGGCTAACATCTACCTTCTCTGGTCATCTTTCTGAAGAGTCTTGTCATTCCCAATCAAGATG
This sequence comes from Acomys russatus, assembly GCF_903995435.1. Taxonomy (NCBI): domain Eukaryota; kingdom Metazoa; phylum Chordata; class Mammalia; order Rodentia; family Muridae; genus Acomys; species Acomys russatus. The sequence goes on along the minus strand of NC_067144.1, from coordinate 37,625,292 downwards.
ATGGGCACTCTGGGACAGAGGCGCTTGACTTTGGGAGACCATTTTTTTTTGCCCAAGGGGCTGACTATGTAAATTATTAGGGCTGTAGGTGAAGAAACACAACAGAACAACTCCAGCATCTAGATTGGAGAGGGATTCAGGCTGTCATAATATTTCTGTCCAGCTGTGACCCACAGCACCAGCTCTTCTTGCTTTCTTTCCACCTAGATACCACCATATAGTTCTCAAACTACGAGCACATAGACCTCTAGGTCTGGTCCTTCCCAAGATGATGAGCAAGTATCTATGCAGAAGCTTTATGGGCAGCAATGTCCTGTTCTATTTTGTTTTTCTGGAGAGGCCACTACTTACAGATATTCTACAGAAGTAGTACAGTATACCTTGAAGTTCTCAGAGTGAAGGCTCACACAATGCCTCTGGTTCCCATATCTTTGCACCAATGTTGCCTGTCTGCCAGCCACAAGTTTGGTGAAGAGGACCCTCAGCAAAAGAAAAGACTGGAAGAAGGAGAGATGGCTAAGAGCACTGGTTCTTCTTCCACAGGACTGAGGCTTAGGTTCCAGCATACATGCAGTGGCTCACAGCCATTTGTAACACCAATTCTAGGATATCCAACACCCTCCTCTGACCTCTGTGGGTACAAAGCATACATGTGGTACACGTATATATATATATATGCCACACACATAAGATGAACAAATACATCTAACCTAAAAAAAAGAAGAGCCTAACATGCTAAAAGAATTGAGAAAGGCTGATGGATTCAGCAGAAGCAGGTTACTTCTGTCTCATCCATTACTTTGTGTGGTATGAGTGGGTGGAGGTTCCAAGGAGATAGAGTTATCCTCTGTTCTGGGCTGAGCTGATCTGACAGTGTTCTTAAGTACCACCTGCAACAGTTCTGCTAAGCATCAGAGAACAAATCAACATTTGCATAGCACATTAGTCAATTCTCTTTCTTCCTTTAATATATATTTATTAATATAAATTATATATATTAAAACCAAGTGAATTGTGTGAAGGAGCCTGGATTTGGCATGGTGTTCTTAAAAATGAATTATACTTTCTCTCTGCTGATAGACATGTTCAATTGCAGTAAAAGTGAGCTTTCTCTTCTGTGTTCTCCTTGGGTAGGAGCAGCATGTGATACCAAGGGTGAGTACCACAAAAATCCCATGGCATGATCCTGCCTGCCTCATGGTGACTGCATTGGAAAGGCCACTCTGTGTTATCACCTGGCTAGTTTCTGCTTGGACCAAAGTTTTATGATAGTTTAAAGTGCCTTGTCTTTCTAAGCCATGAAAAAAAGTTATTCCCCACCACTATTAGACATTTCTTTACACTTCTTTACACTTATTGAATTCATAGAGCTCCAAAGGCCCTCATCATACAAAGAACTTTTTCAAGCAAATCTGTCATATTCCAGTCTTGTGTTTCATGGTCACAGCTCACCGCTCACCATTACCCTCCTTCATGTGCACATTTCGCTTGGTTCAACAAAATAAGCCGTCTTACTGCCTGATCATTATTCAAGTAGAGTGAGGTACACTCTCAACTCTCAAATATTTTTCTAGAGTTTTGAATCAGCTTCTTGGAGTCTTAAGTAAGATTTTTTTTTTTTTTTTTTTTAGTGTTTTGGCTATTTTTGTTTGACAGCCTTGAAGAAAACATCTTCCTATCTTATTATTATTATTTTTTTTAGTTTTAGAACTTTTTTTATAATTAATTTATTCTTGTTACATCTCAATAGTTATCCCATCCCTTGTATCCTCCCATTCTTCCCTCCCTCCCATTTTCCCCTTACTCCCCGCCCCCCCCTATGACTGTGACTGAGGGAGACTTCCTCCCCCTGTATGTGCTCATAGGGTATCAAGTCTCTTCTTGGTAGCCTGCTATCCTTCCTCTGAGTGCCAACAGGTCTCCCCCTCCAGGGGGCATGGTCAAATATGAGGCACCAGAGTACGTGTGAAAGTCATACCCCACTCTCCACTTAACTGTGGAGAATGTCCTGTCCATTGGCTAGATCTGGGTGTAAAAAAATGCAACTGAATCCAAGTGGATTAAGTAAGATTTTTTTAAAAAAAGGTTTGAATGGATAGCCACACGTGTCTAGATAGTGATAACAAACCTTAATATGAAATTAACTCAGAAAGGTAAATAAATATGGAGTGGGGGACCAAACCATAACCTTCACAAAGATTAAAGGGTGGATGAAAAAGAACCAATGATAAATATGAATAATAAATGACTTAAACAGCTAAAAAAAATGTGGCAAGGTAAACAAATGTTATGGACTGGATTGTAACCTCCTCAGTTTGCCTGTTGACGCTCTAATCCCCAGTACCTCAGGATGTAGCTATTTTTGGAGAGAGGGCCTTAACACAGGTTAAGGCCTTGTGGGCTTTTCTTCATTTGGTTTGGCATGTTCATTAGTGTCGTCCTTGCTCTGCTCACATTTAGGCAGTCGTGTTGGTGAGACTTGATGGATGTAGCTTCTGACGTCACTAGGAGACTCAATCTCATGAAAAACTGGCCAATCTGGGAGTGGGAGAGGTAGCCTTTCCCAGGGGGGAGCACACCAATTGGTTGTCCAGTGCCAAACAGGCAACCCTGAAAACGTATGTACAGGTATTATTATATGGACTGAACAGGTTATATTTAAGAACATATATGTATATTCATAAACAGATATGCATTCAATAACAATTAATGAAAAATGAGGCCATTAATTTAAAGGTGAGCAGGGAGGGGTATATAAGAGAGTTTTGAGGAAGAAAAGGGAGGGAAATGTGATTAAATTATAGTCTCCCAAAAAGAGAAAGAAAAAGAATGACCTAGGTTAAAATATGGCTCTCTAAGCACTCTTCAAACTATTCTTACTGGTAGCCACATAAGGAAAGGGAATTAAGTCAGGCAGAGATGCTATGTACAGTCATACACGGGGGCTGACTATGAGATGAGACACTAAACAGTGGTTCTCTGCAGCTGATCAGGTCTCCAGGAAACCAACTGCTCTGACAGATCCCTGGAACTCAAAGAGAGAAGACTCTGTCGTTGAAGCCAATCATTGTTTGGCATTTTATTGTGGTACCATAACATAGTGATACAATAAATTTTCAGAAAACAAAGTATGACAAAGAGGCATGAATAAAATAAAAGAAAAAAGGAAGCAGAGCAAAGGGAAGTTCATGTGGACCAAAACCCTGTAACAAAGGAGTAGACAAATGAAAAAGACAGTACTGAGACATGTTGTGAAATATGCAGCACAGCAGCAGAGCCTCTCTGCCCAGATAACATTGTCAAATGCTGTCAGAATTCAGGGAGTGGAGGGCAGTGCTTCAGAATTGTGCAGGGAGGAGAAGAAAGGAAAAGAATGAAGTCGGTCTTGAGTGTAAACCATCAGAAGCTAGACTGTAATCTCGTGAGAAGACAAAGTCTGTGTAATTGTGGATGAGTAACCGTAAGTCCATATTTGCTCACACTGTCCCTGTGGTCATAAACCTTTCTACTAACAAGAGAATGAGTTGTTCTGTGTCTAATCAAAATGATGAACATGGCGACCCTTAGTTAGGTGTGGTACCTCCCACTTTGGTGCTCATTAAAAGTGAAAGAGAACGAGAAGATGACCTGATGCATCACGTCAGCAGGCTTTGCTGTCACCGAAGATTCAAACTATTATGCTGACACTTGGATAACATGATTCTTTCCTAAACAACAGACCAAAAAGGGACTTTTAGTGAATACTAAAGTAAAGAAGAGACAATCTTGTTATTTGGCAATAAATGAAGGCTAGTGAAGTCATGCGTATCAGAGGAAAATAAACAACAACTAATCTACTAAGTTAGGATAATCCCTAACACCAATATGTATACTTTGTCCTTATGCCCACAGATAACTGTAGTTTTAGCCCCTCATCAAGAAAACTTCTCTTTGCAATAGGGGATCATTACAGAAAACCACAACCAATATAAATACAGAGTCCAAATGAATACATCAACAAAGCATGCTTGCACCTAAGGCTCAGGGAACATTATGGAAGATAGGGACAGGAAGATTGTAAAAGCCAGAGGATCAGAGAGTTTGCATTTCCTAGTATGATCAGAAGCTACTCCTGTGAAGTTTTACCAACATGACTTTCCCAAAGTAAACCGAGCAGATGAACTACATGAAGAAAAACCTGCGAGAGCTCAAGTTTACATAGACACAAAAAACTATGGGCAACTGAGGAAAGCTGGGAACAGGAGAAACGGTCTTCCCCAGGGAAGAGCACACTGGGTTATCCAGGGCCAAATGGTCAACCCTGAAAACATGCATTCAGGTAGCATCATATGCACTTAATAAGTCCCATATAGAAACATATGTGTATGTACATAAGCATATATGCATGAAATAACATGAGGTTGAAGGAGAAAAAGGAGAGACATATGAGAGGGATGCGGGGGGGGGGGGGAATGGGAAAGGAGAAATGGTGCAATTATAATCTCAAAAAAATAATCTGGAGCAGCAAAGAGTTAGTGAGACTGAGGTTTACAGCTTGAAACTGATGAAGGGCTCCCATACAACAGAGACTAAACTGACTTAATTTAGACTAGAGAGGAGGGACGAAAGACTTAGTGGCAGGAAGTAGCCCAGAGTTTCAAGCTTTGGGGCCAAAGTGTGACATAGTCTTAGTTGTGTAGCAACACGGTGTCACGTGTCGACAAGGATGCATTCTTTTGGGAGGTTCTAGGGGAGAATTTTGTCCCTTGCCTTTGTGGCCCAGAGTGTCTTCCTTCAACACCAGCAGCGTAGCAACTCAAGTCTTTCTGGCTCATGCTCCCAATTCCCTCTTAAAATGGTTCACTGGGCTCATCTAAATAACCTTGATATTTCAAGGTCTTCGTCTTAGTATGATCCAAAAAGTTCTCTTTCTGTATAAGGGGGCACAGTTGTAGTTTTTGGAGATTGGGAAGGCTGAACCGTGAAGGAGCCATAGCTGTACTTACTGTAGTAGGTAAGAGTTGATGCAGAGGTGGAATGCTTTGCCTGGGGAGTTAGTGACTTGTATCTTTCAGGATGTCTCATCCTGAAAAGAATGGAATTTATGAGTAATTGCTTGTCCCTTAAAGCTCAAATACTGATATAGAAAAAGTTGTTGTGATTTTTAAGTTGTAGAAAATTAAGTCTATGAGTGCATGGTACTAAGACAGATAGCTAAAAAAAAAAAAAAAAAAAAAAAATTGATCCGATATTACACTTCATGGTACTTGAATGGTATTTGTACTTTTCAATCTTTTTGGACTTATGCACACATAGCCTAAAAGTTAAAGGGAAAGTTGTGGTAGCCTTTCACATAGGTATTCCCAAGTGGACTACAATAATGAAGCCAGGCAGTGTCTTCCATCAGCTGCCTTTAGTAATCTCTTTTGGAATTCAGCAATTTCCAGATGGTTGCTCAGTGTCTTTTAATTTCACAAGACAAATCTATTCTCCAACTTTTAGGATTAAGCTGCATCAGTCAAGTAGGAAAGGTCTTAGTCAGAAGAGCCCTAAAGAGGTGTTACAAAAAGTGAACTGGAAATTCCCAGCACCCTCCCCATTGATTCTGGGCCCCATAGTGCAGCCAGGACTTTGAGCTTCCTGTCCCAGGAGGCATCTGAGCTTGGCAACTGGAGATGGTTGCTAAGAGGAGTTCTGACAGCCAAGGGTAGAAAGTGAGTTGGGCATCTGAGATACCAGAAGCTTCTAAACACACGACATCTCAAAATTAGCATTGATTAGTTTTTTTTATTAATTCATTCTTGTTACATCTCAATGGTTATCCCATTCCTTGTATCCTCCCATTCTTCCCTCCCTCCCATTTTCCCATTATTCCCCTCCCCTATGACTGTTCCTGAGGGGGATTACCTTCCCCTGTATATGCTCATAGGGTATCAAGTCTCTTCTTGGTAACCTGCTGTCCTTCCTCTGAGTGATTAGTTTTATAACATAAATATACATGAAATTCTGAGGAAAGGAGCAGTGTGCTGTGGACAAGTTATAGCAGACTGTCTGTACAGCTTAGGTATAAATATTTACACATCCTCTGTTTTCTGGCTGGTGAAAGAAAGCAGGTCATCCCACAATACAGAGATAATTACTCTTACAGTAACCTGGTATTTACTCAGTAGATAAAAAGGATAGATCTGATTTGTTTTAGATATAATGCTTTATAGGCTTATCTTGCTTTTAAAATGTAGCCAACCTCACCAGACTCCACAATAATGTTCTGAGTAAGCATTTCACAACCTTTTAGATATTTCCCTACAGATTTTTAGGGTTCTACAATTAGGGCCTATATGGCAACAAGTCATTTCGTGCATACGTTTCTCTTAATTTTTCATTTGCTACCTCTATGCTTTGGAAGTTTGGTACCTAGGAGCATTGCTTTGGTTGGGAAAATGAAGACTTGAACTAACTCTAATGTGGTCTAGCATCAGGCACCTATGAGCATACTTTCAAAGAAAAGTGATTCTCTTTATCTTTTAGCAGCTATTAATTGCCAAGAGTTCCCCAGTAAGGAGAGGGTCTGGAGAATACCTCGCCATGCTGGAATTTTGGGTTGTATGGTCTTGTACAGACCTGGCTTAGGTAACCACAGCTCCCATGAGTTCATGAGGGTAATGGCTATGTCATGTCCAGAAAACAGCATTTCACAGCATTCCTACCTTCCAAAACGTTTTTCTTCCTTTAGCAATATGTTCCTTAAGCCTTGGCACAGGCAAGGGATGTTGTGAAAGATGTTCTCTGTAGGTCTGAGCATGTGACTATTTGTATTTGTCCACTGACAGAGCTACTGCAAAAAGATGCTTCTCTGACCAAGGTTGAGAGCAGCCCAGGTCTATGGAAACTCACATAAATGCTTAGAAGATAATTTGAAAGCATACTAATTTAGAAAAATAAAAATAGCAAGTTCTACTCTAGGGCCAATGAGCTCATCTGGCTTTTGATGAGGATTATAGTACCAAGCATTAATTTTTATTTTATTTTTTTGTGGAGCTTCAAATCCAATCAGAGTGGTCAGTGACTCCATAACCATCATGCCACTATTGTACCAGTAGGCATACATTGCCTTGCTGATCAATAAAACAGCACTGAGAATTCAGAGCTGGGTAAGGCTGTTGATGCCTTCCTCCCCACCCCCAGCAGCCTGCAGAGCATTCTCTGGCACCCTGAAAGCTAGACAGCAGGGAGGAAGTTTCCTAATCAGTCTGAGATTGATATCACTATGTCATGCAGCCAAAGTGTGTTGTCTTCAGCAATAGCATCTTACTATATAATTATAGTGAGTAATAAAGCTTGTGCTGCTTTGGATGTGGGCTTCTTAATAACTCAAGCACAGGTACCTGAGCTCTTGTCCTCCGATGTTCATTTAACTACTTATGTCTTCTATCTTGTTTAGCTAATGACAAGTTGAAGAATTAAGAGGACAGGTAGGAAAAATGAGTTATAGTAATGACTGAGCAAAGTTTGAGAACTGTTATTTTCCTTTACAAAATTGACAGTAAGCATTGTTTCTTTAAAAAAGCTTTCTTTAAAGCTATTACTAAGCCATCCTTATCCTTGGTAACAAAGGAATCTAAGTTTACAGCTTCCAGTTAGTCACAGCCTTATTTACGTTGTGACCTCTGTTGTCCGACTTTTGTCCTACATACCATGGAAACATACTGCTGCTCCAGACACCGGTGACATTCCAGTCACTAAAGCCTGAAGCCTTTTTGTGCCATCAACCTCTGAGGATAGTTTCCTGCACAGCAGAAAAACCTTCTTCCAACTTCCAAAGCTCCACCCAGCTCAGCGACAGCACGTTTTTATTGGGTGCTTAGTGTGTGTCACGCACTTCTTGGGGGGTACAAAACTCAAATATCAGCTGTTAAATGACTGAAGCAGCTGCAGCTGTGAATTTGTTATGAAGGTAAAAATCAACTGACGCAAAGAAAACACAAGCCATGCATGTGATTTTGAACTTTTTAGCAGCCACGTTTAAAAAGGAAACCAGCCTCAATGCATTTTAAGCATGGGTTCAACATATACAACATATAGAGATTAAAGATATAATCAGTGTGCAGCTATTGAGATACTTACACCTTTTCAGTACTAAACCTTTAAAAATGTGTATCTTTATAATTATATCTATTTGACAATGAAATCATAACTTAATTTGGACTAGCCACATTTTAAACACACAGTAGTCTGGTGGGCATAAGAACAAGCTGGAATAATATGTAACAAACAAGATAAAGACAATTCTAGGTTTCAAAAGTAGAGTAAGTTTTCCTAGCAGTTAAGTCCACTTAATACAGCAAACTCCAAGAAGAAGTTCTTTAGTGGGAATGAGACTGAAACCAGGGATGACATAGTTGCTTTCTAATTACCCCCAGCTAGCTAGCCCCTTTAAAAACAAGAGCAATGCACACTGGAGCATCAACTTAGACAAGACAGAATTGTATAAAGGAATGTTTAAGCTGGTGTAGTGGTGTAGGCTTGTAAGCCTAGGATGCTGAAGCAGGAGAACTGTGAACTGCTGCCCAGCCAGGCCTCAGAAGCAGTCAAGGAAGCAAACAAGCAACAAACAAACATTTAATCCTTTATTTTATTTTTAAAAAGAAGCCTTAGCATAAAGTACATAAATGTATGTGTGTGTGCACTTGAGTACAGTCCCTGCAGAAGCTAGAAGAGGGCAATGGACTGACTAAAGATTGACTTACAAGCCTTCATTAGCAGCCCAGTGTGGGTGCTTTGGATGGGCACTGCTGCTCTTTACTGCTGAGCCTTCTCTCCAGGCCAGTGTTCAATACCTTTCTACTGTCCATCTCTGAGTTAAGAAATAACAGATAAAAAATTTATGCTTCCAGATCTACATTTAGAAGAAAGATAGCCAAACTCCCCAACACACACATACACATGCACACACACACACACACACACACACACACACACACACACACACACACAGAGAGAGAGAGAGAGAGGAGTGAGAGAGAGCGAAGAGGAGAGAGAGAGAGAGAGAGAGAGAGAGATAGACAGAGAGAGAGAGAGAGACAGACAGACAGACAGATAGACAGACAGACAGATAGACAGACAGAGACACAGACATAGAGACACAGAGACTGAGAGACAGAGGGAGGAGGGAGAGGAGAGGGTAAAGACGTGATTTTGTTTGAAATAGTAAGGTCATTGGAGATTTGAGACAGTTCACTTTCTTTCCTTTTCATTCTGTCTCTCTCTCTGTCTCTGTCTCTCTAAATATGTGTGTTTGTGTGTGTGACTGCACGGTGTGAATGTGTGTGTGTATATATTAGTGAGTGGGTGTGAATGTGTATGTGAGTGTATGTATGTACTGTGTGAGTCTGTATATGTGCATGTGTGTGTGTGTGCATGCGCGCGCGAGCGTGTGTTTGTGTGTGTGTAAGATTATAAGTTGGAGTTTGATATCTGGTGTCTTCCTTGGTCAGAAGCATGCTGATTTGGTAAGTCTACGGAGCCAGCTTGCCTCAGGGATGCCCTGCTTCTGCCTTTCAAGGCAAATTATAAGTGCTAAGATTATAAGTGGACTGCCATACCCACCCAGCTTTTAAAATATGTATGTATGTATGTATGTATGTATGTATGTATGTATGTATGTATGTGTATGTGTTGGTTTTCTTCTTCTACCATATGGATCTGAGGGATTGGATTTAGGTGTCAGGCTTGGTGACAAAAGCATCCTTACCTGCTGAGCCATTTTATGAGCAGATCCCAACCTGGCTTTTATGTGAGTTAGGGGGATGCAAATACCAGTCCTATTGTTATTGTAGCTAGTGCTTTGTCCAGTGAGCTGACCCTTAGCCTCTTCCTCTTTATTTACTAAGATACTGTTAACGTCTTTTAGGGTCAACAAATGCGTATCTCACTCATTTTTAAAGGGTGCACCCTTCTCTATGTAACTGATAATCCATCATTCATTCAAGCATTTGCCTGTTGAGGTGACATGTCCTCTTGAGGCTTCTTTGAGTCAGGCAGGCTTGAGGTGAAAGTTTGTGTGGACACAGTCAGCTTCATCTGCAGCAGCTTGTGTAGCAGCTCTTTTGAACGGCTATTGTTAATTGTATATTCATTTTCTCTGGCTGGGCTTTATCTCCTAATTCTGGGGGAGGCCCTAGAGGGCAGAACCAAGGTCCTGATGCCTTGAGGCACTGATGACATTTCCTTTTCCTTTCGGCCTTTCCTGTCTCAGTCTTACATCACTTATGTGTCTGGAGTCACTTTCCAAAGAAATGGCCTGTGGTGGTGGCTGCGGTGGGGGTTGTTTTCAGATGACAGACATACAGAGGCTGCCTTAAATGTGTTTCTTTTACATACCAGTGCTTTTAAAAATTAAAATGTTACATCCTAAAAACAAAATGCATTTCGAGCTTACATTCCCAGGCCAAGCCGCAGCGCCAAGAGCTCCTGCTTGTCTTCATGCTAACCAACAGGGCTTATGTTGAGATTTTTTTTGCCACTCTGATTTGATAAAATGCTGTGTCACTTTGCTGTGATTTTTCTTTCAGGCACATTAGATTGCTATGGTCTGACGAGGACCCAGAGTGGTTTTTGTCACGTCATTCAGATGAATATCTTTTTATGTTTTAAAAGATTTATGTAACTCCAGGCCAAAAAAATTCCTAGATTCATAAGATATAAATAATAAAAAACAGATAATTTGTCTTTACCATGTATGAGGGAAGGCTATCATAAGCTCAAAGTGAAGGTATTATTCATAAAAGTAGACAGACAAGCTTGACAGTACTAACATTGTGCCTTCTTAAAGAACAAAAGCCTTGGTGCTTTAAAAACCTATACCATAAACAAACTAAACCATAAATAAAGCCAAAATAGAGGATGGAGTGGAGAAAACACCCACAAAGCATACAACTTGAGGAAGTCAGACTGTTACAATCAGTGGCTAAAGGGTTAGGGCTGAATAGCTGAAAAGAATGAGTGACAGGCCAGCATACCTTCTTACACATCCTGTGCTATTTTTATGTTCCTTCAAACAAATGAGGCCTAGGACCTCATCCAACCTTTCGAAGAGAATTTTCTCAGACACAGCGTATAACCAGTGGAGAAGGCAGCCAGTTGTCCTGGGTTGTGAAGGCCTTGTTTATGCAATCCAATCCAAATTAGAGCTGAGCTAGTAGGTTTTGCCTAGCTAGATCTGAGAACAATTTCCTTGTATTTTCTAGACTGTCGTTGAGGCACCTACCTTTTCTTAGCCTATCTTGTTCATCTGATTGCCCCCAGAATATTGCATTAGGCAGTCTCTAAACCTGAAACATCCACTTGATTGTATGGGGAGTTGCCCGCATGAGGCAGAAGCCCCCAGCCGCCCCCCACCCCCGGAGGTACTGCCAGTCAGTACAATTTATTTTTAGTATTCCAAAAGCTTTTCTTAAGGAGAAAAAAAAAAAAACCACACCTCATTTTACACAGTACACAAACTAGATCTATTGCAATGCAGTGGTGCCAGATGGGTTACCATTCCTATTTCTTCTGTGCTCAGTGCCCCGTGGTGAAAATAACAGTATTTCCTTGTCCCTGTTTACACTGGCTGAGTACAATGAATTATGGCTCTGCTCCAAAGCTAGTGACTTATCGAGTCATAATTCTGTTCACCCACAAATAAAATATTTTTCTATTTTGCCCTCTGGACAGGATGTCAGTGGGAAGAGATATTGTGAGATTTCAGATCCATGAGCTGCAACAGATGCCCTATTTTATGTTGATGTGGGTTTTCTCAGTTCAGATATTAAGTTAAAGTTTGACCAGGGCAGGGAAGAACAAACATGGGTCTTTTGCGTTTTCCTCCTCTAGAGGATTAGTTACTTTTTGCATAACTCTACTCATTTTTAAATACAGTCAGAGAGATGGAAAAGACCTCAGAGTTGTGTCTCTGTTAGGGCAGTGACAGGAAGGTGTAAAAAGAAATGAGTTCAGAAACTTTAGCATCGAAAATATACAATTCTGATTCAGCCAAGCAGATATTTAAACAATTGAATAGATTTCACTGAATTTTGTGATAGAAACTCTTAGTTTAAAGATATTTTTGGCAGCCAAGGCAACACAGAGATACCCTGTTTCAAAAAACTAAACACAGATTTTTTTTTTTGTAGCTTAGGTTTAAACTTAAATTCTATAAAAATGTGATGAAACATAGAAAATATAGATCAAATGCTTCTCCAGGTCTTTCTATATAATTGATATTTAGATCTTGGGGTTGCACAAGCCTTTGGATGGTCTCTTAGCCCCATTTGTAAGTTTGTAGTGTCTTGTTGCAGGTAACAGTGGCTCATGAACTCCACCAGGATGTTTGCACAGTCTTTTTTGTTTGTTTTTTGAGATAGATGTAGCCCAGTCCAGCCTTCAACTCATCATGTAGCTGAGGATGACCTTGAACCTCTGATCCTCTGGCTTTCATCTCCCAAGTGCAGGGATTATAGCCATGTAGCGCCATACCTGGCTTTGTTTTTATGGTCTTCACAGAAGAGATCAAGGCACAGGTTTCTCTGAGAGGCACTTGTGAGAAGGTCAAAAGATGATCTCAGCTGGTGACTGACTTGCACTGACGTCAAGAACATTTCATAGTGTGTTGTTCAGTGTATTTTTAGATTCAAAAGGCACAGCTTGTGTATTTAGTAGTATCAATCTTGACTCACAGATTTTTGTTAACCCTTATCATCTGTTTTTAATAGATAGGTCGGAAAACCTTTTTTTTTTTTCCCATCCAAGTGATCATTTTCCTTATGAAAGGGAGTCCTAAGATACTCCACCTACCTACTATTGTAGAGAAAAGGTGATTGGGAAGTGCAGGTGCCACTTATTAACAGAACAAAGAAGAGACTCAAGATTTCTAAGCATCACTTTTCTTCAAATGGAGATAGGTGTTTTCTGCACCCTGTGGCATGCTTTCTGGGTTAGAAAGTCTGAGCTCAGAATTATAATACTAAAAAGTCCCATTCTAAATGAGCTTCAGCATAGAGCATTGATTTCCTTAAGTGTCTAACCAGACATGCAGAAATAGAATAGGTTCCAGGTGGCTCTATGATGTCATTCATGACAAGGGATATTTTCTCTGTCCAGGGTAGGGGTCCTTTTCAGCTGTTTTCCTTTGTAATTCTAAGATGGTTGCAGGAGGTAATAGGGTCAGGTGACCCTCTGCTTTATTTGAAGGAAGAAAGACACTTTCAGCTTTACACTATGGAATATAACTCTTCTGCTATGATGTTTGGGCCAACTTTGTTCATATGTGCCCTTTGCTTTCTGCTTCAGCTAGACTCATGGTGATGAATTGTTTCAATGAACTTATCATCTGGGAAATGGGATACATCATAAAAAATTAGTCATGGATATCTGCCACCTATTACAGAGTGGTTGTTGAGGGCTAATTTAGATGTACATTATCTTGCAATAAAGGGCAATTAGTAAATGGTAATCAGCGCACATTCTGACTAATTATAAATGGATTAGTTACTTTGAATTCACTCATGGTTTACCCTGTCTGACCTAAGCATGCTGATAAAGGAGCGAAGATCATAACTTTGACTCCTACTCAATGAAGTCTGTACAGAGAAAATAGTCTTTGAAAACCCTATCTTACACCCATAGCAGTAAGCTCCATAAACATGTCACATATTTGCCAGTGTTTACAGTAAAACTCAATCAAAAGGATACCAATGAGTCAGAACAAGCCAATTATCACTGTGGAAAAACAACTGAAGTGTTCAGCTTTATTTTTTAAATTGAAAATAGACTCTTCTCTCATACAATACATCCCAACTACAGTTTCCCTTTACTCCACTCCTCTCCGCCCCCCCACTCCACCTCTCCTCTCCCTCTGTTTTCCTTCAGAAAAAAAGCAGGCCTCCAAGAGATGACAGCAAAACAGGAAAAAACAAACAAACAAACACACAAACAAGATACAACAAGGCAAGGCAAAAGCCCTCATATTCAGGCTAGACAAGGCAACCCAATGGGAAGAAAAGAGTCTCAAGAACAGCAGAAGAGTCAAAGGTAAAATGTTTATAAGAAAAACTATGAGAAGACAGACTTTCTGGGGTTCCTTCTTTGAATCAAGGATCTTGCATACGTATACGAGGCAAACACTATACCACTGAATTATGCTGTTAGCCTGCACAAAAGCAATTTTTAAACAATGAAATTTTATCCAATGCAAATGGATTAATAAGCTCAGTTATGCATTGCTAGGACACATTCAGTTTTCAACTTAAAGTATTGGTTCCTCCATATGGAGCCAAGTGCCAGGATTATACTACATGCTAAAACCCTATTTCCCCCTAAGTAATCAGATCTCAAAGAAAGGATAAAATTTACTATCTTAACCAAGTCCTTCCACTTCATGCCATAATTCTGGTAAGGAATGTTTGAACATGTGGTAATTCACATGAATCATTTCTTTTTCTAAAAGGAATAATCTACACAATGAAATATGATGGCACATGTGTTCAAATTATTCCTTAAGAAAATAAAGTTATCAATATATATGCTAGGCTCCTGTCTCTATCAACTACCCATGTTCCACATTGGCCAAGACCTCCAGGAGCTCCAAGGATTTGCAAGCATGTATTTGCAGAGGAGAGGGTCTGCAGCTCAGTGAAAGACAATAGGTTGGACTTTGGATCTGGAGATGTCAATAGACTATTTCAGCAAATCCACTCCGGTATATCCAAGAAGATCCCATCAGTGGGTATAGCCAAACTCTGGAACCTAGCGGTAGAAGCAGTTTTGGGGACCAGTTAGGAATTGGACTCTTTTGTCTTCTTGTGATTTTATTTCCTGATTAGCAAACATGCTCGCTCGTGGCATTTTCATACATACTTATTGGTTGATTCTGTTTTATCTACTCTCCCCACATTTTCCAGCCTCATCTTTCAGCTTGGGTTCTTCTGCTCCTAATATTCTTCCTTCCATTTTTATACCTTCCCATCACTCTTAAGTCCACTTGACCTTCTGCTTTATCTGTGTCTTTATAGTTGCTTGGAACCTGGATCAAAATCTATGAAGCTAATGGCTATAAATTTCCCAAGACTGAATCCACATAAACATCCTCTGGAAACTCATTGACTAACCATATTCCTAATTTTGGGTATGTTCAACCTTTAAAGTTTCAAAATTATAGATGAAAATTTGTACTTTTATAAAGTTTATTTTTTACTTATCAGTGTTTGTAGGGGAGTGTGAGAGTGTGGGTGTGCATGCCACTGCTCTGGTGTAGAGGTCAGAGGACAACTTTTGAGAGCAGGTGCTGGCCTTTCACCCTGTTGGAGCAGAGGGCCTGGCATTCTTTATGTTTTCCTGTGTGCTACAAGCTAACTGGCCCTTCTGATCAGTTCTCTTCTCTCTGCTTGGAGGGTGTTAGGATTACATATTGGGCCATGGCATACAGTTCAGGCTTGAGTGACAAGGGCTTTTATCTGCTGCGCCATCACTCTGGCCCTGGGTCAACATTTTTTTTTCTGGAGACCTAGTTAACATTTTTGTTGTTAATTTTACTTTATTTTTTTACATGTGCATTTATATTATTACACATACATACGATAAATTACCTATAGCAAGAAGAACCATGACACAATCAGGAATTATATAAATGTTACATTCTTAGTGTTTGGCTATTTGTGTTTGACAGGCTTGAAGAAGACATCTTTCCTATCTTGGTGCCTCTAAATTTCTGAATGTAAATCAATCTCCATCACATATTGTCATTATCAACTTAGAACACCTATCTAGACCTAAAAACATCTTAACCCCTAAACAATTAAGCTTCATTGTAAAACTAAGCTACCTGGTCTTCAACTCCCTCAGAAACTTGAGGAGGAATAAATTTGATTATCTGAATATGCTAGGAGTGCAGGTTAGTAGCTTTCCAGATGAAAAGAAGACAGAGACAGTTTTCTACCTGAATAGTCATGCAAAACTCTCTATAATGTTGGAGCATCTTCTTCAGCCTTCTGGCCCAATACATCTGATAGACGTATTTGTGAGGCAGCAACTATTGAGGACTTGCTTACCCTCTCTTGGCAGAGTTTGGCAGTCGACTCTGCCTGCACCCAAGTTTTCCCTTTTTAAAGGCAGAATTCTGTCTGTGGTAGAAATTAGGACCTTTTCTTTAGTGGCTTCTTTGCCATATTTGAAGCTACAAGATATGTTCCCAGATAGTAGGCAGATGAGAGTGTTGTAAGAGATCAGGTCTCCAAGCTGCTCAGAAGTTCCACAGGCCCTCTTGGGATGGCAGGAGTATATTTACCTGCTCCATGACCCAGCCAGTCTAGGCCAGCAAGCAGCTGGGGGTCTGAGATAGCTCAGGGCTCACAGGTACTTGGGTGTCCCGTACTCTTTTCTTGGGAGGCCGCTAATGTGGATTGTTTTCTGTCCTAGGACTAAGCTCTGCCTGTTTGCCCCCTGTCCCGGATCCAGGAACCAGCAGACAGGGGCAGGGGTAGGGGTAGTGAGATCCCAGAGCTGCAAGTATATCCCACAATTTTTCTGTCTGGTATCTCGCCAGCAGTAGCCGGCAGCGAGGGCCTGAAGCTGCAGGGATTTCCCACAGTCCTTCCCAAGATGGCGGCTAATGCGGGCTGTCCCCAGGGATTTTTCCATGGGTTAGCTGGTGGCCAGGGGTCAGACTCACCTGTGCCCAACACAATTTGGATCTCTCTCACCTGAGAATCAGCAGCACTGATGTTTTATAGTTCTCAGTTCGGTCTTTAGGTAGCTGTGCAGTCTTAAATTTCCTGCTAACCAGTTGCAGTGTGTGATCAATGCTGCCATCTTGAACCCGCCTCCCCGCCCCGCCCCCCCAGTCAACATTTCTTAAGAGAGCTCCATGTGTCTGGAATTTCAGGGATGATTATGGTGGTCAGAATTTTGGATTTTTAAGTAGACAGATTTTTATCTTTTAATATTTGATGATTCTTATTCTTTTTAAAACTTTATTTATTTATTTATTCATTTTACATCCCAATCATAGCTTCTTCTTTCCTCTCCTCTCCTCTCCTCCCAGTTCCACCATCCCTCCATCTTCTCCCTTTCCCCACTTCCCTATTCCTCAGAAAAGGGTGGTTCCCCAAACCATCACCCCCAGTACATCAAATTGCATTAAGATTAAATGCATCCTCTTTCCCTGTGACCTGGTGAGGCAGGCATGCCAGGAAGAAGTGATCAAAAGCAGGCAACAAAGTTCACATCAGAGACAAGCCCTGTTCCCCTTGCTATGGAATTCACATGAAGACCAAGCTGCTCATTGGCTACATTTATGTTGGGAGGAGGCCCAGGTCCAGTCCATGCATGGCCTTTGGTTGGTGCTTCAGTCTTCATAAGTCCTTCTGGGCTTTTTTGGTCTTCTTGTGGAACTCCTGTCACCTCTAGGCCTTTCTGTCCTTCCCCCACACGTTTACACAGGACTCCCTACATTTAGCCCAATGTTTGTTTATGAGTCTCAGCATCTGTTTTGATCTGTTGCTGAGTGTAGCCTCTCGGAAGACAGCTATGCTAAGTCCCTGTCTGCAAGCATAGCTGAGTATCGTTAATAGTGTCAGGGTTGGCTCTCTCACATGGGGTGGGTCTCAGGTTGGGCCAGGGATTGGTTGACCATTCCCTCAATCTCTGTTCTGTCTTTATGCCTGCGCATTTTGTAGACAGGCTAAATTTTTGGTCAAAGTTTCGTGAGTGAATTTCTGTTCCCCTCCCTCTACTAGGAATCCTGTCTAGTTAGACGGTGTCCTATTCAATGTCCGTGACCCCTGTTACTAGATCTTGGTATAACTTTAACCAAGCAAGTCAAAGACCTGTATGACAAGAACTTTAAGTCTCTGGAGAAAGAAATTAAGAAGATATCAGAATTCTGTTAGAAAAGCTCGCCTTCTTCTCTGTGGTACATATACACTATGGAATACTACTCAGCTATTAAAAACAAGGAATTCCCGAAATTTGTGGATAAATGGATTGAGCTAGAAATGATCATAATGAGTGAGTTAACCCAGAAGCAGAAAGAATCAAATGGTATATACTCACTTATATCTGCATACTAGCCCAAGGGGCATGTCCCACGAAAGCCTTCACTTACCAGGAAACTGGGACAGAGGGGAAGGCATCCTATTGGGACTCTAAATGAGAGACGCATGGGAGAACAGCAAAATAAAAGGATCCAGAGGGTCCTAGAAATCTACAAGTAGAACAATATGATAGGCAGATTTGGGCCCAGGGGTCCCGCTCAAACTAAGGCACCAGCCAAGGACAATACAGGAGGTAAACTTTAAACCCCTTCCCAGATCTAGCCAATGGTCAGAATATTCTCCACAGTTGAGTGGAGAGTGTGATACGACTTTCTCACATACTCTGGTGCCTCACATTTGACCATGTCCCCTGGAGGGGGAGACCTGGTGGCACTCAGAGGAAGGACAGCAAGTAGCCAAGAAGAGACTTGATACCCTATGAGAATATATAGGGGGACGTAATCCCCCTCAGGAACAGTCATAGGGGAGGGGAATAATGGGAAAATGGGGGGGGGGGAGGAATGGGAGGATGGGATGGGATACAAGGGATGGAGGATAAAGGGATGGGATAACATTGAGATGTAACAAAAATAAATTAATAAAAAAAAAAAAAAAAAAACAGAAAAAAAAAAAAAAAAAAAAAAAAAAAAAAAAAAGAAGATATCAGAAGATGGAAAGATTCTCATGCTTATGGATCAGTAGGATTAATGTAATAAAAATGGTCATCTTACCAAAAACAGTCTACAGGTTCAATGCAATTCTTTACAGACCTTGAAAAAACAATTCGCAACTTCATATGAAAAAACAAAACAAAACAAAAATGAGAATAGCTGAAATAATCCTACACAATAAAAGAACATCTGGAGGTATCTTCATCTTTGATTTCAAGCTGTACTACAGAGTAATAGTAATAAAAACTGCATGGTACAGGCATAGAAATAGACTGGTTGATCAGTGGAATCAAATTAAAGACCCAGAAATAAACCTACACACCTACAGACACTTGACTTTTGACAAAGGAGACAAAATCATATAATGGAAAAAAGATAGCATCCTCAAAAATGATGCTGGTCTAACTGGATATTTACATGAACAAAAAATCAAATAGATTCAAATTTATCACTCTGCACAAAACTCAACTCCAAGTAGATAAAAAAACCTCAACATAAAACCAGATACACTAAATCTGTTAGAAGAGAGTCGGGGAAGAGCCTTGAACCAATTGGCACAGATACAACTCCTGGAACAGAACCTCAATTGCTCAGGCTCTAAGATCAACAATTTATAAATGGGACCTCATGAAACCGAAAAGATTCTGTAAGGCAAAGGACACTGTCAATAGAACAAAATGATGCATATGTCACATGCTGTACTGTTTTATGTAGTGCTGGACCGGCACGCTCACTTAAATAGTTACCCCATGAAGAATGGAAGCATCACTTTTTAAGTGGATGATGTGAAGTGACTAAAAACAACAGACTTGAGTGTCTTCACACAGCCTAAGAAGCTGGTAATACAGTTTGGCAAACCATAATTTCAATGACTTAGCCCACCTGAGGTTGGTTATTGTGGATTTCAAGGCACAAGACAATACTGACTTAGAACTACCAATGGATGTCTGGACCTGTGGGTGGGAGGAAGTTAATCATGAGCCAGGGACCTTCTAACTAGGGTAAGGATGAGAAAAGTTATGTTGTAATTGAAGTAGAATTCTTATTTACTGTAGAAAAGGCTAGACCTCAGTGTGTTACTTTTAATGTCTAATATAGAGAGAGCAATACCTGATTAACCCAGCACTGATTTCTAGTAACAGACGATACTGACCATACAACATAGCATATCAGACAACTCTTTCACTGAGTTTCATAAATTGTATAGTTTTCAAAACTGACTGGCTATATTTTAATAGATTAATATATACTAGGCTAACTAATTATTTTCTCTGAATTTTAATTTCTTATCAGAAAAGTGTTTTATACAATATTTATCAAATCTATACACACACACACACACACACACACACACACACACACACACACACACACATCCAGTAACCTTTAAAGAGACAAACATTTTTCCTTGCTAGAAATACTGGTAGCTATCACTTATAAGGAAGCTTATTGTTTATTAGGGTGTATGATGTCTGTCTTGAGCATTTTATGCATCATTTTATTTACTCTCCTCAACAGATATATGTGCTATCTCAAGTTCCTAGGTGAAGAGATTGGCTGAGAGAGGTTTTGAACTCACACAAGATCACACAGTTGTTAGTGTCAGAATGAAATAAAAACCCAGGGAATGAGGCCAGAGATCAATCTGAAAGGAAGTGGGAATGTGCTGAAAACAATGTAAAATAGTAATTTATAGGAGGTGATTAAAGATCCGGTTCTGTCATTTTATTACATCAAGTAAGTAAGGATCCTACATTTCCACCCCTGATCGAAGGGGCTGAGCAGTTGGCCATAGTCTCTGGCCATAGCCAACCCTTTTTATTGTTCCATTGAGAAATCTGGGACTGGAATACTTAGAGATCATGTGATTAAAAAAATGTTTCTGCTCAGTTTAGCCTCCTATCTCTCAGTGAAACCTAAACTGCTTTTTCCCTCTGGAAAGGTCTTCTGTTGTTAACTGTGCTGCCTCCAAACAACCTAATGGCAAGCCATTTACTTACAGTTCTAACCAGGGTATCACAATAAGGAAGAATGCAAACTATGCTTCCTAAGGCTTGGGTGGGGTGGGGGAGGGGACGGAGTCCAAAGCTCCATTCTTACTTCAACTCCTGCACTAACTTTTTATATAAACCCACTTTGAGATTCTGTTTGAGATTTCATAATTATAACACACCTCTTGGTAAAAATATACTTGTTGCCCTGTGTGTGGCATGGAGACATACTCTTTATTTAATTGATGAGGAGATGAACTTTAAACCCAGGGATAAATTTATTATGACATAATTTCAGGAGATCTCTAAAGAGTCACAGATGGATGCAATTAAGAAGATACTGTGATGACATTTTGCAGCTAGCAGATTTTTTATTTTATGTCTTTTTCTTAAAATAGTAAATATAAAGAACCAAAGTTATTTAGTGTGGTTTATTTTTTTAAATTTCTTCAGAGAAAAAGGAACTTTTCATAACTTGGTCTAAATGGGAAAACTTTGGCTTTTATTCTAGGAGAAGAATCATACATGGTAAAACCCAATGAAAAGGTCATTCTTAACTGAAAATGAAAGAATAAAAACAAGTTCAGAATTAAAGCAGAGGGTGGGGACAGCAAACAGTATTCTCCAAGCTGCAGAGATATATGATGACTCTCCAAAATGCAAAGATGTCTGATCTTTAGGAAAGTTATGGGCAGCTTGGTCTTCATGTGGGTCCCCTAGTAAGGAGAGCAGGGGCTGTCTCTGACAGGGACTCTGCTCTCTGCTTTATGATCACTTCCTTCGGGCAGGGCTGTCTCGCCAGGCCTCAGTGGAGGAAAATGTGCTCAGTCCTGATGCGACTTGATGTCCTGGGGTGCATTGGTGTGTTTGGGGGGGGCTCCCCTTTTCTGAGGAGTTGGTGCGATAGGGGGAAGAGAGAAGGAAAATGGGACTGGGAAGAGAGGAGAAGGGGGCTATGATTGGGATGTAAGGTGAATAAAAAATTATTACTAAATGATAAACACACACACACAGCACACAATTTAAAGTGAGATAAGGTAGAAATAAAGTGCAGAACTATTTGAAAAAAGAAAGTTATTGAGCCATCGGGCATTTTTCTTGATAGAAATTATTTGATAATTATGGAGAAAGCAAACTAAACACGGTGTAATCACTTTGTGGAGGAAGAATCCAACACTTCAGGGAAGGAATTTTCTTGGCTTTTGGTCCTTCTATGGGAAACTTCTATTGTGGAAGAAAGGGTTCTGAAGGAAGCTCTCTTCTTTGTGGATCTTCGTGGTGGGAACGAAGCAACGTTAACAATGGCTTGAAGAATTTTCTCAGCCATTTGCTCTTGGGGTCATATTCTGGGAGACATGGAAGACCCCAGGAAATGATTTTGCCTCGTTGAAAGACGATTTGCCATCTTACAGTTGTATGAGTGACAAGAGAGGGTACTTTGGGGTTTTTTTTTTTTTTTTTTTTTTTTTTTTTTTTTTTTTGTGACAATGGTGGGTCACGGGAGTTGTCTTCTTGCTGGAGTAATTTTGACTCAGAATGTTCAGCTGACATTTTTGCCCTTTCTCCTCAGTGTCCTCAGGGTCATTGTGGCCAGAAGTTTGAATTCCTTACTTGACAGGCTCTGAATTGGCAGCACTCTGCCAAGAAGGTGCTCTTATACCGAGGGGGAGGAGGTGTCACCTTGCAGCCGGGCAGCATTCTTTTTGCTTTTGTCCTCTAGCGACGGTGATGAGGCTGTGCTATCTGGGAGATTAGCTCTCATCATTAGAAAGGCCGAGAGGTCCTGTGGCAAGCTGGGAAGATGGTGGTGTAGCTAGACGAAGTTTGAAGACTTTGGAACCAAGGAACCTCTCAGGTCTGAGGCTGAAGGCTGAGAAACCAGGTGGTGTCTTGTGTAGGTCTCTGAGACATACATTTTCAGTAGCTTTAGAAAGACCACAAAACTTAATGTGATTAAAATTTTTTAAATATTTGTTTTTAATGTGTAGTGTTTCACCTACATATGTGTGTGTGTGTGTGTGTGTGTGTGTGTGTGTGTGTGTGTGTGTGCGTGTGTGTACTATGTACATACAGAACCCACAGAGGCCAGAGGTTGTCACATGCTAGCCACCATATGAATGCTGGGAATAGATTCAGGGTTCTCTGAAAGAGTAGCCAGTGCTCTTGCCTGCCAAACCATCTCTCCAACCCCTTGATGCCATTTTTTAAAGCTAATTCTGAAGACAATACTTAATAAATTAAAATATAGTTAATGAAGTCACTTAAGATGATTCATAGTTAAATTTTAGTTTATTGAAGAATCAATAAATTTAAGATAAAATGCATATATAACTATAGAACAGCTAGTGACCAATAACGAAAGCTTGTTTAGTTATGTACCAGGGGACTCCCTTTCAATTGTGTGATTACTAGTAACAATGAGGGAAAAAGAAAATCAAACCTGTCAGCAAGCGCCATCAGTAGTCAGTGATGGACATCCATGTGAACATGACACAGTGGCGAGATAACTTATCCTCACTCTCTGCCATGGCTTCATCTAGCTACTACAGGCCTGGCAGGGATGAGGGCTTCTTGCGTTTTGGGACTTCATTGGGGCTTTTTTTCCCAGAAGGTCACTGTGTCAAGGGAAGTTTCTCTCACCTATAACCTCAGGCTTCACAGATGATTCCAAGGAGGTTGCCTCCCTAGAATTGTCTTCCTGAGACTATTGGCTTTGGGGCATGGAGGGAGGGTCTCTCTCCTCCTTTCTATTGACAGATAATGAGACACTGATTTATGGCAGGCTAAAAAGATGGAGATCGAAATTTCTTCCTAAAGGAAACAGCAGAGAGGGTGAAAGGAATGTGGCCCAACTGGGAATTCTGAACATTTTATAGCTTCTGCACCCTACCCCCAGGGAGTTCCTAGGTGTAAAGGGAGAAAGGTGGGAAAGCAGGCCAGAGTGGTTAGGAGCCAGTGTCCTTTAAGGAAGTATGGCTATCATAGAGAACGCTTGCACAAGGGACCTTAATGTTTCTTTTTAACTAGTTAAACTATGACCCCACAAAATGTCGTTTGTCACAGAGGAAGACATTCTTACGAGGTTGCAAGCCAGAGTTCTGGTTCCCATTTCACTTTAGAGGGACCCAAGGGAGTCATAAATCCCTTGTGGCTGTAATGGCCTCCTGTATAAAGTGCTCTGCCAGAGGAGAGTGAACCACTGACATTTAGTTCTGTGATATAAAAATTAGGTTGTTGGTTGTGGCGGCTACAGAACAACAACAGCAACAGCAGCAGCAGCAACGACAACAACAACAGCAACAACAGATCAGTGGAGCTTCCGCACTCAGTGAGGCTTTCCTGCGGGAGGTTAGCAGAGAATGGCTTGAAGACAAGCCAAATCACAACCATTCACCCAAAACAGATGACTAGAATTGAGGCAGAGCTCTCCTTGGTAGCACCCGAAGGCAGAGAACAATGGAACCAAATCACCAACACAACAAGAAAAAAAGTACCATCAGTCTAGGGCTGGGATGTAGTTCAGTGGCAGAGAGCTTGACCCAAGATCATGTGTTCAGCCCCCAGCAGCAGCAAAGAAGAATTGTCTTGGTCTGGAGAGGTGGTTCACAGATTAAGAACACATGTTGCAAGCCAGGCAGTGGTGTCATATGCCTGTAATCCCAGCAGTCAGGAGGCAGAGGCAGGCAGATCTCTGTGAGTTCAAAGCCAGCCTGGTCTACAAAGTGAGTCCAGGACAGCCAAGGCTACACAGAGAAAAACCTGTCTTGAAAAACAAACAAACAAACAAACAAACAAACAAACAAAAATTTGGTAGTTTACCTAAGCTCTGCATTTCATTTCCAGTTTTCTTACCTTATACTATGTATGCCCCACAAACATGTTTAGAAACAGAATATACATTTATTGTCTTTATCTTGATTTAGGTAAGTCATATGCTAAAACTGCTTCAGTTCTCACTATCCAGATAGTGTTCTGGCATTCCAGCTTCTTTTCTTCTTTAAGAACCAATTGTGAACTAGAAAAAGGAAGGGGTGGAGGTGGGGGCGTAAAAAGGGGAGGAAGAAATGAAGGAAGGAAAAATGAAAGAAGGAAGAAAGGAAGGAAGGAAATATATCATTGTTTCAAGACCTTTAACAAAGCCAGGAAGCCATTGTCAATCAAATTTCAGGCATGTTCTCCAGCCCGGCCTGTCCATAGCTGAACCATTGAACTTTACTGCAGATATGACTCTATTCCCTGGATATGAACTGACCTTTGGATTGGGCCAGACCCACAGTTTCTAGAAACATTGTTAACCTATATTAACCTCCTGTATGATGGACTGCTTCCCAAATTACCCAGAAACTAAAACACACCCCATCTTTTTCTTACGAGATAGCTCAGTGTTTGCTAGCACCCGTCATAACTCATGACTAATAAGTGATGTGGTTTCCAACCATCTGGAGGTTTAAAGCTATAAATACAGTGACCATTTTGTAAATCCTTGGAACATATCTTTAAGACTGCATAGTACTGGATTACAGTACTAATTAACCTCCTTTAAATGTAGCATGTGTGTGTGTGTGTGTGTGTGTGTGTGTGTGTGTGTGTGTGTGCGCGCGTGCGTGTGTATACAATCTTGAGCTTGTGTATTGGAAAGATTTTATTTTTATACAATTTAATAATCTCTGGTCCATAGAAACTTTTTTGAAAAATATGATTGGGCACATGGAAAAATCAATGTTTTCCTGAACACATTAATTCATATTGAATCTGTCCTTTGAGCACAAGGGAGTTCTTGTTGATAATTTTTAGCTCCTGGAGAAGCAAGGTTTTCATGGATGATATGTAGTCATACTTTGGGGTAGGATATCCATAGCCCATTCAATAAATATTCATTGAAATCATCATGTGACACAGCTGTTTTGAGTCTTGAGGCTGACAAAATGGCTGAGCTAAATTTTTCCATGGAACTATCAGGTATTCTCCTGATAGTTTTTAGGCGAGTCAGCATACAGTCTCTGGAAATGGTCATACTTAGGAATAATTATGAAGACAGAAAAAAATCATTCTGGAGTGTACATTATAGAAAAGATTCAAAGCCTAGTGTTGAGTTATATTCAGTTTATGTGTTTGTGTTCATGGTGGTGCCCAAGGTCAGAGATAATACATTAATTCACCTATGAATATAGAGCAGTTATTATGAATTTCTATTATTGGTTTATTTTCTTCCTACATCTTATTGACTCATTCCTCTTTTCTACTTTTCTTATCTGCACAGATACCTGTCATCTGATCTACTGAAATATTTCTATACAGAGATGTCCTGCTGACCAGTGAGGCTGGAACAATTTCTTTAGGGTGCTGACCCACAGAAACCTGATGACAATCATATAGAAAATTCAAACTCTTCCATAACCATCTTCAAAGAATATAAAGAAGCCAGTGTAATTAACTGAAATAATATACGTAAAGTATCAGATTCCAAATAGTATGATTTCAATGGGTAATCAGTAAAAATGTATTTACTTTACTCCCCCCGACATTGGCACCAAGTCTTTGAAACACAGTGTGTGTTTCTCACTGACAGCAGACCTCAGTTTGGAGGAGATGCATTTTAGGTCTTCCTCACACTGGACAGATACAACCCAGAACATCCTTTCTGTTTTTCCCATTTCTGATGAAAAAACTAACCCAAAGTCAGGCAGCAAGACTGCTCATCAAATGGTGGCCATCCTCATCTAAGCATCATTTCCCCCTGGATCTTGCTTCTGGAAGAGAATGCTTGCTGTAACACTAACATGACCCTTCCCCCCCCACTCCTCCCCTCCCCCTGCACTCTCCCCTCCCCCTGCACCCTCCCCTCCCCCCACACCCTCCCTCCCCCCCCCACCCTCCCCACCCCCCCGCCCACCTTCTGCATTCATCCCTATTTCACAAAACTGTCAAAACTTCAAGCCACGTGGTTCAAGATCTCAGCACACTTCTTCAGGACACCGTCATTGGCTCTTGCTCTGTTTTCTCAAGGTTGGCCATTGGGTGTTCTGTCCTTATTCACATATGCGTTTGATATTTAGTCTTATCATTTTCTGTTGGGTATTCACTTCTTCAGTTAGAACCTTCTGATTACTTTATGACCTCTTCGCAAGCAACTGACATTAAAATAAATGCTCGCCAATTAGCTGATCACGATTTAGTTTGCTAATATTTATAGAAGCGTACACAAAAGTTGATTGAAACACATTTATTATTGTATATAAATTCAATGGTCTTTATTGATCTAAAACATTGGTTAAACTTTTATGAGGGGTCACATTGTACTAGTCAATAGGCATCTTCCAACATCAGCTAGTACTGTTCTTTGACTCTGAAGTTTCCATCACTGTGTCACTTAATTCCCTGTCTTTAGAATTCTACCATGTTGCAAATCATCTAGTATCTGTACTTTGACTTTCCACTGTGAGAACTGAAGTGCAGTGAGGTTAAGTGACTTATATAAGGTTGTTGAGCTCACTGGTGATGGAGCTAGAGTAGAAATAGGCCCTACATTTTCTGCAGTGCTTTGCATTTCCTCTTCATGACTCTCACTGGAACAATTCCATACCCATAAATGGCTGAACCATATGTTTGTGCCTCAAATGGATTTTACGTCAAATATCGTTAACTTTGTTTCATTATGGGGCCAATTTTCCACTTGAACATTTTCTTGTCTTAAGCATGATTCTTTTTCCTTTCTGTGTCAAATTGTCAGAATTGCTGAACTTTTCGTATGGTAACTTTAACTCGTGGATAAAAGGCATTCAGTAAGAGGACAACATGTTACCCTTGTTAATTACATATTTTGATTTTTCCATAACTTTCAGGATTCTGATTCACCAGTCAGTGTGAATTTAGGTCTGCCGGTCAGCGTGAACATCTGAAGGAAATTTGATGTGTGCTTTATCCAAAGTTTTGCTTGGATTTAGGGTGACAATGATCCAGTTTCACACATTGTTTCATCTCAAGAAGTGGAGGAACAGAGTTGGTGAGGTGGCTAGATGTAAGTTATGTATACAATATAATATTGTTTAACACCAGGGTCCAAATATACAACATTAGTATTTATTCAGCAGGAAATATAGTTACTTTTTGTCTTAGTATTTTTTTTTAACAAGTATCTTCCTCCATTAGGGTGTGATCTTTAAAGCTTTCACTGTAGTAGAATATAATCTGCATAAAATGTTTATTAAATATTATATTATTATTTATTTTTGACACTATAATGTTAACTATAATATTATTTTGACATTTCTCCTTTCCTTCCTCCAAATCCTCCCATATAGCTCTCTCTACTCTGTTTCTGAATTCATAGTCTCTTTTTTCCTCTAATTGTTATTGCGCGCGCGCGCGCGCACACACACACACACACACACACACACACACACACACACTGTTCAGTCCACCTGATGTTTCTTGTATGTATGTTTTGAAGACTGACTGTTTGACACTGGATAAACAATTGGTAGCTTTTCCCTAGGGAAGAGTACCTCTCCTGCTCCCAGCTTTCCTTAGTTGCTAATAGTTCTTTGTGCAGCATTGATGTCTCACAGACTTTTATCTGTCCAGTACAGCATGTTCATTGGTGCTTAAATTATTCAAAGTTACATATTGGTAAGGTATAGTCTTTTATGATTGCTTAGCTCAGGCTATCCCTTATTGGATTGGCATTTTAAATACGTCTAAATGAATTACGTTCTTTCATATGAAAGTTTAAGAGCTCTAATTTGAAGGGAAAAATGAGTTTAACTTCAAAAACACTTCACTCTTTCTAGTGTTTTCCTTGCCTGCTCTATTTTCCATGGGGTGGTAAAAGAAAGAAAACAAATTGTCATGCGGGTCATTAAGTTGATTAATATGACCACATACCCTGAAGATTCTAGCTGAACCAGTTTCACAACTAAATAGATACAACACTAGCCATGAGTTAAATAACCAAGTTTTTTTCTGAAAAGATACATAAACAAGGTGTGCAGCTAGCAGCCAGAGGTAAAACTGCACAGAGCACCCAGAGCAGGCTTCTGTTTCAAAGGCTCCAAGACTTAGTTAGCTGATTTTATAGAAATATTTGTCATGCTTTTCTGTTCTGTGGGCAGCCACCTGGCATGGATTGCAAAGTCCATGATGATTAAGGCCCAAATCATCCTCATTTTGTGTCTATAAATTCCAGGAATATGCTTCATAGGTAAGTGTCTCCTACTGTGCACTTACTTGAACTGAGGAATGAGCACATTTGCCACCAAGATATGCTCCAGGGAATAGGAGACAATAGCTAAATGGCTGTTTCAAATTTAGGAGATCAAGCACGAGGAAGCACTCATTATTTAAGTAAAATATGGAGAAAATATGCCTCCATATATTTGTGATTCTTTTGCATAAACCATTAACAAACATTTTCTAATGTTATCAAAAACACTAAGAAACATTAATTTTGCTTATTGTTACTTGAGTAAACTTATGTATTTAGTATTTTTTAAAACATTTTCCTTTTTAAAAATTCCCTTTAA
Source organism: Acomys russatus (assembly GCF_903995435.1). Lineage (NCBI taxonomy): Eukaryota > Metazoa > Chordata > Mammalia > Rodentia > Muridae > Acomys > Acomys russatus. Next base: position 37,596,061 of record NC_067144.1, on the reverse strand, counting down.
CAATTTTGTGTTACTTGTATTCTCATTCCATATCATTTAAGAAACACAAATATTCGTTCAATTATGTCTCCTTAAAATCTATGTGCTGAAATGCAATCCTCACCAAAATCCCAGGATTGTTCTTAACAGAAATAGGAAAAAAAAAAAACTTAAAGTTTTTAGGGAAGTACAAAATATTCTGGATAGGCAAAGCAATCTTGAACAAAATGAAAAATCACCTGATTTTAAGTTATACTGCACAGTCATAGTAACCAAAAGCACCTTGGTAGTATAGAGGAATGGAACAAGGTGAAGGACTCAGATATAGCACTAGCAACATGCCTTATTTTTTTTTACAGTTTATTTTTATTTTTACACATAAATACAATACACTACATAGAACAAGAAGAACCACAAAACAATCAAGAATTATATAAATGTTACATTCATAGTGTTTTGGTTATTTGTATTTGGCAACCTTGAACAAAACATCTTTCCTATCTTGGTAAGTCTAAAATTCTGAATGTAAATCAATATCTATCATATCTCATATCTATCAACTTAAAACATCTATCTAGACCTAAAAATAACTTTTACCCCATAAACTTACTCCAAAACTCTTTATAACATTGGAACATCATCTTCAGCCTTCTAACCTAGTATATATGACAGACATATTTGTGAGGCAGGAACTATCGAGGACTTGCTTACCCTGTCTTGGCAGAGATTGGCCATTGACTCTGTCTGCATCCAAGCAGACATTTTTAGGCAGAATTTTGTCTGTGGCAGAAATGAGGATATTTTGCCCAGTGGCTTGTTTGCCACATTTGAAGCCATCTCCATAAGGAGGTTCTTTGATGCTCATCATCTTCTTTGAGGTAGGCTGGGTGTTGCCAGGAGTTAACCTGTCTCATTGTCCGGAAGATGCTCCAGCACACAACAAGAACATTTGCTCAACCATGTTCATAGCAGCCTTATTCATAATAGCCAGAACATGGAAACAGCCTAAGTGTCCCTCAGTAGAAGAAAGGATAAAGAAACTGTGGTAAATTTGTGGACAAATGGATGGAACTAGAAATGATCATACTGAGTGAGTTAATCCGGAAGCAGAAAGACTTACATGGTATATACTCACTTATAATTGGGCGCTAGCCCAAAAGGCTTGTCAAAGAATCTTTAAAATAATAGAAACACATGACTTTTGACAAAGGTGCCAAAAATAAGTATCGTAAAAAGACAGCCTCTTCCACAAATGGTGCAAGGAAAATCTTTTATTCACAGGTAGAAGAAGGAAGATAGATCTCTATCTCCCACCTTACTCTTTTTCTTTCTTTATGAATTTTTAATTTAAAAGTATTATTAATTATTGAAAAAATTTCACAGTGTATTTCTATCATATTTATCTCCTCATAAATCCTCCCAGATCCACTCCCCATTCCATACTCACCTAATTTTTCGTCTTCATATTTTTTAACCTCTTGAGTTAAATATGTGCTCCCTGCTTAATCATGTGTACATGGCCACCCATTGAATCCAGGTCGACCTACCACGGTTGCACTGGGCTAGGGATGCAACTAGAGTGCTTGCATACTATGCCCAAGACCCTGGGTTTAACCCTCAGTATTACAAACAAAAACAAAGCCAGACAAAATAGTAACAGCAGCAGCAGCAGCAGCAGCAGCCATCGCCTTGCATTGAATGTCTTTTTGCACAAAGTTCTTATCTGGTATTCTGAAGCTAGTAAGAGGTCCTACCCAGATTTGATGAGGTAGTGGCACTCTTATCTTTGTGGTAACCAACAGCTCTTTAATTGGATATAAGATCCACCCAACAAGAGGGAAATCATGTCTGTTAAACGGAAACCTAAGCCAGCTACCTGGGGTTAGAAAGGGCATTGATTTTAGAGGAGAAACCTACCATCACTATTTCCTTAACCACATAATTGTAAATACTTATCTTTATACCTAAATATAAGTGTAATCCTCACCTTTCATCAAAGGAATTTCTCTTTTAAACATACATAGACCATTACAGAAAACCATAAATTGATAACAAAAAATATAGAGGAGGGGTAAAATGATATATTTATTTTTAATTTCAAAAAATGAAAAATATTTAAAACCCAAATAAATAAAAACTCCATTCTGTATTGAGTGTCTTTTCACACAAAATTCCTTATGTATTTTGAAACTATTTAACTATGAGTTCCAATGATCAGAAAATGAGTCATGATATGTATGTGTATGTTTATGTATATGAGTGAATGAAATCTATAAGAAAGTAAAATCTCTCTCTCTCTCCTCCTTCCTCTCTCCCCCACCCCTCCCCCTCTCTCTTTTTAAGCCAGAGTCTCACTCTGTAGTACAGGATGCCTCAAAATCCATGGTGATCATCCTGCTTTAGCCTCCCATTTGTCTCGGATGACAAATGTAAGCTACCAAGCCAGGCTCAAGTGTCGATATTTCTTAACTTTCTTTCTTAAAGTTGGGTGTGGTGGCTCACACCTATAATCTCAGCACTTGGGAGGCAGAGGCAGGCAGATTGCTGTGAGTTTGAGGCCAGCCAGGTCTACAAAGTGAGTCCAGGACAGCGAAGGCTACACAGAGAGACCCTGTCTTGAAACCACCCCCCCCCCCCACAAAATGGAGGTTTCACTCTTGGTTTTATGTGCAGCATCTTGCTCAGATTGTAAATTTCATGGCAATTAGATACCAAATGTTCTTCATTCTCATGCTTTCAGCTTCCCAGACCATGCTGGATAGGTAGATCTTACCCATCCTGTCTTTACTTGATCTGAAGAGTGAGCAGGCATGCCACTAAGTTCTGGGAGACAGAAGAGAATGGACAAGCGATTCAATTTCAGCTCTAGGGAGTGTTCTCAGAAAAAGTTTGCATTTGCTCTTTGACTTTTATTTGATGCATAGCTCTGGCTTAAGTATCCGTTACAGCCTTGAATCCTAATTCTCAACGTTAAAATAATGAACCTGGATCCTGACTGCAGAGATCACGTGAATTCAGAGGCCTCACAATCCACTTCCTCTGGGTCCAAAGTGAGGAATGAAGATGTGGCTGGTGGGCGGATCCTCCCAAGGTTGGCCAGTTCAATGTCACGGTAATGAGAGAGATAGATAGATAGATAGATACAGAGAGAAGCAGACAGAAGGATGATAGTGTGTAGTGTATGAAGGAGTCCCTTATGTTGGTGACTGCATATATCCCAAAGTAAAATTGATTAATGAATTTTGGTATCACCCTCACAATCCGGATTTTACCCTTTAGCAATGGAGTACTGTTATAGTTGTTCCCTTCTTGTGGTAATAATTTACCATTCAAACATGAACGAAATGGAATTCATTCACAACTAAAAGCTCATAAAGCCTCTTCTAGTTACATTTTTTCTGATCACTTTCTATCCTTCTGCTGTGCATCTGCTTCCCACCCACTGCCCACCCTACCAGCACTGGCAGACCCACTTTGCCCTAGGCAGCAGGAGCCTGAAGTGCTTCAGGGCTTTTCCCCAGACAACTGTTGGCTACAGACTGACTGGTGCCAGTTTATGAAACTCAGTAGTCTTTGCCTGAGGTAGAAACACTATGAAGTGTAATTCACATCTCAGAAACAACTGTCCTTCGAGACACAAACTGAAAAGTTCTCCCCAGCTGGGGACCTCCTCTGTCCTTGGCTGTCTCTTCTACATTTGCACCAAGGTCTGCTGGGAGCACTTCCTCAATGAGTTATTTGCATTAAGACCTTCTTCTGTTATGGGGTCTGTTTGGGGGAAATCTGGTTTACGATACTCTGCTTTCAAGTGGGTTTGCATTTCGTTCTCTTTCTTAGGTTTTAAATATATACACATCTTTACATAATTGAAATTCAACCCCACAAAAACACCCAGTCTTATCCTGTTTGATATTAGTTTTAAGCATATTGCTAGTGGGCATATAATTTTTCATTGAGGTCTAAGTTTCATTAGCAGTTTGGATTGTGAAGTATTTATGTTGTTCTTAATTTATGAACAGTTCTATTATAACTCAGTCTTTTTATTTTATTACTTTATGGTATAGTCACAAAACATATATGTTCCTATTTAAATTGATAATCATTTTATAGTGTCCATGTCTTAAAATTTGTTTATTTTCTGGAATAGCTTAGTCAAGACAATTAGTATGTACATTGTTAGTTGACATAACTTTTTAAAATAAATAAATAAATGAATAAATGAATAAATAAATTAATTATTTTGCCTCACATCCTGATCCTAGTCTAGCCTTCTATCTCCTCTCCTCCTGGTCCCACCCTCTCTCCCTCTTCTACTCCCTGTCCCCTATTCCTCAGAAAAGGGGAGCCCCCCATCCACCCCAGCTCATCAAGTTGCCTGAGGACTGAACATGTCCTCTTCTTCTGTGGCCTGGCGAGGTAGCCAGGTTGGAAAGACTAAAAGGCAGACAACTGAGCCCATGTCAGGGACAAGCCCCAGTGTCCTTACTAGTAGACCTACTTGAAGCCTGAGCTGCCATCTGCCTCATCCGCGTAGGCGGCATAGGTCCAGTCTATTTGGTTGGTGCTTCAGTCTCTGCAAGTCCCTCTGGGCCCTGGTTAGTTGGCTCTGTTGATCTTCTTGTGAAGCTCCTGTCACCTCCAGGTCCTTCTATCCATTCTCCCCACTTTTCCACAAGACTCCCTATGCTTTGCCCAATGTTTGTTTACGAGTATCTGCATCCGTTTGGATCCACTGCTGGGTGTAGCCTTTCTAAGGACAGCTATACTAGGCTCTTGTCTGCAAGCAGGTCAGAGTATCGTTAATAGTGTCAGGGATTCGCTCTCTCCCATGGAGTGGATCTCAGGTTGGACCAGTCATTGGTTGGACATTCCCTCAATCGCTGCTCTATCTTTATCTTTACATATCTTGTAGGCAGGGTAAATTTTGGGTCAAATGTTTTGTGGGTGGGTTGGTGTTCCCCTCTTTCCACTAGGAGTCCTGTCTAGGTAGAGTTAGTCTTTTCAGTCTTCATGACCCCTGCTACTAGGAATCTCAGCTAGAGTCATCCTATATCCTCCCAGAAGCCTACCCTGTCTCCAGCTTGTCACAGAGATGCCTCCGTCCATGCTTTCTCTTCTTTCTGCAGGTCTCTCCCCATATCCAGGTCTGATAATGACCCTCATTTCTCTCTATGCTTCCTCTTTTACCCTGCTCCCTCTTTTGAACCACTTCCACTGTTGATTCTACTTCCCCCTTTGAGTGAGCTTTAATCATCCTTCCCTGGGTCTTCCAAGTTACTTATCTTCTTTGGGTCTGTGAATTGTAGTATGTTTATCCTGTACTATATCACTAAAATCCACTTATAAGTGAGTATATATTATGTGTGTCTTTTGGGTCAGGGTTTCCTCACTCAGGATGATGTTTTTTTAGTTGCAGCTATTTGCCTGCAAATTTCATGATTTCCTTGTTTTTAATAGCCGGGTAGTATTCCATTGTGTAAATGTACCATGATTTCTTTATCCATTCTTTGGTTGAGAGACATCTAGGTTGTTTCCAGATTCTGGCTATTATAAATAAAGCTGCTATAAGCATAGGTGAGCAAGTGTCCTTGTTGTATAGTGGAACATGTTTGGGTATATACCCAGGAATGAGTAAGAGCCAGATTGAGTTCCAAAGTGATTGTGTAAGTTTGCACTCCCACCAGCAATGGAGGAGTGTGCCCCTTTTCCCACATCCTCAACAGCAAGTACTGTCACTTGAGTTTTTGATCTTAGCCATTCTGACAGGTGTAAGATGGAACTTCAGAACTGCTTTGATTTGCATTTCCCTGATGACTAAGGACACTGAACATTTCTTTATGTGCTTCTTGGTCATTTGATATTCCTCTGTTGAGAATTCCCTGTTTAGCTCTGTATCCTATTTTTTAATTAGATTATTTGGTATGTTGGTGTTTAATTTTTTGAGTTCTTTATATATTTTTGATATTAGTCCTTTGTTAGATGTAGTATTGGTGAAGATCTTTTCCCAATCTGTAGACGTTCCCAATCTGTAGACTGCTAAGTCAAGATAATTAAGATATACATCATTACCTCACCAAACTTTTAAAAAATGTTTTCTTAGTTGGGGAGGAAAGAGTTTACTTAGCTTATATGTCCATATTGATATTCATCACCAAGGAAGTCAGGATAGGAACTTAAGCAGGGCAGGAACTTGGAGGCAGGAACTGATGCAGAGGCTTACTGGCTTCTTCCCTTGGCTTGCTCATCCTGCTTTCTTATAGAAGCCAGAACCACCAGGGAAGGGATGGCATCACCCGCAATGGGCTGGGCCCTCCCCCAATGCTCACTGATTGAGAAACTCCTTACAGCTGGCTCTCATCAACGCATTTTCTCAACTGAGTCTCCTTCCTCTCTGATGACTGTAGCTTATTGACACAAAACCAGACATTACAAAGATCTTAGCAATTTGAAGAATTATCATTAAGTATAGCTATCAAGTTGTACAACATATTTTTTGAACTCATTCCTGCTATTGAAATTTTGTGTCTCTTGACCAATATCCTAACATCCCCTAAGCCTGCAGCCACTGGTAACCATCATTTCACTCTTGTTTCTTTTTGACTTTTCTAGAACCTTGTCATTGGACTCATTATGCAGCTAAAACTAGTCTTGAGATCCCAATTCTCCTGCCTCCACCTTTTCATAGTTGAGATTTGTGGCTTAATTTGCATTTCTCAGATGATTAGTGAGGTTGAACATATTCCCCCTATACTTCTTGGTCATTTATGTGGTTACTTTAGAGAAATATCAATTTATGTCCTTTGCCCATTTAAAAACCATTATTTGTTCAACTAATGAGTTGTTCGATACTTTATATATTTTAGGAATTAACTTGTTATCTGATGCATAGGTTGCAAATATTTTCTTCTATTACATAAAATGTTTTATAACTTGAATAACTTCAGAAGAAAGTATTGAATAGACATGCTAAATTTACCATCAACCTTGGAAATGCTGAAAAAAGATTTAAAAGACTAGTTAAAGTTATTGATACCATACAACAATAATAATGATGGTGGCAAGAACTATTGTGATAACAGCCATCCATTTCCAATTACAGTATTTTCTATTAGGTATTGTGTCAGAAGCTTTGGCAAAATTATTTGCTTAACACATACACATGAATATACTCACACAGTGCTTTCAGTATGTTGGCTATTTTAGAGGCAAAAAGAGTGAGCTGAAGTGGTATTTCTTTTGCAAGCAAATGTGGAAGTTAGATGGGGTTGTGTGAAGGAATAAATGGAGTTTGCACTACATGCTGAACAGTTGTTTCTAAAAGGCATAGAGTTGGATTAGAGATTTTCTTCTCGATATGCCAATAGCCTAGAGTAGGTACTTAAAATGGGAGAAAGAAAAAGATGACAGGCAGTAAGACAGAATCAGGTGGTCTTTAGCTCTCCTTTACTATATGCTGCATATGAAGCTTCTAGTCCTGTATGAGATTAAAAGACCTAGAAGAATTCATAGTAATTTTGGGTTTTATATAGAAAAAAATTTTATTTTCTATCAAACAAAACAAAACAAACAAACAAAACCCCAGACAAAACAACAACAACAACAACAACAACAACAAAACTATGTATTTTAAATAAAAGAAAAGCTATATTTGGACCAACTTAAGGAACTTTAGACTTGATATTCTCAAAACAAACTACTTATCAGTACACTACTGCCTTCTCAAGTAGAGGGAGCACATTTGCCTTCATGCATTGTGAACATTTTCATAATGGCAATGTCACTGGGAAGACTCCATTGAGAGGAAGTCATATACCTGTGCTTCCAGCTGTCATATTAATGTTCATGTTCTGCTTCCTTTGACTTATTCCAAAGGCATTTTTATTGGGGGGGTTGTTATACTAGCCCAAGGGGCATGTCCCATGAAAGCCTTCACTTATCAGGAAACTGAGACAGAGGGGACCCTAGATGAGAGACGCATGGGAGAATAGCAAAGTAGAAGGATCCAGAGGGTCCTAGAAACCTACAAGAAGAACATTATGATAGGCAGATTTGGGCCCAGGGGTTCCGGTCAAACTAAGGCACCAGCCAAAGTCAATACAGGCGGTAAACTTTAACTCCCTACCCAGATCTAGCCAATGGACAGGACATTCTCCACAGTTGAGTGGAGAGTGGGATATGACTTTCTCACGTACTCTGGTGCCTCATATTTGACCTCGTCCCCTGGAGGGGGAGACCTGGTGGCACTCAGAGGAAGGACAGCAGGTTATCAAGAAGAGGCTTGATACCCTATGAGCATATACAGGGGGAGGAAATTCCCCTCAGGAACAGTCATAGGGGAGGGGAATAAGGGGAAAAGGGGAGGGAGGGAGGAATGGGAGGATACAAGGGATGGGATAACCATTGAGATGTAACAAGAATAAATTAATAAAAAATTAAAAAAAAAGATTGGAGAACAGAGTACCACTTACAACTGGCCTTACTTTAAACTGATCAAACTAAATAACCTGGTTACTTTCAATTTGAGTGACAAAGTTTTATAGTAGTTAAGGAATATAAGAAAGTAGTAGATCTAACACTGGTTGGCATTTATATAGGAACTTATTTTTATATGGACTTTCACAATATGTATCTAATTTTTTAACAATATAAGATAGTATTATCTTTAGCCTAAGCTCTGACTTCTGTTTCTATGTGTTATGAAATGCTGGAGTGAGCAGAAAAGAAATCTCAAAGTTACTCCATAACAAACCTATGATATAAAGGGTTGTGATGCACACACACACACACACACACACACACACACACACACACACACACACACACCATCTTAAAGAAACACCATCTTAAAGAATGAGCAAGCGAGCAAAGAAGAGAGTCAAGAAAAACCTTGAAAGTATGCATTAACAGTCATGCTGGTGCTGAGCTTTTATGGGCATAGCTTCTAGCATCCATAGGAGACACAATGTTCAGCATGCTCCCTGTTCTCTTTGATTTTACAGTCTTTCTTTCCCCTATTCTACAGCAGTCCCTGAGCCTTGGGTTCAGGAGTTGTGTTGTAGGTATATTGACTGAGACAGAACTCTACAACTCTGCATTTTGGTCAGTTGTGGATTTCTGTAATGGTTTTTATTTGTTGCAAGGACAAGTTTCCTTGATGAGGAGTAAGGACTACAGTTTTCTGTGGCTATAAGAACAGATATTTAGAATGTAGTTAGGAATCTTTAACTACTGGTTTAGTAAAGTGGTAGCTTGCAAGTTCTCCTCCAGTATTCATGACTTCACTAACCCTAGGTAGTGGGCAAACATGGGCTGAACAAGGAGGATACTAATAGACATGTTGATATGGACAGGGGAAGGCTCAAAAGGCTGCAACAAAGAACTGCAGGCAACTAAGGAATGCAGAGAGTGGGAGAAGTAATCTTCCTTAAGGAAGAGCATACCAATTGATTATCCAGTGCCAAATGACCAGCCTTGAAAACATACATATAAATAGCATTATATAGACTGAGCAGATGATATTATATGTGTGTGTGTGTGTGTGTGTGTGTGTGTATGTGTGTGTGTGTGTGTGTGTGTGTTAAATACATATATCTGCATATCTGTATGTAACAATAATTAGTGAAAATAACTTAATTTGAAAGAGAGAAAGGAGGGACATATGGGAGGATTTGAAGAGAGAAAAGGGTAAATAATTATTATTTCAAGAAAATAGAAACATTTTAGAAAGAAAATGAAAAATCTCAACTAGTTTTTATTAGAATGGAACTTTCAGAAAACCATTAAGACAAACAAACAAACAACAAATAAACATGCCTGAGGAAATAACTCATTCTGAAGATGGAGTTGTCAGAAGGAAGAGCCAGCATTTCCTCCTTCATCTGTGTCTACTCTGAGACACTTTGTAAGTGTGTAAGCCTGTCAGATAAAAGAAGACTAATTTATATCCCTATGTCCCAAAGGGAGGTTTTTAAGTGGTGACATTCTATTATTTCTTAATACATTTTTATTATAATTTATTTACATTACATTATATCTCGATCCCTTCACTCTTATCTTCCTGTTCCCACTCTCCCTCCCTCCCTCTTCTGCTCTATTCACCTCCCCCAGTGGGGTCCTCTTCCCACCCTGTCTGACCCAGGCTTGTCAGGTCTCACATCTGGATAGCTTGCAGCCCCTTCCTCTGTGTTCTCACAGTTGACCATTAGTTGTCTGAGACTTACTGTGGGTCATGTACTGGGGTGACAGGTTTACAGTGAATGTAGTATAATCTCTACAATATTCTGATGAGAGAAACTCAGTTTTCTTCATTTTCAAACAAAAGGAAATACAGCACAGAGAAGTTATTGACAGACCATGCTCATCTGAGTCTTGACTAGGTATCAGCACCCTGGATCCAATAATTTCATATTTCGTGATTGTTTTACTACAGCACAGATACTACGGGCACCCAACAGAGATGCTTGAATGAAAACATTGCTACTTAGTAGTGCGTTCTAAGTAGGTGAACTGTCTAGTTAAAGTCCCCACAAATTACTAGTTCTTCAAGTTAGTAGATTTTCTCAAGTAGTCTGGGGAATGGCTAGGGTACAGGTCGCTAGACGGAGTCCTCTTCTACAGTAGAATGCCAGGAAATGACTAGACTCCCCTCTCAGGCAGTGGCACCCAGAGGTGAAAAGGAGGTAGAATCCAACCAGCCACAGATGTCACTTGAATGTTTGCTTCTATAACTGTTACCAATCATGTTTTTTTAAAATCACTTCATTTTATTTGTTTGCCTGCTCTCTCTCTCTCTCTCTCTCTCTCTCTCTCTCTCTCTCTCTCTCTCTCTCTGTGTGTGTGTGTGTGTATATACAACTTCTGAGAGTTAGTTCTCTCCTTCCACCATATTGGTCTCAGGGAAGCAGCAAATGCCTTCACCTATAAAGCTATCTTGGTAGTTCTGGTTATAATTTTTAATGCACTAAAAATCCTGACCTTGGATCTGAGAAGATAGCTCAGTCTGTAAAGGGCTCACTGCACAAGCATGAGGACATCGTGTAGATATCCAGCCTCCATACGGGCGGGCTTGCACATATCTTTAACATCAGCCATGGGATAGTAGGGGAAGATCTTCAGCTTTATGTGCAGCTAGCTTAGCCAACCCATGAGCTCTAGGATTGGTGGGAGGTCTTGCTTCAGAGGAAGACACTGACATCTCTGACTTCTACATATGCAGCAGTATGCAGACCTGCACAGACACTCAGATACTCAGATACTCTCTCTCTCTCTCTCTCTCTCTCTGTCTCCCATTCCTTCTCTCTCTCATCCCTGAGCTCAGATAGAGTAGGCTTTCATAGTTTTATTAAATATTTATCTTTGTTGAAGACTAAGGAACAGTTTTTTTAGAGTTGAAGTGTTAAACATGATTTCTGAGAGAGATAATAAAGGTCTCAAGACCTCCCTTGGACAGCTACTGTGCAAATTCAATAAATAGTGTACCACCATTCTGTCTGAAGAATCTCTTTAGAGAGTAAAACTGCTTTCCACGTTTGGTTCATTTGAAAAAAAAAAAAAAAACAACACTGAATTCTAGTGGAGATAGCTTTCTTCTTCTTGGAATGGCAACTTCCTAGTGTCTGGCATTTCGAGAAAACCTTTGTTCTGTCAGCAGCTAAGAGCACAGATCTGTGTGTTGATCAAGACAGAAGTGAGACTGAGAAACCCCAGAACTGAGGTAAATAGTTCCAGGAAACACCAGAAAGCCTGTCACGATGTTTTGTGGTATTTCAAATGCTGTAAAAAATAAAAGGTGAAATTGGGGTGAATATGAGAAAAGGTAAGCTGTTTCTCAGCTTAATCTGAGAAACAAACAAACAAAACCACAAAAGCACAGTGTGGATTTTATTTTCAGTGTGATGTTAGGGTGACTTCTCCCCGGAAACTGTTGGTCAACTTGAATTAGGAGCATACTTTGGAAAATAGCCACATCCTTTGTCGTGACTCCCTCATCTTGAGTGCTCACCCATGGTTACTCTCTCTTTGGGGACTCATGGGTATATTTCTTCTTACATTCAGGCTGCTAGGTATGACTCAGAGCTACATTTTGAGCAATAGAACAATACTGAGTCCCCATTAAAATATGGTATTCGAGGGCATGAAGCAGACATTACAAAAGCCAACTTGGTTTTCTCAAAGCTAAGCCTTTGTAGCTGTTTGCTATTGTGGCACGTTTATGAGCAGATGGGAAGGACCCACTTCTCCAAGGGGGTGGGGTGTTGAAGACTCCTGGGCATTCTTAAACACTACTGAGTTCTGTTTAATGCTATTAAAGTACTTAGTTATGTGGTGAACTTTTGTAGTCCTTCAATGTTCTCTGTGAGTAAAGAAAATGTTTGGTAGAAGAGTTTGTTTGATGGCTTCCCATCATGCCTGGCACCCTCCAGTAGGGATATACCAGTCAAGTAGTTCCTCTTCTTGCTTCTTAAAACAAAACAAAACAAACAAAACAAAACACCCCCAACACTTTACAATCTCACAGAGGAAATGAGCAGGTGCATCAAATTATTAAAATGTGCCTGAAGAAAACATGCTCCATACACCAGAATGCCTGGACCAGCCTTTGGAAGTGTTTTAAGCATGACAAATCTTACTGAACTCTAAATGACTCTCTAGCCATTTTACTCTGGCCACGGGTGGAGCCCTTTCTTTGGTGTCCTAGCAGGTGACTCATGGCTTGTACTGATCATAGCTCATTTACATAGGTGATTGCATATGAACACCTTTGCCATACTGCTTAGCCCTCCTGATTGTATGCCCAGGCTGACTGGCTCACTCTCAGAGTTAGTTGCACTACTCCCTGCATTGTAGTATGAGGCCCAATGAAAGGATCCTCCTGAATGCCTACTTTAAAACTGTTTATTTTATGATTTTTAATTCTGTTTATGTGTGTATTGTCACATGAGTGAGGGTGCTGAAACTGGACAGAGGTGTTAAATCCCTGCCATTGGAGTTGCAGGGAGTTGGGAGCCTCGGGATGAGGGTCATGGGTACTAAGCTCAGGTCCTCTGGAAGAACAGCAAGCTCTCTTCACCACTGACCTATCTCTCTAGCCCTGCGAATGGATACTTTTGATTTTTGTCCTAAGTAGATTGGGCTGATGAAGTAATGTGCAGACAGGACAGGACAATGAAGTTGTTGTCTTCATCATCGTCGTCGTCATCATCATCATCATGAACAGCAGCAGCAGCAGCAGCAGCATAAAGGGTGGCCCAGTGGTAGAAGTTGTGTTGGTGGCAGCAGCAGTTAGAGTGTGGCTGAACAGTTCTAGAGTGGCCAGTGACAGAGGCAATGGGTAATAGAGATGAGGGAGAGGGCAAAGGGGAGAGGAAGTAGACAGAAGGGTGCAGAAAGTTGAAGATGAGGAGCTACAGGCCCCATATTCTCAAAGAGTTCTAGGGCGCTGTAAAGGCCTAAGGGTTGAGAATCTGATGTCTAATGTCTGGGAAGTATATATAACACTGTCTGCTACTGACTGGTACTGGCCGTAATTGCTAACAGCCTGCCAAGTGCTGCGCCATTGATGATCAAAACCCAGAGCAATAAGCCCTGTGAGACCCTATTCTGTAGAGCCCGGAGCCATAATAAGCCTTTAGTTCTCAAGATTTGGGCTTCCAAGATGTTAAGTGCATTATTCCAAGCCCTAATGTCTTTGGCATTTAAAGAAACAGGTTTCCAATACAAGAAGAACTACTTCCAGCTAGTTCATGATTTCTATTACCTAGATTAAGTTACCCTATCCTACCTAACACCATCCTTCAGTTTATTTCCTCCAACACCTCTTGCTTCCTTTTTGAAATGATCTCAATATTTCTTAATAGCTACCCACCCTAGTCACTGAAGGTGCATTAATAGGTATCCAATTCCTCAACAGATTCATTTCTCTAGATGTCCATGGATGCCTGGCAATCTTAAACAATCTGAAACAAGCTTTCAGAGTAGCCAGCAAGCTATTTGGTAACTGTTTTAGCACGATCCTGGTAAATAAAGAGACAGCCATGAGTGGGAGTTGCTGAAGTAGGTGAGGTGCTCCCTGCAACTTGTTCCATGCACTGCATAGAGGGTGTAAGCTTGCAAGAACAGATGCTTCCAGTCCCAGGTCTTCCAAACATGGACCCTGGAAAGAAGAGGGTGTGTTTCTATGTAGAGCGTGCTCTTTCTGTACCTCAGCTCCTTCCAAATGATGTGTGCACAGTTTATGCTCTTCTGTTGCACCAAGGGCTGAAAGTTACAAAGTGTTTCTGATTTTCCTTTCTATGTGGAATACTCAAGAGTCTTGTCCTTCACTGACTACTGGCAGCTTTGTCCTACACTGACTGCTATGGCTTCATGGCTCACGAATGTGTCTCTTTCCTGGGCTCATTGCCTTCTGGCTCTGCCTGTTGTTCCATTGCTACTTTTGAATGCACCATTGTAATTAGTCAGGTGTATTTGATGGTGGGCTCAGACCCACTGTGAGTGATTGCCATTGTACTTGGACTTCCTAAGATGTCCAAGCTGTACCTCTCCTGCTCTTCTCCTCCTCTATTCATCCTAAAATGACTCATCTCTTGCTAGATTTGTACTTGTAACTTTTCCTTCACTTATGCATTGACTCCTCATTAACTTTTTTTTTTCAGCAGATTTTTTTATTTTCCTGAAGAGGAAGCCATGTAAAGACATGGTTTTCTATACATCTCCAAGCTTTCACTAGTGAATCCACTGGAGATATTTAAACATGTATTTTTAAATGATTACAAACTTCATAATATAATTTGCAGTGATCCAGAGGTCTGATGATATACTTTTACAAACACTGACTTTTGACACACTAACCACTATCATACGTCTCTGGCCAACCTGTAATTCATGCTAGTCTCATCCAGAGACTCTTTCTTGCTCTGTAAATATTTTTAAATTTTTTTCACTTTTTTATTATTTATTAATTCACTCACATTACATCTCAGTTGTTATCCCATCCCTTCTATCTTCCCATTCCTCCCTCCCTCCCACTTTCACCCTATTCCTCTCCCCTGTATATGATCATAGACTCCTCATTAACTTTTAAGAATTGGCTCAGGAATTGTAAAGCCCAAAACATCTATCAAAATTAAAATTAAATATTCCTCCTTTGTAGTCACACAACCTCACCAATGTACTTTCATTTAAGTTCTGTGTGACACACCGCCCTGAGCTGTGTGAATACATTTCTCCTCTACCAGATGGTAAGTGTTCCAAAGACAGAAGACCTACCTTACTTCTATACTTGCCATACAGAAGGCTGTGCATGTGTGATGAAGTTGTTCCTCTTCGTTCCAGTTCAATCAACTCGTTCATTAAGCATTTATTGACAAATCGCTCTACAACACACATTATCCTTAGCATAAGCTTTAATCCAGTTCAACTCAATTCTACAAGGCACTTATTGCATTACTATTTTGTGTCAGACTTTGGGTCAAGTTTGAGGATGAAGAAGTCTATTAGAATGTAGTCTAGAAAATGAACTCAGCAGCATCCTTGGAGATGTCTTGTCTTGTGTTATGTCAGGGTTCTCTCTCTCTTTCTTAGAATTTTATCTGCTTTTATTTTTCTTTCTCTTTTTAATTTGTTATATCCTACAGGTCCTTTTCATATATTATGGCTTCTGGTTTTCTGTTTTTGCAGCATTCTTGAGTGTGTGAACAGGTGGGTCTCTGCATCTATATATATTTTCTTGTGTCTTTCTAGGGCTCTTTTCTTCTGTTTGTTTTGTTCTATTTTATTTCGTTTGTTCTTGTTTTGTCATATCATTTTATATTTTATTATTATCCCTTAGATGCCTATTTGTTTTCTAGCAAGAGACAGAAAGGGTGTGGATCAGAATGGGAAGGGAGATAGAGAGGAACTGGGAGGAATAGAAGGAGGATACATTGTATGAAAAAAAAATTAATGACAGAAAAAGATATAATCTATGCCCAATATTGAATGGTCTCTCAATAAATATTGTTTGAATGAAAGAAAAAACACACAGTAAACAAGACAAAATCTCTACCAACAGGAAACTCATAGAAATCACTTTTGCTTTTCCTTTCAAAAATTTCACATCAATATTTTGAAACTTTATTCCCCACCTGTAATCAATCCCCCACTTTCCACTTTTCCATAAAGTCTATGAAGCCTTGGGGCCCTTTGTTTTGCCCATAGCCTTTACATCTGCCTACCCTGCATAGCAGGTTCTCTTTTTCCTTCCTTCCTTCCTTCCTTCCTTCCTTCCTTCCTTCCTTCCTTCCTTCCTTTTTCCTCACTGTGGCTATTGAGGATGTAGAGTTACCTCCTCATGCTTGGCAGGCTGGCAGAGTGCCCACTGAGCCATCTCCCTAGCCCTAGGTGATTATCTTTTAAGATAGTTACCATTTCAAATATTCCCCCTATATTTGTTACGAACTTGTTTCACTTTTTGGAAAAATATGGTCACCGCAAACATGTATTTATATACTTTTGGGTTTTGAAATTCTTAGCCTTGAAATACCATATTTTTGTGGTTATAAAAAGTAGAAGAGACAGAGGTAGTGGATGATTACTAGAAATTATGTCTTCTAGATCCAGCAGGGCAAGCAGCACATATGAACTCACAGTGGTCCTGACAGCATGCATAAAACTTGTGTAAGCTCAAGCCAGATCAAATCCTAGCATGGAGATGGGAGTTGAGTCCTCAATCGCTCCTTAAGACGTGGAGCTGTTGGCAATTGTTAGCTAATGGGAGAGGGAGAGATGGTTTACGCTAGAGTGTAACCCCAGGTAAGTGGACCACACTCCATAGCAGACTACAAATCTAAGAATATTGAGTTGTACAACTTTGTCTTTGTCCTAGTTAGGTTTCTACTGTTGTGTCATGATCAGAAGTAACTTTTGGAATTACGGGGTTATTTTAGCTTACAGTTGTAGTTCATCATGAAGGAAAGTCAGGGTCAGGGCAAAAACTCAAAAACTCAGGGCATTTGGAGGCAGGAACTTAATCAGAAGCTAAGGAGAAATGTGGCTTCCTACTTTGCTTTTTTTTTTTTTTTTTTTTTTTTTTAATTTATTTATTTATTTATTTTTTTTATTAATTTATTCTTGTTACATCTCAATGTTTATCCCATCCCTTGTATCCTCCCATTCCTCCCCCCCCATTTTCCCATTATTCCCCTCCCCTATGACTGTTCCTGAGGGGGATTACGTCCCCCTATATATTCTCATAGGGTATCAAGTCTCTTCTTGGCTACTTGCTGTCCTTCCTCTGAGTGCCACCAGGTCTCCCCCTCCAGGGGACATGGTCAAATGTGAGGCACCAGAGTATGTGAGAAAGTCGTATCACACTCTCCACTCAACTGTGGAGAATATTCTGACCATTGGCTAGATCTGGGAAGGGGTTTAAAGTTTACCTCCTGTATTGTCCTTGGCTGGTGCCTTAGTTTGAGCGGGACCCCTGGGCCCAAATCTGCCTATCATATTGTTCTACTTGTAGATTTCTAGGACCCTCTGGATCCTTTTATTTTGCTGTTCTCCCATGCGTCTCTCATTTAGAGTCCTAATAGGATGCCTTCCCCTCTGTCCCAGTTTCCTGGTAAGTGAAGGCTTTCGTGGGACATGCCCCTTGGGCTAGTATGCAGATATAAGTGAGTATATACCATTTGATTCTTTCTGCTTCTGGGTTAACTCACTCATTATGATCATTTCTAGCTCAATCCATTTATCCACAAATTTCGGGAATTCCTTGTTTTTAATAGCTGAGTAGTATTCCATAGTGTATATGTACCACAGTTTCTTTATCCACTCTTCTACTGAGGGACACTTAGGCTGTTTCCATGTTCTGGCTATTATGAATAAGGCTGCTATGAACATGGTTGAGCAAATTTTCTTGTTGTGTGCTGGAGCATCTTCTGGGTATATTCCAAGGAGTGGAATAGCTGGGTCTTGAGGAAGCCCTATTCCCATTTTTCTGAGATAGCACCAGATAGATTTCCAAAGTGGCTGTACTAGTTTGCATTCCCACCAGCAATGAAGGAGTGTTCCTCTCTCCCCACATCCTCGCCAGCATGTGGTGTCGCTTGAATTTTTGATCTTAGCCATTCTGATGGGTGTAAGATGGAATCTCAGAGTTGTTTTGATTTGCATTTCCCTGATGACTAAGGAGGTTGAGCATTTCTTTAAGTGTTTCTCAGCCATTGATACTCCTCTGTTGAGAATTCTCTGTTTAGTTCCAAGCCCCATTTCTCAATTGGGTTATTCGGTTTGGTGGTGTTTAATTTCTTGAGTTCTTTATATATTTTGGATATTAGACCTTTGTCAGATGTAGGGTTGGTGAAGATTTTTTCCCAGTCTGTAGGCTGTCGCTTTGTTCTCTTGACAGTGTCTCCTGCCTTACAGAAGCTTCTCAGCCTCATGAGGTCCCATTTATTAATGGTTGACATTAAGGCCTGGGCCGTTGGTGTTCTGTTCAGGAAGTTGTCTCCTGTGCCAATATGTTCCAGGCTCTTTCCCACTTTTTCTTCTAAGTGAGTTAGTGTCTCTGGTTTTATGTTGAGGTCTTTAATCCACTTGGATTTGAGTTTTGTGCAAGGTGACAAATATGGGTCCAGTTTCATTTTTTTACACATAGACCTCCAGTTAGACCAGCACCATTTGTTGAAGATGCTATCCTTTTTCCATTGAATGGATTTGGCTTCTTTGTCAAAAATCAAGTGACCATATGTGTGTGGATTCATATCTGGGTCTTCGATTCGATTCCACTGATCAACCAGCCTGTTGCTGTGCCAGTACCATGCTGTTTTAAGTACTATTGCTTTATAGTACAGTTTGAGATCAGGTATGGAGATTCCTCCGGAGTATCTTTTATTGTACAAGATTGTTTTAGCTATTCTGGGTTTTTTGTTTTTCCATATGAAGTTCAGAATTGAACTTTCAATGTCTTTAAAAAATTGTGTAGTTATTTTGATAGGGATTGCATTGAATCTATAGATTGCTTTTGGTAGGATGGCCATTTTTACTATGTTAATTCTCCCGATCCATGAGCAAGGAAGATCACGCCATCTTCTCAGGTCATCTTCAATCTCTTTCTTCAGAGTTTTGAAATTTTTTTCATACAAGTCCTTCACTTGCTTAGTTAGGGTAACTCCTAGATATTTTATATTGCTTGTGGCTAATGTGAAGGGTGTGGTTTTCCTAATTTCTTCCTCTGCAAGCTTGTCATTTGTGTATAGGAAGGCTACAGACTTTTTTGAGTTAATTTTGTATCCAGCCAATTTGCTGAAGGTGTTTATCAGCTTTAGGAGTTCTCTGGTGGAGTTTTGAGGGTCACTTATGTACACTATCATATCATCTGCAAAGAGGGATAATTTGACTTCCTCCTTTCCCATTTGGATCCCCTTGATCTCCTTTTGTTGTCTTATTGCTCTGGCTAGAACTTCGAGTACTATATTGAAGAGATATGGAGAGAGTGGGCAGCCTTGCCTTGTTCCCGATTTGAGAGGAATTTCCTTGAGTATCTCACCATTTACTTTGATTTTGGCTATTGGCTTGCTGTATATAGCCTTTATTATGTTGAGGAAAGTGCCTTGTATCCCCGATCTCTCTAAAACTTTAAACATGAATGGGTGTTGAATTTTATCAAATGCTTTCTCTGCATCCAAGGAGATAATCATGTGGTTTTTTATTTTCAGTTTGTTTATATGATGGATTACATTGATGGATTTCCGTATATTAAACCATCCCTGCATGCCTGGAATGAAGCCTACTTGGTCATGATGAATGATATCTTTGATGTGCTCCTGTATTCGTTTTGCAAGTATTTTATTTAGTATTTTTGCATCTATGTTCATAAGAGAAATTGGTCTGAAATTCTCTTTCTTTGTTGAGTCTTTGTGAGGTTTAGGTATCAATGAGACTATGGCCTCATAGAATGAATTTGGTAATTTTCCATCCATTTCTATCTTTTGGAGTAGCTTGAAGAGTATCGGTATTAGCTCGCCCTTAAAGGTCTGGTAGAATTCTGCACTGAAACCATCTGGCCCTGGGCTTTTTTTTGGTTGGGAGACCATCGATGATTGCTTCTATTTCTGTCGGGGAAATGGGACTATTTAACTTGTTTATCTGTTCTTCACTCAACTTTGGCAAGTGAACTTGATCAAGAAAATCGTCCATTTCCCTTAGATTTTCAAATTTTGTGGCGTATATGCCTTCAAAGTAGGATCTTATGATTCTTTGAATTTCTTCAGTGTCTGTTGTTATGTCTCCCTTTTCATTTCTGATTTTGTTCATTTCAATACTGTCTCTCTGCCTTTTAGTTAGTTTGGCTAATGGTCTGTCTATCTTGTTGATTTTCTCAAAGAACCAGCTCTTGGTTTTGTTGATTCTTTGGACTGTTTTCTTAGTTTCTAATTTGTTAATTTCAGCCCTGAGTTTGATAATTTCCAGGCGTCTACTCCTCTTGGGTGTTTCTGCTTCTTTTTTTTCTAGGGCTTCCAGTTGTGTTGTTAAGATGCTTATGTGCGATGTTTCCAATTTCTTTTTAAAGGCACTTAGTGCTATGAATTTTCCTCTTAGCACTGCTTTCAATGTATCCCACAAATTTGGGTATGTTGTTTCTTCATTTTCATTGAATTTCAGAAACTCCTTGATTTCTTTCTTTATTTCTTCCCTGACCCAGGTGTCATTTAGCAGAGAGTTGTTTAGTTTCCACAAACGTGTAGGCTTTTTGTTATTTCTGTTGTTGTTGAATTGCAGCCTAAGAGCATGGTGATCTGATAGGATACAAGGTATTATTTCAATCCTCTTGTATCTGTTGAGGCTTGCTTTGTGACCTACGATGTGATCAATTTTGGAAAAGGTTCCATGGGGTGCAGAGAAGAAGGTGTATTCTTTCTTGTTTGGGTGAAAGGTTCTATAGATATCTGTTAGATCCATTTGACCCATGGCATTGGTTAATGATGTTATTTCTCGGCTTAGTTTCTGTTTCAATGACTTATCCTTCAGTGAGAGTGGGGTGTTGAAGTCTCCCACTATTATTGTGTGGGGATCGATGTGTGGTTTAAGCTTTTTTAGGAGATCTTTTACATATGTGGGTGCCCTTGTATTGGGAGCATAGATGTTCAGAATTGTGATGTCATCTTGGTTGACTTTACCTTTGATAAGTATGAAGTGTCCTTCCTCATCCCTTTTGATTAATTTTGGTTGAAAGTCTATTTTGTTCGATACTAAAATGGCTACACCTGCTTGCTTCTTGTGACCATTTGCTTGGAATATTTTTTTCCAACCTTTTACCCTGAGGTAATGCCTTTCATTATGGGTGAGATGTGTTTCTTGGATGCAGAAGAATGTTGGGTCTTGTTTATGTACCCATTCGGTTAGTCTGTGTCTTTTTATTGGAGAATTGAGGCCATTGATGTTGAGAGATATTAATGACCAGTGACTGTTAAGAGTCTTAATTTTGATGTTGTTTCCAGTCGAGCGTTTGTGTAGTTGTGTTTTTGCCATGGGATAGTTATCTATTTCCTGGGTAGTTTTGGTTGTAGCTTGACCCTTTGGGATGGAGTTTTCCTTCTAGTACCTTCTGTAAAGCTGGGTTTGTGGATAGGTACTGTTTGAATTTGTTTTTGTCATGGAATATTTTGTTTTCTCCATCAATGGTTATTGATAATTTTGCTGGGTAAAGTAGTCTGGCCTGGCATCTGTGTTCTCTTAGGGTTTGCAGGATCTCTGTCCAGGACCTTCTGGCTTTTATGGTCTCTGCTGAGAAGTCAGGTGTAATTCTGATAGGTTTACCATTAAATGTTATTTGGCCCTTTTCCCTTGCAGCTTTTAATATTTTTTCTTTGTTCTGCATGTTTTGTGTTTTGATTATTATGTGGCGGGCAGTTTTTCTTTTCTGGTCAATTCTATTTGGTGTTCTGTAGGCCTCTTGTATGTTTATAGGCATCTCTTTCTTTAGATTGGGGAAATTTTCTTCTATGATTTTGTTGAGAATAGTTTCTGGGCCCTGGAGTCTGATGTCTTCTCTTTCTTCAATGCCTATTATCCGCAAATTTCTTCTTTTCATGGTGTCCTTAATTTCTTGGATGTTTTGTGTCAGGAGTTTTCCAGATTTGGCATTTTCTTTAATGGTTGATTCAATATCTGTGATTGTATCTTCTAGCCCTGAGATTCGTTCTTCCATCTCTTGGATTCTGTTAGAAAAGCTCACCTCTGTGTTGCTCGCCTTCTTCTCTGAGGTCTCACGTTCTCGTTTTTCTTCTGTCTGTGTGTTTATCATTGAATCCATTTTCATTTTCAGATCTTGAACTGATTTTTTGATTTCTTTCATCTGATTTTTTGTATATTCCTGAGTTTCTTCCATTGCCTCTTTATAGGTCTTCAGAGCTTGAACCGTTTTAGCTATTTCTTTCATCTGGTTGTTTGCATTTTCCTGCAATTTTTCCAGTTCCACTCTATGTGCTTCTTTTATGTCTCTCACCTGTTTGTCTGCGTCTTCCTGCATTTGATTACGAATTTTATTTGTTTCCTCCATTATCATCCTCATTACTAAGGATTTGAGGTCATTTTCTTGTATTTCCGTTGTATTTGAGTTCTCTGGGTGGTTTTCTTTGGGATAGCTGGAAACTGGAGACGCCATGTTGTTTTGGGGTTTTTTGCGTATGCTTTTTCGTTGTCCTTTAGACATCTTGCCGTCTTTGTTTTTGTTGGGTAGCTTCCAGAGTTGAATGGAGGGTGTCTGATGATAGATTCACTTGTTTTCTTACGATTTCCCTAGGCTGCGAGCTCAAAGCTTCACTGGTGTGGATGTTAGGAGGTTAGCCCTGTTGTTCTGGTCTCTCACAGCCAGTGATCCTCAGTCCCTCTCTGCTGTGGATCCTGCAATTGTTCTGGGTCTCTGAATGAGCGTTGGGTCAGGCCAAGGTATCCACAGCCTTCTGTGTTCCCTGCCAAGTCCAGCCAGGAGCACTGGGACCGAACCACGGGCAGAACTCAGCTAGATTCTCAGGGCCAGAACCGTCTGCCAAGCTCAGCTAGGGATTTTGGGCCCAAAATGCACACAGGGCCCAGCCAGAATTTTTGGGCTGGGACTACGCACCAAGCTCCACTAGGGCCTTTTGGCCCAAAGTGCGTGCTGTGGTCAGTTATTGACTCAGGGCCCGAACTGACCACCAATCTCAGCCAGGAATTCTGGATTCAAACTGTACACTGTGTCCAACCAGAGTCTTAGAGCTGGTGGAACCGAGAGCTCTGTCCAGCCTGTGCCACAGCAGGAGAACTGCGGCTGCTCTGAGTTAGCGCCAGTAGTGGAACAAGTGCTCCACCCGGACTGTGTCACCGCAGGGGAGCTGCCGCTGAGCTGAGGTGGTGCCTAGGATGGAACCGAGCACGTCACCAAGCCTGCGCCACAGCAGGAGAACTGCGGCTGCTCTGAGTTAGCGCCAGTGGTGGGACAAGTGCTCCGCCCAGACTGTGTCCCCGCAGGGGAGCTGCCGCTGAGCTGAGGTGGTGCCTAGGATGGAACCGAGCACGTCACCAAGCCTGCGCCACAGCAGGAGAACTGTGGCTGCTCTGAGTTAGCGCCAGTGCTGGAAGAAGTGCTCCGCCCGGACTGTGTCCCCGCAGGGGAGCTGCCGCTGAGCTGAGGTGGTGCCTAGGATGGAACCGAGCACGTCACCAAGCCTGCGCCACAGCAGGAGAACTGCGGCTGCTCTGAGTTAGCGCCAGTGCTGGAAGAAGTGCTCCGCCCGGACTGTGTCCCCGCAGGGGAGCTGCCGCTGAGCTGAGGTGGTGCCTAGGATGGAACCGAGCACGTCACCAAGCCTGCGCCACAGCAGGAGAACTGCGGCTGCTCTGAGTTAGCGCCAGTGGTGGGACAAGTGCTCCGCCCAGACTGTGTCCCCGCAGGGGAGCTGCCGCTGAGCTGAGGTGGTGCCTAGGATGGAACCGAGCACGTCACCAAGCCTGCGCCACAGCAGGAGAACTGCGGCTGCTCTGAGTTAGCGCCTGTGGTGAAACCAAGTGCTCCGCCCAGACTGTGTCACCGCAGGGGAGCTGCCGCTGAGCTGAGGTAGTGCCTAGTGTGGAGCAGCGTGCTCAACTACGCC
The DNA here is from genome assembly GCF_903995435.1 of Acomys russatus. NCBI lineage: Eukaryota > Metazoa > Chordata > Mammalia > Rodentia > Muridae > Acomys > Acomys russatus. The sequence continues at coordinate 37,571,972 of NC_067144.1, read as the reverse complement.
TGCGCCACAGCAGGGGAGCTATGGCCACGCTGAGTTAGCGCCTCAGGCAGAATTGTTTGCTGGGCCGGGCCAATACCCGGGACTCTGGGGCCGAACTGTCCGCCGAGTCCAATCTGGGTCCAAAGGCTCCACGCGACCCAAATCCTGCCCCGAGTCCCCTCTCCCGCAGCAATTCCCACCAGCCACCACACCAATCGCCTCCACCGGAAGGCTATGAGCTGCAAACCTCAGCCGCCGCTGCTGGTGCCGCTGGTGCTGCCGCCTCTACCGCTGCCGCTCCGATCAGAGAAAAACCACGCTCCTCCCGTGTGCAGGGGCACGCAGGTCCTCCGCACCCTGGTCCCTCCGAACCGTGGAGCACTCCCGCTGCCGTGATGTTCGGACCTCGGTGTTCCTGGCTCAGAAATCTGTGCAATTCCCTGAATTGTTCACTGGAGCCTCCAAACGCGGTCCACACTGCTCGCCGCCATCTTGGATCCTCTCCTACTTTGCTTTTTTATACAACCTATGACCACCTGCGCAGTGGTGACACTTCTCCCAGCGAGCTAGGTCCCCCTAAATAATTATTAATCAAGAAAAAGTCCCACTGACTTTGCTGCAGGCAGTCTGATGGAGGTTTTTCCCAACCAAGGTTCCCTTTTCTTAGGTGGCTCTAGCTGGTGTCAAGTTGACAAAAAACAAAGAAACAAAAAAAAAACATTTGGTGGGTAGAGAAGGGGATGCAAATCTGGGAAGAACTTTGGCCGAATGAAAGTAATCAAAGCACATTGTATGAAACATTCAAAGAATAACAAAGTAAAAGAAATTGTTTAAAAAACACTTTTTTTTTGGTACAGGTAACTCATTGTCATTCTTTCAGCTGATGTCCCAGAAATACATTTCTGTAATTATTTTTATTATGATGTTGCCACCTTTTACTCTCATTGCCTGATTGCATTTTACTAAGAGAAGTATTGGTGCCTCTTGTTTGTTGGATACTGTCTTGTTTATTGAATGCTCAACTAAAAAGTGTCATCTAGAATGTAATTCAGGAATGTTAGACATCTAAAGTATAATACTGTGGACAGAAGATCAACATGAGCCTCTTAGAATAAAGTGTTTCCCCTTCTCTCTGCCATCTCATCACAGAAGTAGCATGACAGCACAGCAGCTTAAATGCAAATAATTCTAAAATTAACATGACGTTTCAATGAATGAACATGTCTATTTACTTGTAATAGAGTAAATTCTACTACTTGAATTTGGAGTCTAAACTTTTCAGATCTGTTTAGATGCACCAGGTCCCATAACAAAACCACGACAAAGCAGAATATTTATTCTAGCTGGAAGAGGCAGGAAAGTCTAATCTTTTGACGTTGTAACAGGATGTTGCCATCTACAAAGCTCATGCTTAGAAACGCACAGCTGAGTTTAAAAATAAAATAAAACTCCTAATATTTTTAATGAATTTCTGATTTTATGTTGGGGCACATTCATAGTTCTCCTGGGTGGCATGGAGAGCCCGTGGGCCTGGCTGAGATAGATCTGAAAGACTAATCTTATCAGTGAGAAAAATGGATTGCCCTTCCTGGATACATATTCTGCTTTTTGAACTTTATCTGGATGGTGAAACACTTCTGTTTCTTACATAAATAGAGGTTTTGGAAGGTCTGGAGTACACTATGAAATTTTGTAGTTCTACCAGATGACGTGAGTGCTGAACTTGAGAAACAAATTATAAACTTGGTTTTCAAAAGCTTTGAAAGGCACTTATTATACTAAGAAACCATTGTGATTTGCTTCAAAACTCTATCCTATTGGCCAGTATTGCCACTTTTTTTTTTTTTTTTACAGCATTAGGGTACTTGTGATGGCTTTAACTAACTTCGTCAACTTTAGTAGCTTTAAACAATGTTTATATTTTCTTAGAGTTTTAGAGAATGGAAGCCCGAGACTGATTTTTTTTTTTTTTTTGAGATGAAATTAAGGTTTTAGTAAGATCACAATTTCTCCAGTATTTTAGCTACTTTTCAGTTGCTTTGACTAAACACCATGACCATCGAAAACATTTAATTTGGGACTTTTGGTGCCAGAGGGTTGGGGTCCATAACCAGTCTACTAGGGAGCATGGCAGCAGGCAGCAGGCGGGTATGACACTGGAGCAGTAGCTGGGAGCCTGCATTTTGATTCATAAGCATGAGGTAGTGGTGGGGGCGGGGGAGGGATTGTGTGGGGTTTTGAAATCTTAACTTCCACCCCCTACCCTACCCCGCCCACCCCCATCCCCCCCCTCCCCGACCCAACAAGGCCACTAACCCTTCCAAAACAGCTTCACCGTCTGGGGTCCAAGGAATCCAAACCAGCGAGCCAGTGGGGAGAGTCATTCTTGTTCAAACCACCACACCCAGTTTCCATGGGAGGAATTACTTTTCTGTGTCTCTTTGGATTTTGGTTGCTGTTGACCATGTGTACCAGTCTCTCTCTGGGCACAGGGCCTTCTCCTTCATCTGTGGCAAAATATCCCTCTATCTCTCCGTGTTAAAGATTTATGTGACTGCATTTAGACCCCACATAGATAAACTCAGGCGATCTCTTCATCTCAAGGTCTTTAACTAAATTATGTATGCAAGGTCTTGTGATTTTAGAAGGTAATATGAATTGCAAGAATTAGGAATAGGTATCTGAGGCCTATTGTTTAATGGATGATTGCACTAAACTCCGAGGTTACTCTCTGGTTCAGCTGCCTCCCGTAGATTTATCACCCTGGAAGTTTGAACTTTATCATGCATCAAAATGACTTGTCTGTGCAAACATTTAGAGTCTCAAAATCTAGATATTGGTGGAATGAAAATTTTGGATGAGTAGCTGCACATTTGATAGGCGCATGAAAAACAGTGAGGAGGCCATTACACTTCCAAGCTCTGCCCTGAGACTGCCTAGGCAGTATATAAAACCTAAACCCTTAAGGGCGACTCTCCATAGGAATGGTTCGCACCACAGCTTCCACAGTGTTCCCGGAGGGGCTGTGGGTTTGGCAAGAGGAACAGGGAAAAGAGATTCTAGTGATTACAGCCTTGTGTTTTCCAGACTCTTCACCTTCTTCGACCTGTTTTTTTTTTTTTTTTTTTTTTTTTTTTTTTTATGACTTTTGTATTGTTGAAAGTCTTTAAATAGTTTTCTTTTTTCATATAAAAACAAACTTGTTACTTTTAAAAAAAGACATAACTTGGGCTGGATATTTCCTGAATCTAGGATCTTATTCTGCTCAAGATATTATGCTGAACACGGCATGATGTAACTCTGGAGAAAAAGGAGTCCCCATCTTACTCTCTCAAGGTGATTTGGGAGAAACAGGCTGTCTAATTGATACTATGAGAAATGGTCAAAGACACAGGAATTTGGCTGTGTGACTCTTTTCCACCCCAACTCTACAGCATAGTTGATGATTGGTCACCTTAGCCAGGTCTTGATTCAAGGCCTCACTTCTTATAACTGGCTTTTTTTCCTTTACTGTTTTAATTTTTAAAAAATTCTTCTATGGGACTTTTTGCCTTATATGTTACATGTCCTTGGCATTTTAAATTAAAATTAATATATATAATATAACATATTTTCATAATTATAATTAAAGATAAGATTCCAAAAAGTTGTTCGATCTACTCTCTCTTAGTTATCTTTTAATTGTGAACTCCAGAGACTTGAGTCATCTGAAAAATGAGTCTCTTTTAAGTAGTGGTGTTTATCAAGGTGTTCTGTGGGTATGTCTGTAAGGCATTATCTTGATGGCTGATGGGTACAGGAAGACTCAGCCCTCTTGCACAGCACCATCTTTGGGCAGGTGGTCTCGGGATGCAAAGGAAAGCTGAGTATGAACGTGTGACTGAGCAAGCACACAACATCCTAGCGTGGTTTCTGCTTCAAGTTCCTGCTGGAGTTCCGATCCTGATTTCTCTCGGCAATGGATTGTGACCTACAAGTGTAAACCAAATAAATCCTTTCTTCCAAAGTTGCTTTTGGCCAAGGGATTTTACCACAGCAAGAGAAGGAAACTAGACCATATTTTAGAGAAGAGAAATAACAGTATTTAAAGATTTCAGAGCCACGGTTACCTCACTACTTAGGTGGCTTCCTTACTAGGTTTCACTATAGCAGAATCGTCCCATTCTCCAAGCTTTTTACGTAGGCTCTACCACTAAGCACCCTTGGACTTTGGACTGTTATTTCAGTCTTGGCTTCAGCTCCTTCTGTGTTTAAAGAAATTAGACCTTATTATCTTATTCTTTTGTAACTTGCATGAGTGTTAGAGGCTTCTATTCTGCTACTTTTTTCACATTTAAGGCTCCAAGTCTGTTTCTTTGCACCTATAGTTTTTGTCTTTACTTTGTAAGTGGGTACAAAATTATATCTTTTTTTGCCTTATATTTTTATTTATTTTTTTATTTTATTTTATTAATTTATTCATATTACATCTCAATGGTTATCCTATCCCTTGTATCCTCCCATTTCTCCCTCCCTCTCATTTTCCCTTTACTTTCCTCCCCTATGACTGTGACTGAGGGGGACTTCCTCCCCCTGTATATGCTCATAGGGTATCAAGTCTCTTCCTGGTAGCCTGCCATCCTTCCTCTGAGTGCCACCAGGTCTCCCCATCCAGGGGACGTGGTCAAATATCGGGCACCAGAGTTCGTGTGAAAGTCAGACCCCACTCTTCACTCAACTGTGGAGAATGTCCTGTCCATTGGCTAGATCTGGGTAAGGGTTTGAAGTTTACTGCACGTATTGTCCTTGGCTGGTGGCATACTCACTTATATCTGCACTCTAGCCCAAGGGGCATGTCCCATGAAAGTCTTCACTTACCAGGAAACTGGGTCAGAGGGGAGGACATCCTATTGGGACTCTAGATAAGAGAAGCATGGGAGAATGGCAAAGTAGAAGGATCCAGAGGGTCCTAGAAACCTACAAGAAGAACATTACGATAGGCAGATTTGGGCCCAGGGGTCTTGCTCAAACTATGGCACCAAAATTATCTTTTGGACTTAATTTGTTTTTAAAATTTCAACTCTTTCTGTTTTCTTCCTTTCTTGCCTGCTTGTTTGCTTGTTTATTTCTTGAAACAAGATCTTAATATGTATCACTATATAGTCCAAGCTGGTCCCCAAATTGTAATTCCCCCTGCTTTTGCCTCTTCTATCTATATTACAGGTATGTGACAAAGCATGGTTTATGTGGTATTAGATATCGATCCAAGGGCCTAGTGTATATTAAAGAAATATTCTATGAACTGACCTATATCCTCAGATCTTCCAATGGTTCAGATATAGCTGGTAGACACCTCATTCTCCATGGTGGGGTTGGAGGGAAGCAGGGACTACCTCTGACATGAACTCTTGTGCTCCTTGATTTGATCACTTCCTCTTGGCAGGAAGGCCCTAAAGGCACACAGAGGAAGGGGATTCAGGATATCCTGAGGATACCTGATAGGCTGTAGTCAGAGGGTGGGGGAGGAGGGCCCCTCATCAGAGGTCTAGGGGAGGAGAATAGGGTGGAAGAGGAAGGGAAGGTGGGAAAGGGAAGATACGAGTGAGGGGATAACATTTGGGATGTAATATGAATAAATAAAAAAAAGGGGGAAAGTATTTTGGTTGTTTTTTATTAATGCAGTAATAAGCATCACTGTTCAACATTCTATAATTTTAGACAGGGTTAAGACGCAGTAGAGTGAATATGCTGACTCAACTTGGTTTCATTGTGTTCTAGGAGTGGTTCTAACACTACAAAGTGAAATTCTAAGTTAAACTGTGCAAAATTTACACTTGAAGGTATCTAAGAGGGAAGTGAGTGTTCCATATTTACTCATCAAACTTAAAGCAAATATTCTTAACATATGGTATTCGGCTAGAAAGAAAAAAAACCAGTTCTTTAGTAATGGAAACAAAGTTAGGCTGACTTCAGTGTTAGAGACGCTTCTGTACAATCAACCTATTCTGTCATGGTTGGATGTGTGAGATCCTGTTTAACACAAAGAACTATTATTCACCTACCAAAAACCCCTGGGAGAACATGTAAACCATTTTTATTGTCACCTATTAGTACTTCTGGTGCTTGCTGATAGCCATTACAAATCACCACCATGATTTACAATACAGTCTTGTCTATCTATGTGCTTTTTGGTTTAAGAGATTAAAAATGATAGCACCTTAAACACAAGGCCATAGTTCAACTTTCTAATCAATGATTCTTGACTTATAAGTAACAAACATGAACATAATCAGAGATCCAGAGACTTTCTCCTATATGGCTTAACTGAAGTTACAGATCAAGCTTATTGTCCTCTGTAATATCAAAATGGACCATGTTATTATTCCTAGAAGCTAATATTTTAGTTTAGTTAAACTATATTAGCTTTAATTTATTTTAAAATGTAGGTAACTTAATTTCTCAATTTCAACAAATATCTTTTATTAACTCAATAAAAATATTGCTATTTAAATGTCTATGTTTAGGCACATCTAACAAGCAGTAGATGGAGTATGCTGCTTGTATTAGTCAGGATTCTCTAGTCATAGAACTTACAGAGTAAATCTCTCTCATCTCTCTCTCTCTCTCTCTCTCTCTCTCTCTCTCTCTCTCTCATCTATCCATCTATTCATTGTTGTTTAAAAAAAAAATGAAGATACCAACAGTTTACCCATGCATGCTGGGGTGAAAACCTGCCAGCTCTGAGAGGCAGAGAAAGCACCCAGTTGACATTCCTACTTAGCTCAAGTCTCAGAGGAAAAAGCTCACTAGCTCCACTGACAACCTAGGAAGAAAAGCCAAAAGGTTAAAAGCCAAAGAGTTTGCTCCTTCAAAGCTCAAAAACCTCTTCTTCTATCCACACTGTCTTAAGTACCTTCCAACTCAAAGTCCCTCTTACCCTTTAATCTCTGTCAGTAGGTTTCTTGCTCCACCTCTTGACCTAGGGTTAACTTTATTAAATCCTGTGTACAGAATGCTCTTGGATTAAAGGTGTGTGTTAGGGCGGCTGAAGAACACTAAAATCACCTGTTTACAATAAGCAGAAAGTTATTAGGTTAAAGGTGTGTGTTAGGGTTTAAGCACACCAAACAAATGATGAATTTTTATAGTTTGCAATCTCAGGGTTCACAATGAGATCAAATATCCTACAACAATCTACCTGTCTATCTATCTTCTATCTATCTATCTATCTATCTATCTATCTATCTATCTATCTATCTATCTAAAGAGGATTTATTGCAATCCAGTTAACCAACAATGCCTATCTGTGAGTGGAAAGTTCAAGAATCTAGTAGTTGCTCGGTTCCACAAGGCTGGATGCCTCAGCTGATCTTCTGTATATATTGAAAGCCTGAAGAAGTAGGCTCCAATGCCAATGAAAGAATGGATGTGCTAAAAGGTGAGGGTAAACAGGCAAAGAAGCTGTTCTTCACTGTTCTTATAGAGACTTCCATAGAGGGTATGGCCCATATTAAAGGTATGTCTTCCCAACTATAGAGTTGGATTAAAGGCATGTGTCTTCATGTCTCTAGATCTGAATTAAAGGCCTGTGTCATCCAGCTTTGATCTGGATCAAAGCTGTGTGTCTTCTTACCTCAAAGTTCTGGACTAGAAGTGGATTCACCCCCTTCAAACCAAGCTGAAAATCTCTCACAGATGTGTCCTCCATTTCTGGATCTTGGTAGTTAACTCTATATATAGTCAAATTTACAACCAGGAATAGTGATCACTTTGTCTCAACCTGATACAGTCACGTTATAGGATGTGTTTATAATAATAATAAAGGAACTATTGCTTTACCTGTTGGAGCTTGTTCAGGTAAATAGCAGCTATGGGTTTAAGTTCAGGTTTTCTGGGTCTTTTGTTATTGAAAACCTGTTATTGAATGAGATTGTTTTTGTAGGATATTTCATGGAGATCTCATTGGGAGAACTCAACTGAGAGATCTCAGGTTTTCTCTTTAAACTGAAGCTGAAATAATAGGGGTTGAGAAGGAATGGTATGTGGTGAATTTGACACATTATTTAAAGTCTAATATAATACTAGTTCATTTATTAGGTTTCTTATTCATATTAGCTCTTGTGAACCTAGCTTTTAACGGCTAAGCCATCTCTCCAGCCCTTAAGCTCTTATCTATATATTTTTTCTAGCCCTCTAAATTACCTCTTATAGTTTTAAAATTAGTTCTTTAAAAGTTTCATATTTGGTTATACTTACCCTGTTTTCGCCAACTCTTCCCCCAATTTATCCCCTTCCTTATTTGCTCAACTTTGTAAGAAAAAAATCAAGACCAATTTGTGCTGCTCACATATTCATAGATGTGTGATTTTGTGGTAGAGTGGTTGACTTACTCAAGGCAACAGTTCTAGAGAAACTGACCATTCCTTTCCCAGCAGTTAACAATTGTCAACAGCTCCACATCTAGGGCTGAGATCTTGTGCCCAATTTCTCTTTCTGTGCTACATTTTAGTCTGATTTGGGCATACACAGGTTTTGTATATGCTGCTGCAACTGTTGTAGCTTTATCTGTGTAGCTGTCCTGTGTGCCCAGAAGATAATTTTATAATATTCTTATATAATAGGCTAAGAACTCGCTTTACCTCATAAAAGAAAATAATGTTGAACCCATCTTTAAGCAATCCAAATTCACAGGTCTCAGATTAAACCCACAGTCTCTTACTAAAAATTTCTAATATGGATATCAAATGATGTTGTTCTGAACGTTTTTAGAGCATAATGCTTTCCTTCAAGCCCATGGAAGAACGAGTAACTCCTTATCATGGGCCATTTACGTCAGTCAGTGCCTCTCTGGTTTCTTTATCCCTTGACTTGGCCTTCTGCTTCTTCAAAGGCCATTATTGCTTTCATGGAGATGTATGTTTTTGGCAACATCTACTTTCACTTATTAGGAAGCATGAAGTACGATTGGTACAACCCGTTCACCAGAATATCATTTCATTGACAGATAGTGCAGGTTTGTGAACTGTTATGTAGCTCGTGGAATTATCATTACCACCCAGAATAACAAAAAAATTAAATATATTTTATTAATTTATTCATATTACATCTCAATGGTTATCCCATCCCTTGTATCCTCCCATTTCTCCCTCCCTCTCATTTTCCCCTTACTTTCCTCCCCTATGACTGTGACTGAGGGGGACCTCCTCCCCTTGTATATGCTCATAGGGTATCAAGTCTCTTCCTGGTAGCCTGCCATCCTTCCTCTGAGTGCCACCAGACCTCCCCATCCAGGGATGTGGTCAAATATGGGGCACCAGAGTTCATGTGAAAGTCAGTCAGAATAACAAATTTTGTTAATCATTTTTTAGTCTGGTTTCTAAGGGTCTTAAAAATACTGTGTTTATTTTTATTTTTTTGTATAATAGCTATGTGGAGTAGGTAGTACCAATATTTCCTTTTCTGGTAGGGAAGCTAAAACTTGAAATTAGGTAAACTTATCCAAGATAACAACAACAACAACAACAACAACAACAACAACAACAACAACACCCAGAGCTTATAAATATCCTGGATTCATATATAACTGAATCTTACTAGCTTCTCACTACATAGCTTTGGCTATAGTAATTAACACCTTTAGCTATATGTTTACATTAAATAAATCAAAAGCATTTGTTACAGATAACTTGGAAAATATATTAAACATATTGGGAAAGGGAAAATGATGCGTAGGTTATAATGCACACATACCATCACTGTTTTCAGGACACCAGACTTCTACTTACAGATGATTCCTGATTACGGTAGTTGCTTTATTTTTTCATTTTTCTTTTAAAACTAAGTCTACAATCTTATCATATGTAAAATTAAAAAAATATTTTGGGAAATGTTTTGTGTTTATAGAGAGCATTTTGCAATACAGAAGAATTACCATCATCCCACATCCAGTTTCCCCTCTTATTAACATTCCCCTTCCCATACTACACTTAGAAAGGAAGATGGTGCATGTTGTCCAAACTTAAGGAATGCTTTTAAGTACAGTTTTATGTATTCCATCAGTGTTTTTACTAATAATTTTTCTGCACTATTATACATTTTTTACAAACATTATATTGGCTGCATAAGTAATGGACATACCCATGATTTTGTTATAGTCACAGATTTAATTGTCAGATTTTGTTTATTTTTATTTCATTTAAGAAATGATCTTAGAAGTGAAATTGCAGGTTAACATCATGGACGAGAGTCTTGGTGCATGTGGTTGGGTCAAGGAACTGTAACAGTTTGTATTTCAAATAGCAACCAAAATAGCTCTGTCTCTTGTATTTCAACAATATTGCTTTCATTATTTTATTTTTTGGATGTCTTATTTTATTTTATTTTTTCATTTGCATTGCCTTTTAAAATTAGCAAAGTAGGACATTTCCTCATGCATTTCTTTACTAAGTCTTTATCTCATCTATAAAAATAATCAGGGTAACAATCTGTCTTTTAGTGGGATATATCAAGAGTTAAGCATCATGATGGATAAATTGCTTTATAAGCATATACATCAACTGTGGTAAGAGAATCTCCAACTTCCCTTTCTGGTCTTGGTATCTTAGTTTATTACTAACAGTTTACGAAATCACTATGAATATAACATTTATATAACTCATGATTGTCTCATGGTTCTTCCTAGTGTATTTATTTTATTTTATTCCTGTGTAATAATATAAATGCATATGTTAAAAAAGAAACAATAAAATATTTTGTTAAAGATTCTGAATTTTGTAAAAATATGGTGCATTAGGAAGTTGTGACCAGGTGTAGTGGTACACACCTGTACATTCAATAGTTGAACTATGGAAGCAGAAATATCAGACGGTCAAAGTCATGCTTGTCTCCAAGGGAGGTTAAGGGTAGTCTGAGCCACCTAGGATTCTGTCTGAGAATTATTAAATATATCTAGTATGTTAGTGTTGGTATTGCAAATTGTATTATTTAGGGTTCCCTAGAAGAACAGAGCTTATAGAATGAATGCATATTATGAAGAGAATCTATTAATTTGGCTTATATGATACACAATGAGTAGACCAACAATGTCTTTCATTACCCTGGACATATTGAGAACCCAGTAGCTGCTTAGTCCATAAGACTGAATGCCTCAGCAATCCCCATCTGGTGCTGGAGGCCTGGATGATTCCTAGAGAGCCACTGATTTTCATCATGCGTTAGAAGGCCAAAGGAGCTATGTTCCAATGCAGCAGTGGAGGTAACAGAGGAGATACATTGACTAGTAAGGAACAAATGTGGATAGGGAAAAAGTGTCACTCCCTCCCCTCAGACCTCTCTGTGTCTGGGCTACCACTGGAAGGTGATATTTACTCTGAAGAAAGATTTAACCCATTAGTTGATTTTTTCCAAGATGCCCTCAGAGATGATCCCAGATCTAACCAAGTTGAGAAGCAAGATCAGTCATCACAGTGATTAGTGTCCTAGATAAAAGAAAAATATATTGAATGATCAGATAAAAGCTATGATGTGGTTGTTTTATATCTTATTCTCCTACTTATCCATTGGATATATTTGGGTATTACTTTTATAGTTAACTAATCCCATTTGACTCTTTGGGGACAAAGAGACAATACTGCCACAAATAAGTTTTCTCAAGAATTTATTCATAGAACAGATGAATTTCATTCTCCTCAGCACTGTATCCATCAAGATGATGGATTTACTAGAAGTATTTGATACAATTAGTGAAGAATTTTGAAATGTGTTTTGTTATAGTGCTCCAGAAATACTCAGAAAGAGATGTTGATATGGCTAGTGCTATTGCTGACATATAAAAGAGGGACCACAGAATAGTAACCATTCTTTTTAGTATGAGGAAATCAACTGTTTTGGTTATCTTGGGCTGTTGTGACAAATACCACAGGGCAGGTGGCTTCCCTGTGTATATATTGGGGGTTGGGGAAAAGGTTTCTGTGGTATTTCATCTTGGAAAAATCTTGCCCTATCCAACTCCCCACTTATGACACATGAAGGCCTGATTATCTCATGAAGGCCCCATCTCTAAAGACTATGCCTATGTGGATTGGGGTTCCATTCAGTGAATTCTGGAAAAGAAAGTAGGACCATAATTAGTCTATAAAATCACCGGAGACTTAACATGTTATACCCATGAACATGCATGCATACCCCACACATACACATACACACCAAAGGGTAGATATGCCAGGTTATGGACAGTATATTAGTTCCTTCCATTACTTCATACTTAACCTACTAAATTAGTTCTTTTTAAAAATTTTTTCTTATGTTTATTTTTTAACATATACATTTATATTATTACACATGAGTAAAATAAACTACATACACTAGGAAGAACCACTTAACAATCAGGAATTATATAAATGTTACATTCATAGTGATTTGGCTGTTTGTATTTGGCAAACTTGAAGTAAACATCTTTCCTGTCTTGTTGGGTCTAAATTTCTGAATGGAGATTAATATCTATCATATCTCATCTCTATTAACTTAAAACATCTATCTTGATCTAAAAACATCTTAACCCCTAACCTAGTAAGCTTAATTGAAAGACTAAACTATCTGGTCTTCAAACTCATCAGAGACTTGAGAAGAGGTAAAATTCAAATACCTGAGTGAAGCCGAAGTGCAGGTTAGCAGCTTCCAAAATGAAAAATTGACTGAGACAGTTTACCACCTGAACAGTCACCCAGTATTCTCTATAAGGTTGGAGCATCATCTTCAGCCTTCTGGCCCAATATATGTGACAGACATATTTGTGAGGCAGGAGCTATTGAGGACTTGATTATCTTGTCTTGGCCGAGTTAAATTAGTTCTTTTTAAAAGCAAGTAGGCTGACTATTAGGTAAAGTGTTAGTAATTAATCAAATAGTGAATTTTTGCTTTCGTTGCTTTGTGCTGGGATTGAAGCTAGTACATTCTGCATATTAGTCAAGTGCTCTGCACCTGAGCTACATCCCCAGCCTGACTTGTTTTCTTTCTTTTTTTTTAAAATTTTTTTATTAATTTATTCTTGTTACAGCTCAATGGTTGTCCCATCCCTTGTATCCTCCCATTCTTCCCTCCCTCCCATTTTCCCCTTATTCCCCTCCCCTATGACTGTTCCTGAGGGGGATTTCCTCCCCCTGTATATGCTCATAGGGCATCAAGTCTCTTCTTGGTTTCTTATAAAACAAGATGCAGGGGTAAGCTGGGGTGGTTCCAGCAGTTTAGCACTCTGAGGATATAAGGGTCTTATGATTTTCTTGTCTTTTTTAATAGTAGCAAGATAAGTTTACCACTGCATCTCCTGCTCTTCTACCCACATCCCAGGCAGGAGAGAGGAAAAGGAAGAAAAGAGTAAGTTCCAGGTGAGTCTTTTAATGGCTTCTCCTGAAGACCCAGCCAATGACTTTTGTTAACAGGGCCCCAGACCTTAACACAACTGACTCCATGACTGAAGCACCAGGCAGGATGTAAAACTCAGCACATAGACAGCATCACCTGCCAAAATGAAAACAAAGGCCAAATCCATCAAAGTCCATGTAGGTCTGGGAAAGTCTCAAAATGTACTAAACTTGCTTTTATCTTCTGTAGTTCTGTTTCTGGCAAACTGTTCTTGTAACTGAAGTGTGTCTACCCAGAACATGACTCTTGTGCTTAAAAGCTCACCCTGAGAAAGGCTCCGTGCTACACTGGGAATCTGAGCACCCACTGTAGTCACTAGCTACCTAATAAAGACTTTCTATTGCCTTAAACCCATATCTGAGCAGTCTTCTCTGGCGAATAACCCACAGCAACTATTGCTTAAATTCCATTGACCTCCCGCATATCATCTGGCTATTATTGTCTATAGAGAAAGCCAGAAAATATTTGGATCTGAAAACATCAATGTACCATCTAAAATATGAGCTTTGCTGATAAGAAAGAAGATGGATAGTGTTTTATCACTGCTCGTCCCAACTACATTCAAAGGGCTAGTGGAAAAAATGATAAAGGAACAGGTCATAGACTCATTAGGCAGACAGTCCTCTGACATAGCAAAGCAGACTTAGGAATTTGCTGCCCGTAAGTGATCTTTGGGCAGTAAATGATGACAGAGAGCCGTTCTTAAGGAGGTTTGAGAGGAGAACACGATGTAGACACTGGTGTCTTTATTTAGAGAACAGTCATTATTTGAGTTCAATCACGACTCAAGGAAACTCTTTTAGTACTTGGCAGATGTTCTGCGTCTGTCCCTTTTGGCTCTCGATGATTCCTGCTACTGGCTTCCTGTGCTTCAAACACACTGCTTTCTTTCTGCTTTCTTTCACTTCGAAACATCTTGTTCTTGTCTGCGGCGCTTCACAATTGCTCATCAGGAGTTGGCGTCTTGTTAGGATTTCATAAGGTTATCCAAAGAGCCGTGGGGACACACAGACCTCTGAGCTGGAGATTAAAAGGCTCGTGTCTAGAGAGATACACGCAATTCAGGTTCCTTTAAGGTCACTTTGAGAATCCGAGGCTTAACAATTCACAGTCCCTCCAGCAGCTGCTTCATGGTCTGCTACAGCGGAAAGGCAGTTCACTTGTTTCTTTAGAAAGCTTGGCTTCTAGAGTGCTTTAGTTGCAGCGCAGTTCCAGTGTGTGGAGTACAGGAGAAGGCAAACATGAGGAATGGGAGTGGATGAGTGTGAGAGAAATCGTGAGATTCGGGCATGAATCTCGGAGCCCAACCTCAGGATGAGAGTGAGGGCAGGATGATGGGAAGGTCCAAGGTTGTTTTGAGCTTCAAGACTGAGCTAATAGAGGTGCTCAGAGAACGCAGGGAACAGAGAAATCCAGAAACCCATTTGGGGGTCACAGCAGGGATTCTGCATTTTGTACTGTTTGTGGTGGAGGGAGAAGCTGAACGGACAAGCTGAGAGGGGTATAGTTATTAAAGTGCTTATTGGAAATCTCTTCCCAGTCACTTAGAGAGAGATTTGAATTTCCAATTCAGTACCTCTGGGCAGTGTCTAGAAATCAACCTGCATTAAAACGCATGAGGGAATTTACACCTCTCCATGGCCCCATACTTTTCTGTCCCTGAGCCCGGCGATCACAAGTTAAAAACGATGAGATAAATGGAACTTCATGCTTTCAAACACTTTTTTTTTGCCATAGAAAGTTAAGTAATATTGTCTATTTTAGGTTAAAAGCAATGTCATTTCAAGCTGGTCAAACTATATTCCAGCATTGCCAACTCAGCAGATCACTGTTGGACAATGGCTCTGTGGTAACCTCCATGTGTCACTGAACTTCCACAAGCTTTCTTTGTAGAATGATGGCTGTGAACATTTGCTGAGCCATCCCTAAGTGATGCAGTTTGTTTAGATATGTGAAGTTGTATGACTCCTCTGATGGTCCTTCATGTTAATTCATTCTTAATGTTTTCTTTTATTCCTGGTAAGTGGGAGTGGGGAGGAATTCTTATTTCTTTCAATGAGTTGTTTCCTAAGCGAAGCCAGAATTGGAGTATATGGTCAGTACAAACTGGACTCAGAGAGTTATTTCAAAAAAAAAAAAAAAAAGACGACACAGAAGGCAGGAGGGTGAAGTGGTGAAATCTGTCAGGGAGGAGGGCAAAGGAGGAGTAGAGGTGAATATGATAAAAATATATTGACTTGTTACATAATTAATAAAATTAATAAAATAATATTAAAACTAGAAATTTAACATTTTCCTTAAATTTCTAAGTATAATCAGCCATAACATACCAAATTCCCTCAATAGGTCATCTGAAATTTTTCATTGCTGTCTTCTCCACACCTACAAACACTTCTATGGATTTGTTAGCACATGTGTATATTGTTATTACTTACTTTTCTTTTTTATTTTCTATAAATATTTTAAAATTTTATTTTAACTTTTTTTTATTAATTTATTCTTGTTACATCTCAATGTTTATCCCATCCCTTGTATCCTCCCATTCCTCCCCCCCCCATTTTCCCATTATTCCCCTCCCCTATGACTGTTCCTGAGGGGGATTACGTCCCCCTATATATTCTCATAGGGTATCAAGTCTCTTCTTGGCTACCTGCTGTCCTTCCTCTGAGTGCCACCAGGTCTCCCCCTTTTATTTTATGTATGTTGTTGTTTTGCCTGCATGTGTGTGTGTGTGTGTGTGTGTGTGTGTGTGTGTGTGTGTGTTAGGGCGTTGGATCCTCTGGAACTGAAGTTACAGACAGTTGTGAGCTGCCATGTGGTTGCTGGGAATTGCATCCAGGTCCTCTGGAAGAGCAGCCAGTGCTCTTAACTACTGAGCCATCTCTCCAGCCCTATTACTTTCCTGTCAAGAAGCTCCATCTTGGTTCCATTCTAGCCCCATTCTTGTTTATTCAGACCTATTTTAGAGGTCATTTACTTTTCTCAAGCTTTTAGAATGATTCTTGGAACAGGAAGTACTATGTATAAAGTAGTGGACTTCAGCAGAAATCTCTCATTCTCACTCAAGTCTTACTGTGGGAAGTAAGTTCAGTGTTAGTCATAAAAGTCTTTCTTTATGTTGTTGCTGAAAAAAATTACTTCTTTCCATATTTTCTCAAATGTCACCAGTCACTGGAGTATACATGTCTGTTGGCGTATTTTTAAAAACTACTACTTTTATTTTTGGTTCCTTATATCTCTTTCTCCATTTTCCACCTCAATCCCTTCCAACACCTCCACATCAGATAGGGGAGAAGGAAGGTTGGAGGGAAGAGGGGGTGTAGTTTTTCTTATCTACTTCTTGCTATTTAGGGTCATCGGGTCCTTGGGGCAAGTTCAATCTTTATCTCAGGACAGCTCCAACTTCTCATCACACTGCGTCAACGGCAACCAGGAGCAGCAGGGGGAAGCACCAGCAGCCTTCTTTTTTTTTCTTTTTCTCTTGGAGCCCCTGCACTCTTTTTGGGTCTGGCTTTTATCCCCACTGACAAAGACCATGCCCTCAAATGAGGTAGCTCAGAATTGGCAAACATCACAAAGCCCTTTCAGGAGGCAACTATGAGCTGTGCGCAGACTGGAGCAGCCCCCCATATCCCACACCTTGGATTAAAACCAAAACATGTGTACATATAACCCAAAACTTCCACAGCACATGTCGGTAACCAAAACAAAATAAGCTAAGTGAACAGCCTAGAGTTAGATTTCAGATCTCCAAGACCTCTCCGATGAGTTGTCGTCACCAGTTTCCATCGATCACAGCCCTCCTTCTGCCTGGATGCTCCAGAGGCTGTGCACTCCATTTATCACATGGAGAAAATATCAGGTTGCTTTTTCTAGAGTGCTGCTACTGAAGCCAGACTTTGGGAAGCCAGCTCTTCTTCATTTTCTGGCTTTCTTTTGAAGAGCTGTAGGGACCAGCCTGTTTAGCTCATCTTCCTTACTCTGGAAATAAAAGCTGAAGTTCCTGCAGCTCCTGCAGCTCTAAGGCTTTGTTTTGATGGAAGAGTGGCACATACTCCACCTCCAGATCTTTGCTTCTTTGGAAGGCGGCTTAGATTTCGAGACCATGTCCTCATTAGAATGTCCTGTCGCGTCTCAGGCGATGGTTTTACCCCTATCTCAGACAATCCTCCTTTTCATTGCAGCCATCAAAGGGTACCTGTTCTCTCTTCACCTCTAGATCACTGGAAACCTTTAGCTGCTGTATTCTTCCTGCCTCCTGGGAGGATGTTCACTGTGATGAGAACAGCATTTTCCTGTCAACAGCTGCTACAACCCTCTTAGTGGGTCTTATCTGCTTGCTCCTTTCCTCCTTCTATTTAATTCCTTTCTCTACCTGTCACCTTTTGAGGCATGTTTTTAAAAGGCAGCTTCCAGGCAACTGTTTCCAATGGCCACTTAAGTGTTGTTTGCTATCAAGAGCCGGCTGGGGAAAAAAAGCATCTTAGGTCTTGGATGTTGACATGTGCACACTTTAGCATTCAGAGTCTTCTTTTTTCCCCCCTTTTCAATTTCTACTCCCATACATCTAAGCAAATAATATTTAACATCTGACTCACGCCAGAGGACCTGTGATGTATGGGTGACTGTCCATAGTCTACTCTTGATATTGTCTGATCAGTAGTTTGGTGAGGGAGGACAAACAAATTTAAATGATAGCTATGGTATGTGGACACTGTGACAGCTAATTCTTGGTGTCAATTTGGCACTGTTGAGGGATGCTTAGTAAGATGGCTGGTAGAACATTGTTTCTATATGGATTTATCCTGAGGATCTTAGTCTATAGGTCAGTGGATTGAATGGGGGATGATCCTCTGTAAACATGGTGGAATCCACTGATATGCTGGAGGTCAGGTGAAGTATAATTCTCATTCTCTTCTATTGGAGTGAGCCATCCTTCTTCTTCTTGGCCTAGACATCCAGATTTTAGATTTTTGCCAGTTGGATCCTGAGCCTTGACATAGCAACCTCTTGGAGGCTCTCAGTCCTTTAGCCTCAGACTGAGAATTATATCCTCAGTTTCCCTAGGTTTTAGACTTGGGTGGACTTATGATATTGATTTCTCTGGCTCTATCTTATGCAGATGACCTATGATAGGACAACTGGGCATCCATATTCTCTCTCCTCCATCCCTCCATCATCTATTTCCCATTGTTTTTTTTTTTTTTTTCTATCTGGAGAACTCTTACTAATATACCGTTATGCCTGCCAGGAATCTTGCCCCACTTCAGGGAGGTATAAATTTTTAGCATTCTTAGAGGAAAAGCTTACAAAATTTGAGCGATGACTTCTCAGATAACGTTGGAAGGCACTTACAGTGTTTTGCAATATCAAGCAGACATTAAATTAATATAGTTCTTCTGGGGTGCTATGTCAACACACTCAGGTACATGAGTTTCAATAGTCCTTTCACAGTAGTTTCCATACTGCCTTTTCACATCTCTGTCGCTATTAGAAACCTACTTGCATATTATTGACATAACTTGGCAAACAATGTGACAGGTTATTGATGAGAAAATAGCAAGTCATAAAAACAATAATAATAATAATAACATTGCATAATAAAAACTTTAACGGCACTGAAGAAGACAGCAGAAGAGGGAACGATTACCTGTGCTCATGGATTGACAGAATTAGTATAATGAAATAGCCATTCTACCAAAAGCAATCTACAGATTCAATGTAATTGCAATTAAAATCCAATAAGATTCTTCACAGAACTTGGAAAAAAAACCCCTTAACTTCATATGGAAACAAAAATCACAGAACAGTTAAAACAAACCTTAATAATAAAAGACCTAAGCAGGGTGTGGTGGTGCACACCTACAATCCCAGCATTCGGGAGGCAGAGGAAGGCAGATCTCTGTGAGTTTGAGGCCAGCCTGGTCTACAAAGTGAGTCCAGGACAGCCAAGGATACACAGAGAAATCCTGTCTCAGGGAAAAACAAATCACTGCTAGAGGTATCACAACCCTCCACTTTCAAATTGCACTATGGAGTTATTGTAACAAAAGAAACACGACATCAGTATTTTAAAAAAAAAGACATGTTGACTAGTAACATTGAACTGAAGGGACAAACCTAAGACTACACACCTACAAACACCTTGATTTTTTAAGAAAGAAACAAGAAATCAAGAAATACACACTGGAAAAAGGACACCATTTTCCACAAACGCTGCTGGTCAAACTGGGTGTCTTTATGTAGAAGAATAAAAATAGATCCTTATCTATCATCCTACACAAACCTTGAGTACAAGTGGATCAAGAACAATAGATGGACCATATGTTATGAAGCCGATAGAAGAGAGAGTGGGAACGGGCTTGACTCACTGGTACAGGAAAAGACTTCCTGACCAAAAGTTTGACAGGACTGTGACTACATGCCTAAGACCTGCGCAGGGTCAAACCAGACAGGCCCCAGAAGGCGTGGATATGGTGTTCTACCCTGAATAAAGAAGCTGTGTGCAGTGGACACTCTCTGGCAAAGGAGAAAAATCATTTTCTCCGACAAGTCTCAAGGGTATATCAACCACACTTCAGGCTAGGCCACATGCCTAGGAGTAGTTGGTTAACACAAAACCAACTCAATATATTTTTGTGGACTTGTGTTTCATTTTGCTTAGTTTTTGGCATTTTTCTGCCTTATTGGTCTTTTGAATGCTTGTTTTGATTTTCACTTTTATAAAGTTTCTTGTGTGTGTTTATCTTGTTTTTGTTTTTGTTTTTTTGGAGACTGGGTTTCTCTGTGTAGCCTTGGCTGTCCTAGATTCACTTTGTAGATCAAGCTGGCCTTGAACTTGCAGTGATCTGGCTTCCTCTGCTTCCTGAGTGCTGGGATTAAAGGCGTGCACTACCATGCCTGGCTATCTTGTATCTTAGTTTGTTTTTTTTTTTTTTAAATAATTTATTTATTTTTGAAAGAGAAAGAAAGAATAAAGAACATGAAGTTTGGTGGGCAGGGCGCATCAGTGAAAATTTCTTTATAAAAAAACAATAGTAGCTCTATTTCAAAAGGAATCACCCTGTACAGACGCTCATACTGAAATATTCATTAAATTATCTCATTTTATCTATAGTTAGGTATTCTATCTATAGTGAGGTAGGTATTTTCTATACTTTCCATATAACTAACTTAGGTTGGGGAACCTGTTTAAGGTCCTCAATTTCCACATGCCTTGGTAGAGGTGGTTGTAAAGCTCTTTCAGTTTCCTCTGTGTTTACTGCTGTCTGTGGAAAGCTGGGTGATGGAGCTGTGTGAAGACAAATAGTCCTGCGAATGGAGAAACTCATATTTTCCTTCCTAAGAACACTCCTAAATGGAAACCTGAATTTGAGGGTGCTTCCCCAAAACAGCTTTTCATCTCGCAAATCCAGGTCAGGTCTTCCATCAGTTGCGTGGATACTCCGAGGACTGCAAACTGGAGGGCAATGGTGGATTGCAACAAAACCTTCTGATAGCAGTTCCTTTTTTTTCCTACCAATTCTTTATTTTCTCCAATAGAACTTAAGACTCCTGGAGGAAAAAACATTGTTTACTGTTGGATGGTGAGAAAAAGTTGGACTAAGTGCATTGGGAACGTCAAATCTACTGCAAATTTGCTGTTTGTTGAACCAGACTGGTCTTGTCATTGCTGTGTAACACACGGACCTTGACTCCTACACAGGAGTTGCGGACATCTCAGCACAAAGCCAGCAGCAGGGCTTGGCAGGGAGCCGGTGAGCTTGCTATTCTCCACGTGCCTTCATGACCCAGAGTTTTCAGGACTCCCCAGTGAAAGCAGAAGTGGCTGGTATCATTGACCACATTTTATCAGCAATCCCTCCTCTTTAAGTAGCACCGTATCCTGCACTTAGCCTTGAGGAGATCCTGGCAATTATGTTTTCTCCTCTTGCCTGGCAATTCTCTGGAAGAACCGAACAAACCCTCCTTCTAGTCTTATTTTTCCTATCTGAAACATTTCCACACCAACAAACCAAACAAAGCAAAAATCAAACCACTATCACCACAAGCAACACAAATCTTAAAATCAAATCCAACAATTCCAAATGTGGGCATAGTCATAATTCTGTATCATTGTAGGTGCAAGAGCTCTATGGCAGACATTTCTTTATTATCTTGCTGAAATGTATTAGGCAGGTATGCTGACTCAGACTTTACAGTGTTTCTTTTAACTACTTTTATGAATTGAGAGAAAGCAAATGGACCCCCATAAGTCAAGTGTGGTGAAAACATGAATTTTTAAAATTCAAACAGTCGTATAAGATGCTAAGTGCATTCTATATGTGTCATGCACTGCCTTTCTACAGAACCCTGCCTCTACAATTTTACTTTTCCCAGAATGGAATACATTTGTTTGGACTTGTATACGCTTTTAAAAATTTTTTAAAGTATTTTATTAATTTATTCATATTACATCTCAACTGTTATCCCATCCCTTGTATCCTCCCATTCCTCCCTCCCTCCCACTTTCCCCCACTCCTCCTCCCCTATGTCTGTGACTGAGGGGGACCTCCTTCCCCTGTATTTAATCCTAGGGTATCAAGTCTCTTCTTGGTAGCTGGCTATCCTACCTCTGAGTGCCACCAGGGCTCCTAAGACTAGCTTTTTCCACTTAGCAATATGCAGTTTGAAGTTCTCTCCTACCAGATGACTTTAGCTTGTGTCAAGATGACATAAAACTAGCAAGGACAGACTGGAACTTGAAGGCAGAAGCCATGGATGCACACTGCTTTGGCTCCCTTCTTTGCTTATACTTAGATAGCTTTCATATACAAACCACCTACCTAGGGATGGTGCCACCCACAGTAGGCTGGGCCCTCCTGCATGAACTAATAGTCAACATCCATCCCCCTCCATCAGACAATATCTCAAATGAAGCTTTCTTCTCGGATGATGGCTTAATGATGCCTCAAGTTGATAAATCAACAAAACAGAGGGCCATTAATTCAATGTCACATAGTTAAGTATTATAACTAAAGATAAGCATTTACCTTTTCCTGTACCTCTTCCTCTTAGTCTTCTCTGTACACAGACACACACCCTTGCATGTACACTAATAGTGTGTATGTATTTATTACAAAGGTTAATAGCATTTGACTTGTCTTATTGCCTTTTTCTGTTCAATTCAGGTAAATTTTGCATACATATGCAAATGTGGTTTATTCAATGTCTTCCACTGCATGAAATTCACATTTCTCCAAATATTTTACTACAAGATGCATGCACATAATTAAGTCATGTTAACAGTCATGAGTTTTTTTTACAAAGTGAAACTGTGAACCATAGAATAGTGTTAGAAAAGGCTTTCTTGCCAAACTGACTTTCAGAAAGCTACAAAACAATCTCATAATTATTTAGAAACTATTTCTTTTATTTAGCAGATATATTAGTGATAAAAATGTTGAATGAGAAGTTCAGTGACAAGGTTTTGGGGTTAGTTTATTACTCTGTAATTCACTGTTTCCAAATTATGTGTTTCCACCAGTCAACCCCATATAGATAATTATTTATGCAGTTTCATAGTATAGTCTTCCCATTTTCTTTTAACAACAAGGACTTCATGAGAAACTGTTGGATATTTTGCTGAAGTCTGGATAGTCTACCTCAAACTCTTCCTACCCATAAACATATACAAGTCTTTCCAGTGCATAGAAACTTTATTAGTTTGATACAACAGTCTCAGTTAATTTTGCTGTTCTTTTTTTAATTTTGATTTTTTTAATGATTAGTTTTTCTTTAACAACATTGTTATATGGAACTTTTTGCAATGATGGAAATATTCTATATTCTGAGCTATTCAAGGTCACATAAGCACATATATAATGAGTGGTGAAAATAAGGTTAATAAAACCCAGTAATGTTTTTAAATTTAAAAGTATATAATTTTAAATAATAAGATATCAGTAGTGGCTGCCGTATTGGGCAATGAAGGTTTATAGTATATGACTTTTTGCTTTTTATTTTTATTTTTCATTTATTCTTTTCTCATGTATTACATCCAGACCACAGTTTCCTGTACCTACTCTCCTCCCAGTCCCTCCCTGCAACCACCGCTTTCCGCTAGAGCAGGCCTCCCAGGGACATCAACCAAACATGGCACAACAAGTTATAATAAGACTAGGCTCAAACTCTCATTTCTAGGCTGGAAAAGGAAACCTAGTAGGAGGAAAAGGCTCTGAAAATCAGGCAAAAGAGTTAGAGATAGCCCCTGCTCCCACTGTTAGGAGTCCCAAAAGAACACCAAGCTACACAACCATAACACACACACACACACATAGACACACACACACACACACACATACACACACACATACACACACACATATATACACATACACACACATACACACACACACACACACACACACACACACACACACAAGACCTAGGGCTCCCTGATTGTTGGCTCAGTCTCTGTGGACCCCTGGTTGGTTGATTCTGTGGACTGCCTTCTTGTGATATTCCAATTTGAAAGATAAGGCAACTCATTTAGTCTAGTGGGAGATCAATATTAGTTTAAAAGATTCATCATTCCCCAAATACCGGGGTTTCTCTCCTACTTTTTGCTCACTCTGCTTTTAATTGCAAGTTTTCATCTCCAGAACTTTGTACAATTTCATCCTTTATAATCTGTGATCCATGGCTAACAGTAATTTCATGTAAGCAGTTTATATCACCAAGTTGTTTTTATACCCTGGGATAATTGAATCTGGTGATATAATTTCTTTCCGAGCAAACTGGTTTCATTTCCTCTAACAAGGTTTATCTGAATCTTATATTGTAGACATTCTTTACCTTGGTAGAAAAACTATTATGCAAAATGAAGGCTAAGATAATTTATATTTCATCCTTGGCATTACAGCCATTTTTCTCACAGTCTGGGCTTCCCCTGTTTTCTCTTCCCGGAGCTGTTGTTGCTAACTGCATTTTCTGTTGCCAATAGCAAGTTTTGTTTCAAGCTCACTCTGCTTCTCTATGAGCACTTTGAATTGTGTCCTGGGGCGTGCACACTCCTGTATGTCTACCTAGAATCATTGGCTTTTTATTTCTCTCCAGTATTTTGTATCATTTAAAACTTCGAGTTTAACAGGAACACACATGGCCATGTGTCTTCTTTATGACTCTGTTCGCAGCTCTTGAAATCACATCTGATCATGTTTTCACTCAGTTCAACTTTACCAGGAGTGATTATGGACCCTTACCAGCCAAGTTGAGAGCCAGGGCTGAGAATTCTCAGGTGAATTAGACACCAACGTTGCCATCAAAGATTTGCACATTAGCAAAAGAATCAGTCTCATGACTTACGTTCCACAAGCCAGGTGTAATGTGGTATTTGCTCAATAATAGTATTCACAATATCCTAGAGGAGCATATGGGAGGGGCATTGTTAACTATCCTTTTAGACTCGATGGACAGAATAGGAATTTTCCGAACAATCAGAGAAATCTGGTGAAAACAGATAAATGCAACCAAACCAAACCAAACCCACCAACCAGAAAAACAAACAAACAACAAAACAAAACAAAAAACAGTTTGGAGAGCAGAGAAGGGTGCTAACGTGACAGAAAATTGGTGGAACAGAGGTCAGGAAAGATATACTGTGGAATTCATGAGTGTCCCAATGCTGAAATGGAACCGGCTCTTGCAGGAGTGAGACTAGATAAGGCTGTCCTTGGGAGTGGCTCACTATCAGTAAGGGATCTTGCATGTTACAGTAAGGAATTTTGATGTAGTCTAAATAAAACAAGGTGGAAGGTTACGGAAGAGAGGGGATAAATGACTGGAATCCCTCTTTAAGAAAATGACTGACTTCAGACTGTTAGACTCCAGAAGGCTCCTTCAGGAAAAATGATTAGTCAAGAGGAAGAGCAGGAATCAGTGCCCTGCAGAGGAGCAGAGCAGACACTTTGGGCTGATAGGATTGGATAACTAAGGGCTGCAGGGTAGGCAGTGGCCGGAAGGTGACTCACCGGAAAGTGACTCAGATGGTAGTGCTGCTTCCATGGCTGTTCACTGTTTCTCTTGAGTCACTTTTCCTTTAAGGTCTCTGAGAGTGAGATCACGTCTGCCTCTCTCTGCAGACATTTTCCCAATGGCTGATGTGAGCTACATGTTGCCAATGTTTTCTTTTTCCTGTTATAGCAGTTCCATGATGTGATTATCACACGTTAAAAACTTCATTTTGAGACCTTTTTAGATGTACAGAAGAATGCAAAAAACAGTCCAGTAATTTCTTCCTATCCTTCATTCAACTCACCTCTGTTAGCATCTTACAGAACAATGCAGAAATGACAAAAATGAATGTTTACCTTAAACTTAAAGCGCCACTAAAATTACTTCATTTGTTTGAATTTCACTAGCTTTACTATTTTTTAACACATTTTTATTGAAAAATAAAATAATTCATATTACATCTCATTGGCAGTCCCATCCCATGCATCCTACCATTCCTCCTTTCCTCCCGCTTTCACCTCATTCCCCTTCCCTATGACTGTGACTGAGGGGGACCTCCTTCCCCTGAATATGATACTAGGGTATCAAGTCTCTTCTTGGTAGTCCGCTATCCTTCCTCTGAGTGCCATTAGGCCTCCCCAACAAGGGGACATGGCCGAATATGGGGCACCAGAGATCGTGTGAAAGTCAGTCCCCAGTCTCCACTTAACTTTGGAGAATGTTCTGTCCCTTTGCTAAATATGGGTAGGGGTTTGAT
Organism: Acomys russatus; assembly: GCF_903995435.1. Classification (NCBI taxonomy): domain Eukaryota; kingdom Metazoa; phylum Chordata; class Mammalia; order Rodentia; family Muridae; genus Acomys; species Acomys russatus. Next base: position 37,545,844 of record NC_067144.1, on the reverse strand, counting down.
GATGACTGCACGTATTGTCCTTGGTTGGTGCCTTAGATCGAGCTGAAGCCCTGGGCCCAGATCCACCCATCATAGTGTTCTTCTTGTAGGTTTCTAGGACCCTCTAGATCCATCTATTTCCCTATCTCCTATATTTTTCTCACCTAGAGTCCGAATAGGATGTCCTCCCCTCTGTCCCACTTTCCTGGTAAGTGAAGACTTTCATGGGACACGCTTCTTGGGCTAGTGCCCAGTTATAAGTGAGTATATACCATTTGACTCTCTCTGCTTCTGGGTTAGCTCACTCAATATGATCATTTCTAGTTCAATCCATTTGTCCACAAATTTCAGAAATTCCTTGTTTTTAACAGCTGAATAATATTCCATAGTGTAAATGTACCACAGTTTCTTTATCTATTCTTCTACTGAGGGATACTTACGCTGTTTCCATGTTCTGGCTATTAGGAATAAGGCTGCTATGAATATGGTTGAGCATATGTCCCTGTTGTATGCTGGAGCATCTTCTGGGTATATTCCAAGGAGTGGAATAGCTGGGTCTTGAGGAAGCCCTATTCCCAGTTTTCTGAGATAGAGCCAGACAGATTTCCAAAGTGGCTGCATTAGTCTGCATTCCCACCAGCAATGAAGGAGTGTTCCTCTTTCTCTACATCCTTGCCAGTATGTGTTGTCACTTGAATGTTTGATTTTAGCCATTCTGATGGGTATAAGATGGAATCTCAGAGTTGTTTTTATTTACGTTTCTCTAATGACTAAAGATGTTGAGCATTTCTTTAAGTGTTTCTCAGCCATTTGATATTCCTCTGTTGAGAATTTTCTGTTTAGTTCTGAGCCCCATTTCTCAATTGGGTTATTTGGTTTGGTGGTGTTTAATTTCTTGAGTTCTTTATAAAGTTTGGATATTAGACCTTTCTCAGATGCAGGGTTGGTGAAGATCTTTTCCCAGTCTGTAGGCTGTTGCTTTGTTCTTTTGACAGTGTCTCCTGCCTTACAGAAGCTTCTCAGCCTCATGAGGTACCATTTACTAATTGTTGATGCGAAGGCCTGGGCTGTTGGAGTTCTGTTTAGAAAGTTGTCTCCTGTGCCAATGTGTTCCAGGCTCTTCCCCACTTTTTCTTCTAACTGATTTAGTGTCTCCGGTTTTATATTGAGGTCTTTAATCCACTTGGACTTGAGTTTTGTGCATGGTAACGAGTATGGGTCTAAATGCTTTTTTCTACATGTAGAAATCCAGTTAGATCAGCACCATTTGTTGAAGACACTACCCTTTTTCCATTGAATAAATTTGGCTTCTTTGTCAAAAATCAAGTGACCATATGTGTGTGGATTCAAATCTGGGTCTTCAATTCGATTCCATTGATCAACCAGCCTATTACTGTGCCAGTACCATGCTGTTTTAATTACTATTGCTCTATAGTACAGCTTGAGATCAGGTATGGAGATTCCTCTGGAGGATCTTTTATTGTACAAGATTGTTTTAGCTATTCTGGGTTTTTTGTCTTTCCAAATAAAGTTGAGAGTTGACCTTTCAATGTCTTTAAAAAATTGTGTAGGTATTTTGATAAAGATTGCATTGAATCTGTAAATTGCTTTTGGTAAGAGGGCCATTTTTACTATGTTAATTCTCCCGATCCACGAACAAGGGAGATCCCTCCATCTTCTCAAGTCACCTTCAATATCTTTCTTCAGGGACTTAAAGTTTTTTTCAAACAAGTTCTTCACATGCTTGGTTAGAATTACTCCTAGGTATTTTAAATTGCTTGTGTCTAACGTGAAGGGTGTGGGTTTCCTAATTTCTTCCTCTGTATGATTGTCATTTGTATATAGGAAGGCTACTGATTTTTTTTGAGTTAATTTTGTAACCAGCCAGTTTGCTGAATATGTTTATCAGCTGAAGGAGTTCTCTGGTGGAATTTTGGGAGTCACTTATGTACACTATCATATCATCTGCAAATAGGAATAATTTGACTTCTTTCTTTCCCATTTGGATCCTCTTGATCTCCTTGTGTTCTCTTATTGCTCTGGCTAGGACTTCAAGAACTATATTGAAGAGATATGGAGAAAGTGGGCAGCCTTGTCTAGTCCCTGATTTTAGAGGAAATCTTTGAGTATCTCTCCATTTAATTTGATGTTGGCTATTGGCTTGCTGTATATAGCCTTTATTATGTTTAGGAATGTGCCTTGTATCCCCAATCTCTCCAACACTTTAAACATGAATGGGTGTTGGATTTTGTCAAATGTTTTTGATCATGTGGTTTTTTTTCTTTCAGTTTGTTTATATGATGGATTACATTGATGGATTTCTGTATATTAAACCATCCCTGCATGCCTGGAATGGAGCCTGCCTGGTCATGATGAATGATATCCTTGATATGTTCTTCACTAGCTTTACTATTAATGCATTTGTGTATAGGCTGGTGAATGACACTTTTATGAAATTATACATACATATCTGCTTATTTCCTAGCATACCAACTGTGAAAATTTTTTGTACATTTTTAATTGAAAGTATTTTTTCATGCACTGTATTCTCTTCAGTTTTCCCTCTCTTATCTCTGTCCCGAGCTTCCTCGCCTTCCCATACTTCAAACTTCTTTCTTTCTTTCTTTAGAAAACAAATGAACAAAAGGGGAAAAACACAATAAAGCAAACAAAAAGAAAGAAAGAAGAAAAGGCACAAGAAATACACACAGTTGCAAACACAATCCACAAACCCGAAATAATAATATACAAGCAAAAGGCCAATAAAGTAAACAAAACAAAAATCAAAAAGAAAAAACCCAAACAAAGCAATATGACACACACACACACACACACACATACACACATACACACACATACACAAACACACACATCTTCAAAAATATCATTGAGTCAATTTTGTGTTGGCCATCTACAGTCAGGCATGGGGGCTGCCTTTAAGTGTAGTTTGTTTAATACACTGTCCGTTGGAGACAGATTCTTGGTTTGGGATGGGAACTCATATTCACATCCCCCTCTTAGCACTGGGACCCCATCTGATTTGGACATGTGCGGGCCTGTATGTGCTGTCACAGTTTCTGTGAACTGATATCACCTCAGTCCTGTTGCCTGGAAGAGACTTTCTGTGGTGTCATCTATCCCCTCTGGCTCTTAAAATCTTTCCTCTTCCGCATAGTTTCCTGAGCCCTGAGGAGAGGGATTTGATGGAGACATCCCATTCAGTACTGAATGTTCCACGCTACCTCAATCTCTGCACATTGTCCCCTTGTGGGTCTCTGTATTTACTCCCATCTACTGAATGGAGAAGCTTCCCTGATGTTGGTTGACCATGATGATTTACGAGTATAGCAGAATGTTATTAGTAGTCATTTTGTTGCTTTGTTCCTTTAGCAGAGCAATAGTATTTGGTTTTGTCCTAGGTCCCTGGCCTATCTAGTCTCAGAAGCTTGGCCACCTGAGCAGTGTCAGACATGGGTTCCATCTCATGTGATGGGCCTTAAATCCAATCGGATGGTGGATGATTACTCCCACAATGTTTGTGCCAGTATTGCACAAACACTAAAACTTCTTATAGATAGAAGTTCTAAGAGAGGCTTGTAATATTTAGTCTTTGATCCAAGTTGCTGACATATAGCTCCTCAGTCTTTTTATAAACATGTATATGATGAATTCTGATTACTATAACCCCCACCTATACTCCTTTCTCTCTAACCCTTATTAATGATTTTCTGTTTTCCACATTCATGTCTTTTTGTTTTGTTTTGAGGCCCACTGAATTTAACCAAGGCCATGTGCGTGACCATGGGTGGAGCCTTGAGGCTTCGTCAGTGGATATACACAGACAAGGATGAAGATGAAGGCTGCCTTTCCCTTAAAGATCTAGCAGTAGATGCCGGGCATGGTGGCATGCACCTTTAATCCCAGCACTTGGGAGGCAGAGTCAGGTGGATCTCAGATCTCTGTGAGTTCAGGGCCAGCCTGGTCTACTAAGTGAGTGTGGGACAGCCAGGGCTACACAGAGAAACCCTGTCTCAAAAAAAAAAAATTCTAGCAGAAGTTCATTAGGGAGGGGCCTCTTGAGCCTCGGTGATTAACTGTTGACAGACCCAGTTTTGTGTAGGCTCATTGCATTCCCATCAATGCTTAAATTTTCTGTTCCCACTATTTTTTTTACTGTTTTTAAATTATCTGTATTATCAGTGGTCCTGGCTAACAATGAATTAAGACACAGACACTTGTTATATTTTAAAATAGCCTTAGTTAACCTGGGGGAGGGCAGATATCAATCCTCTAAACTATTTTCCATAGTGGGGCAGGTATGTGATCCCACGCCATCTGCTTCTAATTACTTCTATCAAGCTACCTCCCATCCATAATCCTAAATACTTGCTAATGTTCTTCATCTGGGCCAAATCTTCCATCCATGCTGGCCACGTGTTTTTCTTCCACCTAACCCATGGCGGCCTTCCTCTTTCTCCTCTCAGGACCCTCTCCTCATCTTCTTTCTCCTTCTCCTTCTCCTTCTTCTTCTTCTTCTCCTTCTCCTTCTTCTTCTCCTTCTCCTTCTCCTCCTCCTCCTTCTTCCCAGAATTCCTTTCTCTCTAAGCCCCACCTACCTCCTTTGCCCTGGCCTGGTGGGATGATTTTTGTTTTGTTTACTTTACTGGCCTTTTGCTTGTATATTATTATTTCTGGGTTTGTGGATTGTGTTTGCAAGTGTGTGAGTTTCTTGTGCCTTTTCTTCTTTCTTTCTTTTTGTTTGCTTTATTGTGTTTTCCCCCTTTTGTTCATTTGTGTTCTAAAAAAAGAAAGAAAGAAGTTTGAAGTATGGGAAGGTGAGGAAGCTCGGGACGGAGAAAAGAGAGGGAAAACTGAAGAGAAGACAGTGCAGGTGTTTTAAGTTGATAGAGTTGTGATATGATAGATATTGATTTACGTTCAGAATTTTAGACTCACCAAGATATGAAAGATGTTTTCTTCAAATCTATCAAGTACAAATAGCCAACACACTAAGAATATAACATTTTTATAATTCCTGATTGTGTCATGGTTCTTCTTGCCATAGATAGTTTACTGTATATATGTGTAATGATACAAATGTATATGTAAAAATAAAAAAATTTAGAGTCCCAATAGGATGCCTTCCCCTCTGTCCCAGTTTCCTGGTAAGTGAAGGCTTTCGTGGGACATGCCCCTTGGGCTAGTATGCAGATATAAGTGAGTATATACCATTTGATTGTTTCTGCTTCTGGGTTAACTCACTCATTATGATCATTTCTAGCTCAATCCATTTATCCACAAATTTCAGGAATTCCTTGTTTTTAATAGCTGAGTAGTATTCCATAGTGTATATGTACCACAGTTTCTTTATCCACTCTTCTACTGAGGGACACTTAGGCTGTTTCCATGTTCTGGCTATTATGAATAAGGCTGCTATGAACATGGTTGAGCAAATTTTCTTGTTGTGTGCTGGAGCATCTTCTGGGTATATTCCAAGGAGTGGAATAGCTGGGTCTTGAGGAAGCCCTATTCCCATTTTTCTGAGATAAAGGGGCATGTCCCACGACAGCCTTCACTTACCAGGAAACTGGGACAGAGGGGAAGGCATCCTATTGGGACTCTAAATGAGAGACGCATGGGAGAATAGCAAAATAAAAGGATACAGAGGGTCCTAGAAATCTACAAGTAGAACAATATGATAGGCAGATTTGGGCCCAGGGGTCCCGCTCAAACTAAGGCACCAGCCAAGGACAATACAGGAGGTAAACTTTAAACCCCTTCCCAGATCTAGCCAATGGTCAGAATATTCTCCACAGTTGAGTGGAGAGTGTGATATGACTTTCTCACGTACTATAGTGCCTCACATTTGACCATGTCCCCTGGAGGAGGAGACCTGGTGGCACTCAGAGGAAAGACAGCAGGTAGCCAAGAAGAGACTTGATACCCTATGAGAATATATAGGGGGAGGTGATCCCCCTCAGGAACAGTCATAGGGGAGGGGAATAATGGGAAAATGGGGGGGGGGAGGAATGGGAGGATACAAGGGATGGGATAAACATTGAGATGTAACAAGAATAAATTAAAAAAAAAGATAAAAAAAACCTATAAATTTGCTTCTTAAATCCAACCTCCTGTTAATTTTGGATATGGTTTAATCTTGCAAAGCCTAAGACTGAACAATAGCAATGGCTAACAAAGAAGCAAATTTGAAACTGTCTTATCAAAACAATGTCGATACTTTGTCTCTATGCCTCATTTCAACTTCTAATAGAAGAATAAACACCTGGTCTGAGGAAAAAAAAACTATAAAAAAAAAAATAAAAATAAAAAAATAAAAAAAATAATAAAAAAACAAGAGCAAGTGGTTTTCTAAGCTATGAGAGCTATCTTACCAAAGTAATTGAATCCAAGAAGGGAGTCATGGACACGCTGACTTATCACAGGTCTAAGTGGGTAGTTTACTACTTTCAGCTGTCATCTGTTATCGGGGGAGTGGTGTTCTATGCCTGACCTTTTAACCTATGGGATCTGATTCTGAGTTCAGTTAAGTTCTATTGGAAATGAATTGAATCAACGGCCATGTATATAGGGCCCATTGGAGAACTGTCTGTTGTACAGGGAGCTGCTTTCACACCTAGTGTTTTATGTTGGGTTATGAGTATTGAACACTGGAAACAACAACGTCATTTCCCCCCTTTGCAGCATCTTATCTAATTTGTTCTAAATGCTTAGTTTTTCTTTGTATTTTATGGTTTTGACGTGTTCAAAAGCACAGGTTATTTTCATAAAAGACCCCTCAAGATGCCTTTTTCATGATTGACTTGAGATTGTCTTGTATTTCAAAGTATACTATGGACGTGTGGGCTCTTTTCAGTCTTTCATGCCAGGATATACACAGTTTTGTGTATATTATTGATGATTGCTTCCTGAAAATACTATCTTCCAGAGTCTCCATCATAAATTTTTCATTTCTTTTATTTATTAATCAACACTTTAAGGAAGATAATTTTAGATATACAAATATACTATTTCTGTTTAAACTTTTACCTATTAATTTAACTTATTTTTAGTGGATCTTACCTTCAACAACTAGCACTACGGTTGTCCAATGGTTATTCTTTTATGCAGTAAGTAACATACTTCTACCGGAAAGAGTTGTTTATTTACATATTAATAAACATTAACTTTGTTGTTAAAAATATAATCCCATATAACTCTAATTGCACTTCTGAAATTTTTTCTGGTAAGTGGGTGCTTTTTAAGGATCCATTGCCCTTTCAACATTGCTGAATTTTTACTTTTAAGAATGTTCTTAATTTTCCAAGCCTAAAAGATAGTGCAACCTTTCTGTGTGTTTTCCTGTGCTCGCCCTGGAATCTACCAATTCTCCAGGGAGCACTCATGACTTCTGAGCATGCTCCCACCACTTCTCTTTTGCCAAGTAGTTCTTCATTGTGGACTGGAATCGAGTCAAACATAACAGGATGACGTATTAAGTGCTCTCTTTTCTACTTCCTCAAAGTTTGGGAAAGAGAAGTTTTTACTAAGACCCTATGAATTGAGATTGAACAGATAATGAAAAGCCTGTTAGTGCTGGTTGTTCCTCTTAGAACAGACTAGCATTGTGCAGGCAGCTTATTCCACTTCTTTATACTTCACCCTGGTAAAATAATTCTTTAAAGCGGCCATATGTTTGCTTTTTCATGCCTCATTTGGCTATGCAAGCTTCTGCTAAGTGACAGTGTCCCTGAACTCCCAATGTGTTGATTGGCACACTAGTGATTACAAACAGTGCCAGTGAGTCACTTTCAGTTACCATGGATCCTTCATTGCTTGTTCTCCGTCCTATGGCTTCCTTCCTGTGTTGTGAGTCAATAGAAGAAGAAGTGTTTCTTTTTTAATAGCTTCTGGTTGGAATGGTCCTTTGTGAGGCTACTTTGCTCTAAAGTCTTATAGAACCATTAGTGCAAATGGTGGAAAGCGATGAACTCCTCTATTCTTTTAGTCTGTTCAGCCTCAGCTATTATGCATCACAAGCTAGCACACCTGTGTTTGATTTGGGATTATAAAAATACTTGATAAAACATGTTCAAATTTGTAGCATTTTCAAAAACAGTTTTGTTCATGAATCTCTAATTTGGGTAGGGCTTAGCAGGGGTAGGGCCCATGTTTTCTGATAGCATCAGGTGGAAGATTTACTTCCGAAAGGGCTCATTCACACAGCTCTTGGGTTGGTGCTGTTATCTCCTACAGCTCAACTGTGACTGTTTTCTGGGCCCCCAGCTCTCTACAAGACTCCATAGGACAGTTGTTTTGGGCCACAATATGATGTTTAGATCTGAAGAGTAAAGGTTACAACAGATGAAAGCAGAAGATCTTAGTCCTTCCAAGACTGCTTCCAGAAACTAGCAGGTCTCATCTCCATTGTTTTCTGTTGGTGGAACCACAGAGCCCATCCATGTTCAGCTGGAGGGACTGTACAGGCCATGTCTTAACAAAAGGAGCATCAAAGAATTTGTACCATATCTAGTTTGTTACAATGACAAAGAAAATTATGAAAATGAAAAATCAAAAAAAGTTTTTGAATGGCTCTACAAATTGATAAAAATGTGAAAACCCAACATAAAAATGTCCGGAGAACATGAGCAAGTAAACAGAGGAAATGAAAATAACCAATAACATTATTTAACTCATTTAATTAAACAAGCTTAAATAAAAACAAAATTTTATTTTCTCTCATATTAATTTTACATTAATTTATGAAATAGATTAGTGTATTATTTTTAATACTTCAGAAAAGTAGATATACACATACTAGATATGCAAATGCTCTTGTCTTACATTATCTAAAAATGGAAATGATGAGAGCTTGGATACAGCTCAGTGGTAGAGCACTTGCCGAGCATGCACGAAGTCCCAGGTTCAGTCCCCAGTACCTCACACACATGAAAACGATCACATAGTCATACAACATGTGTGTGTATGTGCATGTGTGTACATAATTATATTTATGTGTTTATAATCCCCAAAAATGCAAATAAAAGACAGAGCTTGGACGAGTTATTTTAGAATATTAGTGTTACAGTTAGAAAAAGAAACTGAATGTGTTTTTACATTATAAAGGTAAGTAATGACTGGTTTCACAGTAAGAGAAGTAAAAATATTTTCATTAAATATTTCCATTGAACAGCAGGAGCCTTTTACAACATTGATGATATGGTCCTGATGAAATAGTAGCTGTAGGCAAGGACCATCAGAGGCACTTCACAAAATGAGCAACCAGTTAGTACCTGCCTTGCCTGCAAGTCCACATCACTATCTGAATTTCCTGGCCAAAAAATACATGCTATTAAACTTTAATCTGATTAAGTCTGTTTTTCTCAGGAAATAGACCGTTATCTTAAATTTCAAAGATACTGATTCAGGAAATCTTTTTGTAAGCTTGGCCAAGTTGTATTTCTTCTTGTTCTATAAAAGTGAGAGGTTAGACTAAGAAAAAGAATGAAACCTACATGGTCCTTTCTGTTTCCAGTAATCAGTTGCTAAGCTGCCAGATTCATGAGCTCTCAACATTTTGATATGCTTTCTACTTGTTTAATTCTTCAGTGTGGTCTGCCTATATTCAAATTTTAATTGTCTTCAGGAAAATGGAGGAAGAAGGAATGTGTTATATATAAAAAATGAGAAAGTAATCAGTAAATTCCAGAATGTGGGAAACTAAATGTCAAATGACAGAGAGAGAGAGAGAGAGAGAGAGAGAGAGAGAGAGAGAGAGAGAGAGAGAGAGAGAGAGAAAAGAAGAAGAAGAAGAAGAAGAAGAAGAAGAAGAAGAAGAAGAAGAAGAAGGAAAAGAAGAGGAGGAGGAGGAGGAGGAGGAGGAGGAGGAGGAGGAGGAGGAGGAAGAGGGGGAGGAGACCGAATCCTGTATTTCATTTCTTAGGATTCCTTCCCAGGTAAGTTCTGGCAAACAAATATCTCTACACTTTGATATGTCGCCTGTGAAGAAAAATGTCCCCAATTTTGAACTACCATAGATCCAAAGATATAATTAAATGACCCAAGGGGGAAAAACATAGGCAACAAGTTTATATTCTTTTTTTTCTGAGCTAACTCTGAAGAATTAGGAGATAATTAGAAAAACTTGATGGATGTGGAAACGTAACTGTATTTAGTGACATCTGGGGATAATTGTTAGATTTAGATGTATCATAATGGTATGCTAATTATTTACGATAAAATATCTAAATTTTTAATGTTGCACATTCAATTAGATTGTAGTTAGAATGACAGAGTAGCTTGTATTGTTTCATAATAATACAATTGAGGTGGATGGGTAAACAAATGAGTAAATTTATAGATAAAATGCCATTGTCTGGGTGTCAGGTGATGGATACCCAGCAGGCTGTTACTCTCTAACTTTTAAAAATATGTTTGTAATTTTCCATAACAAAGTTTACTTTGAAAAGTGGTAGCAAGAGGAACATTCAGTACCATATGCACATGTGTATATTTTTATCGTCAGGTTTTACCATCAATACCTTCTGCATATATGTATGTATGTATGTATGCATATATGTATGTATGTATGTATGTATATATGTATGTATGTATGCATTTATCAGTTCAAGCTCAAGTTATTACCAGACGTAGGTAAAAAGATATAAAAATAATAGCCTTTGAAGAGAGGCAAGTGAATGCTGGGGAACTAAGTGCCTTATTACTTTTAATAAATATTTTATTATCACTTAACAATTGAAACAATGTACATGGATTACTTTGATGGGAAATAAAATGTAATTAAAATAGATTTTAACATAATTAAAATAGATGATACAATAGAGAAGAAATGCCACAAATTTAAATTATGTAATCATGCAGCTTCGTTCAGTGACCTATGTATTTCCAAGAAGCCAAGTTGGGGAAGCTTTCAACTGAGTTCAGAATGTGGAACATTGTACAGGGCACATTACTTAAGTCTGAGGCCTAACCATCTCCCTTTTCCTTTTTACCCTTTTTCCTAGACATGCTAAGACAGCACGGCCTTTTAAGGATGTTCTAGTTAGCCTTAAATCATCTGTGGGAAAAGCCCCAGTTGAGGAATTCCCTAGGTCAAATTGGCCTGTTGTCATGTCTATGATGTATTGTCATGATTGCTGGTTGATAGAGAAGAGCCCAGTCCACTGTGGGGGACACCATCCCTAGGCAGGTGGTCCTGAGCTATAAAAGAAGGCTAGTAAACACTTGCAAAGGAGACAGCCAGCAAGCAGTGTTCCTCCATGATTTCTGCCTGGAGTTCATGCCTTAACTTCCCTTCATGATGGACTGTGGCCTTGAAGTGTAAGCCGATTCAATCCTTTGCTCCTCTAAATTGCTTTTGGACAGGATATTATATTTCAGCAACAGAAATCAAGCTGGAACAAAGGAGCTGAGGATTTCTTGACAAGACGGGGCTTGACAATGGCCTTTGGGCTCATTGGCTTACCATTTTTCTCTGACTTAGTAAATGGGCCATAGAGCAAACTAGGGTCTGTTTGCACACTTAATCCTATCTCAGAAGCATTTTGTAAAAATAATAACTCATGACCTAAACTTCATTTACCTTATACTGGGGGAGGGTTAATATTTGCCAAGTTATTGGCTTAGTTGTTATCTCAACTTTGCATGATGCCTTGGCAGGGGTCCCACTAGGGATAAAGAATAAATGGATTCATACTCAGAACCTCATCCTGAGCACCAACAGTTTTTATAGTTACAAGCAAAACAAAGATTTCTTTCAGTCTTCTATTCATAAACAACTTGTCAAAATCACAGATGTTTGATTTATTGTGCTAGCACCTAAGATACCCTAGCGTTCCTAGGAGACAGATGAGCATAGCAACCTTAGGTGGGGCAGGTGCACAAACAGAATAATGTAATTGAAAGGTGCCCTGAAGGCATTTTCAGATGACTTTTCTGAGGTTATAGGTACCAGGATTAAAGTACCACTTTAAGGTCAATGCAAATGCTTAGCATCTCCAGAAGTCTTTAGCAGCACTACAAAGTGTTGGCATGGAAAAAAGAATGCACCAAGTGTATGTACCTGTATACATGCTATTTAATCATGGTCGGCTTATTGAGTTTATTTAAGTTGACGGGGAAGTCCTATTATGGGTTGATGTATCCTCCTAACAAAGCCCATGCACTAAATTTTTGGTCCTCAGCCTATGACACTGTGGTGGAGATGTTTAAAAGCTTTAGGAAGTGGAGCCAAGCTGGAAAAATAAGTCACCAGGGATGATACATAACAGGGAACTGTGTCTTGTCCTACCCAACCTCCTGTCCTGCTTCATGACCACCATGAAATGAGCTTCTCTCTCACAACTTCCCCCAGAAAGATGGGCTGAAACCTCTGATACCATGAGCTCAGTAAATTTGTCCAAGTTTTCATTTGTTTATGTCAGAAATTTGGTCATAGTGACAAGAAAGCTAACTAATGCCATCTTTACAGGAAGAAAATATGAAGTAGAGCCTTCTTTGGTACTAGAAGGACCAGTAAGGGAGGAAGGCAAGAGGGGAGGAAGGAAGAAAACACAGGGAGATACTTAGGGAGCATCCTGGCTAGACAGGGGGACCAAGAAGGCTCTACAAGCTTTGGCGACTTTGTCCTGTAACTTTTTCTGTAGTGGCGAAGTTGTGTGTCTGAGGTGGACTGTGGCTGTTCTCTGCCACCTGAATACTAAGTCCTCAAAATGTAGCCAGTGGCACCAAGAAATGAGAACTACAGATTTTAAAATATTTGTTTTTCATTAAATTTTACCTTCAAAAGTTAAAGAGCCACATGTGGCCCAGGACTCCTAATTTGGACAGCACATCTGGATAAAGAATATAGGAATGTGCTTCCTAATGCTAATTGCAGTATTGGTATAGGATCTGATTTTCTTTACTAGTGTTACTATGAAACAATTAAAAGTTTTAATCAAGGCTGGGATGTTTAAAATCATTTAAAAAAAAACCCACATGCAGTAGATAAGAAAAACAAGACATACATTCATGTTTTGCATGGTATCACTTTTCATTTGTAGGCGATAGGTAATTTACACATTTCAAAATACATATTTAACAAATTAACTTGTATTATAAAACGTACAAGTTTAAAGTTCCCATATAAGATTTTCTTTTTCTTGTATGAACATAACGCATGAAACAAACACTCATGTCAAAAGGAGAATCCATTGCTTAATGTCCAAGAAAGGGTGCAATTACATGTTGTTTTTCTAATATATAATTGCAAGATCTGTGTAATTTTTTAAAGTAATTATTATTTTTTTCTCATCGCAGTCACATTCACACATTTGAACTAGGATAGTCCACAAGACAGATGTCATTCCCGTGCCCTTTAGAGGTACTGCCAATCCCAGAACAAACAATAGACAAGCACAGCGATGTCTCCTCTAGTGCTAACTGTGCAGATTAACATGGAAATACAATTTTTACTCGTGTTAAAATGCATAATAAAATAGTTTTAGAATTGTCTGTATCAAATCTGAATTGTTCAGAAAGTCTTAATAAACTGGCATCAGAAATCTGGCTTAAAAATGAATGGAATTAGAAAAAAAATCATCCTGAGTGAGGCAACCCAGGCCCAGAAAGACAAACATGAAATCTACTCATGTATAAGTGGATATTAGCTGTTAAGTAAAGATTAGTCATGCTACAATCTGCAGACCCAGAGAGGCTAAGTAACAAGAGTGGCTCTAGGGGTGGGGTGTAAGGATCTCCTTGGGAAGGGAACGTAGAATAAACTATGTGGGTGTACTGGGGGTGGGTGGCCATGGGAACAGGAAGGACCAGGCAAGGGAGGGAGGCTTTAGAAGCTCAAGTCAGGCCCAGGGGCTCTCTTCCCTCTGCCTATTGATCCAGCTGGAGAACTCTCAGCTACCATGTCTGCCTATGTGCTACTGTGCTCCCTGCCATGATGAAAATGGACTAAACCTCTGAAAATGTAAGCCAGCAGCAATGAAACGTCTTTAAATAAGAGTTGCTGTGGTCATGTTCTCCCTTCACGGCAGCAGAAGGCCGAGACAATCAGCCTTTCACATTAGTTCTTTAATTCAAATTTAGAGCCTCACAGATACTTTACTGACAAAGCTGCTGTTTCATCCTCAAGTAAATTTTATTGAATGCCATAGTCTGGAATTGGAGGGATGCAGATGTAGAGATCTATGTGTCTGCTGGGTTAGCTAGCAGTGGCTATGTAATAAACTCACATATATTGGTGAAATACGAGTATGTTATCGTTGAGACCCTTAAAAGTAGTCAGAGAGTGCTAGAGAGATGGCTCAGTGGTTAAGAGTACTTGTTGCCTTTGCACACGATCCAGACTTGAATCTTAGCACCCATATGGTGACTCACAACCATCCATAATTCTAGTTCCAGGGGTCTCAAGACCTTTCCACCTCTGCATGAACCAAGTGCACAATGGTACACTTGCGTACTTCCAGGCAAAACACCTATAGTTTTGTTTTAGGGTTTTATTGCCGTGAAGAGATACCATGGCCACAGCAACTCTTATAAAGGAAAGCATTGAATTGGGGCTGGCTGACAGTTTCAGAGGTCTAGTCCATTATCATCATAGTGGGAAGCATGACAGCATGCAAGCCGACAAGGTGCTGGACGAGCCAAGAGTTCTAACATCTTGATCCACAGGTAGCAGAAGGAGACTGTCCCTCTGGGCATGGCTTGAGCATCTATGAGACCTCAAGGACCACCTCCACAGTGACATACTTCCTCGAAAAAGGCCAGACCTACTCCAACAAGGCTACACTTCCTAATAGTGGCTCTACCTATGGGGCCTATGGGGTCCAATTACATTCAAATTAACACAACACAACACATAAAATAAAATAGTTGGAGGTGACTATAATCCAAATACATTATGTAAAAATCTCAAAAAATTAAAAAGTTTTTTTTTTAACTAGGGACAAGAATGGAGAGATGGCTATTAACTAATAGCACTGGGTAGTCTTCCACAGGACTTGGATTCGATTGCCAGTGCCTACATGGCTGCTCACAGCAATCTGTAACTCCAGTTCCAAGGAACCAAACACCCTCTTCTGACCTGTGCAGTCAGCAGGTGCATGCACATGGTGCATGATAGACATAAAATAGCTTTCTAAAAGATTAGGTACCATGTACATGGATGGAATGAGGCTTTATTTACTGTTACTGGGGAGTAAAAAAAGACTCTGAAAACTCGTGACGGTTTCATAAAAGGATGGAAAATTTGACTTAGGTTACTCTTACTGTTTAATTTGTTTGGTAACCTCAGGATGCTTAGTGCAACTCTTGAGTCACGGCCATTATTTCAGTAAACAAGCCTTTTCTAGCACCCTGAAGTTAACCATGCTCTTAATGAACTTTAGTCCTGTGCCAACTGCAGATCAAAAATCTTAAATTAAAACTGATCGAGAAGTCAGAAATGTCTAACTTCCAAATGTACTTTAAACTGGAAACACACACACAGTAAAAAAAAGTAATGTGCAGTTTTTGATGAATTCCATTTTTCTACTAATTTTTCTTCATCATACATATTTTTCAAACATGTGTATGTACCCTCACATTTGTCAGGGTACATTGATAGACAAATCTAGATGAGACTGCTAACATTCTCAGGATTTATAATCAGAAGCAGCAACAGAAATACTTAAAATGGTTTGCATTTTCTTCCTCCTCCTCCTCCTTCTTTTGAGATGGTTTCTTTGTGTAGCCTTGATACTATCCTGGACTCCCAGGCTGACCTCAGACTTAGAGAGATGCACCTGCTTCTCCCTCCCTGAGAGCTGGGATTACCACTGGCTTGGTGGTTTGCATTTTCATTTCAGGTCATATTAAGTAGTCATTATAAAATTACTTTTAGACTCATTATTTTCTACCTTCTTCTAATTTCTAAGAGAATCATGTTAGTTGAACTAATTCCTTTCTTTGAAATATTTCTATGGACTTCTTTTTCTTCTTTAGAAAGAGATTAATTCTTCTCTCAAATGATATTCCTTATCTTTCCAACTAATCTTGTAAATTTTGCCTAGATTCCGTGGCTGGATTGTTTGTTGATCAACATACTTTTGACAAGAGTATTTATTTCTTTATTGTGCCTTGAAAGTCCCTACATTTATTTTTAAATGTTATTTTATGCGTGTCTGACATGTCTGTCATGCACCATGTGCATGCCTGTTGACTGTAGAGCTCAGAAGAGGTTGTTGGGTTCCTTGGAACTGGAGTTACAGATGGCTGTGAGCAGCCCTGTGAACACTGGCAATCGAATCCAGTGCTATTAACTGCTGAGCCATCTCTCCATTCTTGTCCCTAGTTTAAAAAAAAACTTTTTAAATTTTTTGAAATTTTTACATAATGTATTTGCATTATAGTCACCTTCAACTTCTTCCCTTAACTCCCCCAAGATCCATGATCCATCCCACTCCCCTATTTCCCCTACAGAAGCCATTAATTTAAGATGAACTTTGACTCTTCCTTACAAATTAAAATGATTGAATTGATTAGAAGCTTATGTAGACCTAAAACGTAATTTTAGTAATTGTCCAGTGTGTGTTTGTGTGTGAGAGGGTGTGAATCTTTTGTGTGTGTGTGTGTGTGTGTGTGTGTGTGTGTGTAAGAGAGAGAGAGAGAGAGAGAGAGAGAGAGAGAGAGAGAGAGAGAGAGAGAGAGAGAGAGAGAGAGAAGGAGATAGAAATAAATGATTCACAACTTAACACCTATTCTTAGACTCCTGACTTCTGACAGCATCATGATTTTTCTGAAAGCAAGTTTACTAGATTCCACATTGGTGTTTAAAGAATTCATTGGAAAGTTCCCCAGTTGTTAGAGAACTTAGTAAGAATGTGTGAGGCAGAGTTAAAACCATTAACCACTTAGAGAAGGACAATGTGACAAGTGATAGAGTCATTGTAGAAGACATTTCTGAAGACAGACCATTTGGAGCCAGGACCTGACAAGCATGGAATAGACAAACATGAAGTTTTATATTTAAAAAAGAGGTTTATTCCAAAAGTTATAGTTTGTATCTTAAATGTTGCCATGCCCAAAGCCATGCTAAAGACTTAATCCCCAGCTTGAAACCGTTAGAAGGTGGTGGAGTCTTAAGAAGTGGAGCTCACTGGGAAGTGTTTAAAACACCAGGCTGAGTCCTTGAAGGGGAGTATAGGCCCTCACTCCCTTCCTCCACTTCCCTCCCTGGTGATGGCTTGCATGGCTTTGCTCTCTTACCTTCGTCCACCATGATGCACTGTCACTGGCCCACAGGAACGAAGGTAACCCATCATGACCTCAAAACTCTAAAACTGTAAGTAAAATTAAACTTTTTTCTATATAAATTGGTTATCTCAGGTATAGGTTTTATGGTTATGGAAGGTTGACTAACTTATCAAAGAAAGGGAAGTGGTGAAACAAGGCTTTTGGACAAGAGCAGGTATTTTTTGTTTATTTGTGTTTTGCGCTTGAGGAATATCATAAAATGCCTGTGGTTGAATTGAGGTGACTCAGATAAATTACTGGTAAAATAGGAGATAGGTGGGGCCTGGTTACATATACAGACTTGTAGGCTATGACAAGTTTTGTATATGGACAAAGAATAATAATGAAGATATGATTGATTGAAAACATTATTCTTCAAATGTCTTGACTAGAAAGATGCCTTTCATATAAAACTGTATATTGATTTCCTATATGCTTTCAGATACAGGAAGACAATGGAATATATGTACAAAAACAAAACAAACCAAAACAAAAAACCTAACATAAGAAATCCCTGAGGGTTGAGTTCAGGTTGTATTGATTCCTTCTTTTGATTTTTCTATATTGTTTAAATTATTTGCTAGGAAAACACAATCATTCTTGCACATGAAAATCATCCATACTCCTCTTTGACTAAGATTTCATAGTAAGACAACATTAGCTTCTAATGCAACTTCCAAACTCATACAGGTGAGAAAAGAAGAGATTTATAAAGAAAAAATTGTCAACTTTACTTAGTATAAAAATAAGATGTATTTGTATGTTGGGGATTTTCAATGGATAAAAAAGATCAAAAAGACACAAAAATCTGGAAGTACCCAGAACACAGACAATCAAGGGAATCCCTTTATAGTATACCAAAATCAAGTTTCTTATAGACAAGTGGCATTTTGAAGGGAACTATTTAAAAACATATGTTTTTAAATACATTTGAATGGAATTTCCCTGCATGTGTAAATAATGCTGCTCCCAGAAGCCATCAGTTAGCAAACAAAAGTCCCAGGGCCAGGGTGAGGGATACTGCCTAGTAGTAGTTCCTTTTTTTGTTTGTTTCTGTGATAAAATACCAGGATAGAGGCAACTTACAAAGAAAATATTTTATTTGGGTTTCCAGTTCCAGAGAGATATGAGTCCATCATGGTGAGGAAAGTATGGCAGCAAGTGGCAGGAACAGGGAGCTGACGGGTCACCTCGTCAGATACAAACAGGAACCAGAGAGAGGGAGCTGGACATGGTGCCAGGATTTTAATCTGAAAGCCCACTCCCAGGCTTCCTTTAGTGAGGCAGTACCACCTAAGCCTCCACCAACAGTGCCATTAACTTGAGACCACCACATACCCAATGAGCCATTGATCTTTGTAGCACTCCTACCCCCCTGAACATGTTGGTAAGACCATGTTGCTGACGACACCATAAATTTTGGTATTAGAACATGGAGAAACCAAGATGGAATTGAGATGAAAGCTTCCTTTATGTTGGCTAATTTTAATGGTGCAAAGATGCCACACAGGATGCAGCGAGGAAACAGGTCAAGTCTATGTGCTACAATACTTACTGACTTGTCAGGAAAAGTGTGTTCACTGCTGCAAGAGTGGATGACTATCTGGGGGAATCCAACAGCTCCCCCAACAGGAGGAAATTCAGGACTTGTATTGTGAACCTGGTTAGAGAGGTTATAAGCCTTAAGGAGGATTCTACACTGTTGCTTTTGGTAAATTGACTTGTGAAACTGTCTTCTAAATATTTTTGTCTCTCTCTCTATATATTGATTAGGGCTGCCCTCATCCTTGGTCAGAGAAGTTTCTTCTTCTTCTTCTTCTTCTTCTTCTTCTTCTTCTTCTTCTTCTTCTTCTTCTTCTTCTTCTTCTTCTTCCAGTGGGTAGTAGTCAATATAGAGATGTGTAACTGGTCAAAGTGTTGAGGATACATGGCTGTTAAGTGCTTAGCTTGATGGCTGGAGATAAGACTCAGAGGTAAAGAATACTTGTAAAGGACCTGGATTCAATTTCAGGAACCCACATAGTTGGTCACAACCACATGTGACTACAGTGTTAAGGAATCTTCTGGATGCTTTGGCCATCAGGCACACATGTAATAGACATACATACATGTAGGAAAATATGAACATAAAATCAAAATAAATACATTTTAAGCTCTAAAAAGGGGTATCAATATCACCCTCTTCAAAGCTAAGGGAACAGTGCTGAAGATGGGGTGGAAAGAATGTAAAAGCTGGAGGATGAGGAAGAGTGTTGTGAAGCATCGTGTTCTGAGCATGGCACAATCATTGCACTCATGAATTCATAACAGCTGATATTACCTGCACTAAGTCTGCACAATACTGAACCTGATAACAATCCAGCATTGATGAGGAAGGGCTTTAAGAAGGCCCCAATCCTGGCGGAGCAGCTATTGGAAGTTAATGGTTACTAAAGGAGGGGGAGCCATTTTTCAGGGGTGTAGTCATTGTCATATCACTCATGCTCCAGTAAATAACCACACACAGACACTCATGGAAGCAACTCTGTTTAGACTCAGTGGGTCATTTTTTAAAAAGATATGAACATAGGAGAGAGACTTGTGCAGAAAAACAGGTTTGGAGGGAGAGAAGTAAGATGAGGGACTAGTGAGGGTAATTAGGATCAAAACATTATATACGTATATGAATAAACAAAAAGCTTTAAAATGATAACAGAGAGGCATAGGAAAAGAGAAACCGTATTCAAATTACATGTTTGACTATTCATTTTTTTCAACAGATATTTCTAACACAACCTGTACTAAATAAGCAGGTAGCATGCATGAGTTCTAGTTGAATGAGATTCTGATGACTAATAAGAATAAACATGACCACAAAGGGAAACAGGCAGGGTAGAAAATATCCACAGTGGCTGTCAGTTTGTCAGCCCGCTGGAGTTTCAATACTGTACTAATAAATGGCTAGACGTTTTGTATCTTCTCTCATGAAAACATTTCTATTTTTCTATGTGACTTTTTTATTACTGTGTTTATCTTTCGACCATTAAATTATAGTATTTTTGTGATGTCAGTGGAGAAGACCTTGAGCTGGATTTGTGTTTCACATGTGACAGGCATATGTAACTGTGCCAGGAAAACTAGAGATCTTTTTTTAATGTTATGAATTACTTGTAGAGATAATCGAATAAGAACCTCATTTTTTTTCTTTTTTTTTTCTGCTTGTAACATAGCTTATGTTTTACTTCATGTGTATAGGCGCAGCTTCTTTGTGTATACAATTAAGTAATCAAGTGTCTTTTGGCAAAGGTGTAGAAAAACATTGAGCATTTCCAGTTTATCCATCAGGCTGTTTGTTCCCCAAAGAGAAGGACTGAATTTCTTCCTGTGATGATCTCTAGGTATTTTTCTTACCAGTGTGGTAATTTTAGACACTTTTAAAAGGGTTTATTTGCACCTGTGTCTGCTTAGAAGACTAGCACATGGGCAGGAGCTCCAGCACACCTTGCTAATGTAGATAACCTGGTGTTTGCACTGTGTCACATAATTAAAGGCTTTGAATTGTAATCAGTCCCATTTGGTGAGTCTTGAGGGCGCTGCCTTGTCCCACACCCATCACTATCTCTTCAGATGTGCTAGATTGCTGTCAGAATTGAACTGTACGTCTGGTCATATGCAAACACACCCTTCATTCTTAAACTTTGATTCTGTTTATCACGCAGGATTGCACCTGGCCTTTTGCTCACTTGGGGTTTAATGGGCTTAGACCTGACTTTTCATTCTTAGCCTAGAACTGCTACTGTAAGTGTGGCAACCATTGCCAACTTACTTCCCACTTAGACTCTGACTTGGGAATCCTGCAAACAGAGCTGAGGCTGGCATCAGACCAGAGTGGTGGATATCATTTGTAGTGTAAGGACAAGGGGCGAAGCTATGATAAGGTAGATAGCATGAAAATCTATGAGTCAACCCATGGCCATAAAGAGCACAGAAACCCAGGCTGGTGAAAGGCTATAATCATCACTAGTAGCTTCTATAAATATCCCTGTCCATCCTGGCACTGATATGAGACAAACTTTTCTTATTCATGTCTACACATCTTAGATGAATGTTCCTTTTTGTTATCAAGCTCTGAATAACACTTAAAATATCATTAAATGGGCTATACCATTTAAAATTACCGTTTAGGCTTTCTGATTTCAGATTCTCTATTAGAGAATTGAATCACTTTTTAATTAATCTAGTTACACCCTCATTAGATTCTAAAAGTAAGTGTAATCTTTGCTAAATGAAGGTTAGTAATTTTTCTTAAGTTTTTCATGTGTCTTACTAAAACATGCACAATGTAACAAGAATTTTCAAAATATTTAAATATAAGTAGATATTCAAAAAAATAATATATACCCTTGACATTGATATACAACTGCACGCAATTCTGCTTAATTCAACCTGTCCTCATTCTTAGATTTTTATTAAATTCCCTGTAGCCTTGGGGCTCCTTCTATAGCTGCTATATAGACTTTTGGGTTCATTTTTATTAGTTTGGTAATAAAAGCTCTTGTAGTATCCCAGAGTAGCAATGACAATCTCTTTCCAACTGAGTGACATTTTGATTGCTTTCATTCATAAGTTTCTTCTGAATCTTCTTTGACTTATAGAACAGAAGAAGCAGAAGAAAAGAAAAAGAAGGAGGTCATTCTATTTTGAGAGCACAGCAACTGAAATTTATAATTACATGGATGTGTTAAGTAAATGAGAAACACTGACTTCCTACCAAATAGATACTGGAGATTATATGCTATCTCACTTGAAACATCTTATATGCTCTTGAAATGTATTCATAAGTCCACTGAGTGAAGTCTATACCTAAATGGGCTTAGAGCTATAAAAGCGAAAAGGGCTAAAAAAAAAATGTCTGCTCAACCTAGTCTGTCATATGTCAGTTGAGAGCCATTGCTAAGTGATGCACAAATGTATTATGGAATCCAGGAAGAAGGGCAAACATTCTACTACAAATATTCATGTTCAATAAATATAAGCCACAGTAAACACTCAAAAATATTAATACTCTCAAGGTTAAACATTATATTTTTGCCACTTGGGAGGCAGAGGGAGGTGAGTGTCTGTGAGTTTGAGGTCAGCCTGGTCTACATAGTAATTTCTAGGATAGCCAGGGATGCACAGAGAAGCCCTATCTTGAAAAGCAAAAACCAACCAAACAAAAACATGTTTCCACATCCTGCTCCTTTTTGACCCTGCTATAAATCACAATCTGGTGAGTTTCTGGCTTGGGAACTAATGCATCTACATTCTTTGAGATGGAAATTTGCATTCACTTTTTTTTTTTTTTTTTTTTAGGACTATGAACAGTAATGAGCTTTTGGCGGAGTGTTTCAGGATTGTAAACAATTTAGACTAACATGTTTAAATTTCCTTTTCAAACAGACAGACAAATAAATGAAATAGGGTGAATTAAATAAAGACCTGGAAAAATGTGTCAACCTGTGCACAGACCAGTTCTGGTCTTTGTCTAGGTTATTATTACTACTGCTGCTATGACTATTAAAACTGAGTGTGATCACTGGAGTTTTAAAATATAATTATGCTAAGACAAGTAAGTGTGATTAAGTTTTCAGTACCAAGTGCCTACTCAGCAGCTGTAATCATTATTGCTCTCAAAGGACAAACACGCTAAATCGTCTTTGAATAGATAGCAATGGACAGTAAAAAGAATGTGAAAATATGAGCTTTTTAATCTACTGATTTTTTTCCACTAAGTTTTGCAGGAGTCAGAACCTTTGTGCCTTTTAGAAAGCCTACTTCTGCTCTGCTACATTAGTGACTGTTTATTAATAGCAGCAAGAAGGCCACTTTCTTGGTCAGTTTCTAGGTCCCTAGGCTTGCTAACTTCGTAATAGAAAGGGAGTAGTAGTTACAATCCACAGTCTGAAAAGTTTCTGGAAAAATGGTTTCTTTTCTTTTCTTTTTTTTTTCTTTGAATAAAATGTCAGATTTATCCTCTGCTCACTGGCATACCATGTTAGACACATTCCCACCAATGAGGCATGGTGGGAATGCCCCCTGCCAACATGATCACATCATGTGTGTTGGTCCTAGGGACATCAGCTCTGCAACACAATCTAAGGGCATGGCTCTTGTCTCACAGCATTTCTTTTCTTGAAGATGGGTCATATATATCACCATATTAGAGGCTCCAGAAAGTTTCACAGTAAATCAAATTTGCCCTTAGTTTGGTCCAGATCCTCACCCCCAGTTTCATTTGATCATGAAATCTTTTTTTCCCCAATAATGGTTAAATAATTATAGATTCTTCAAAAAATGTTGAAGGAGAAACTTTAAAGAAAGATAGCCTCAGAGAGAAAGAGGGAGGGAGGGAGGGAGGAAGACAAGGGAGGTTGTTGTACCGTTCTCTTTAAAACAGGTTAGACAAATAGGCTGAGTACACAGCAAGGTGTCAGGCTAAGTCTTAAGTGACCTTAAGGTGTATTATTAACTCAGCTATGAGGTCCAGAAAAGGTTCCAGTCTCTTGTCACATTTTTCATAACAACATATCACCACAATGCAGGCTGGGAGGAACTTACTTTAGTGCTCTGCAGTGAAGTAGAGTGACTCTCTCATACAACCATTTATGGTATAGTTCAGAGCAGGCAGAAAAATCTGAATAGATAGAAGTGACACATGTTTTAGGAAATGAAAATGTTCATTACTTCGATTAGGTCTTTGCACTTTAAGTGTACCAAATTATTGCACTGCTCATAAACATGTTATAAATATGTATCAATTGAAAATGTTTAGAAAAGTATACCAAAAGTGCTTCAGTTCTATAAACATGAAGAAAATGCTAATTAGGTGATTTCTCAAAGCCTGGATCTGTTTATGTGCTCTTAACTCCCTAAACCCTGCAAAGGGGCATACTGAGACTTGCATTGAAACTTAACCTTAGATGTATTTTCCTTCTTGAAATGTGTCATCCAGTTGTATTTGGGCAGCTAATTAAGTTAACACCATGCCTATTCTGCTTTCTCTTCCTATCTCTAATATTCAATGATGAGCTCTGCTCAACTCATTGGGGGGAAAAAGTATAAATGAAGGGGAAACAAATATCTCTGATGCCTAAAGATTCAAATACTTGGTGGTACTTATAGACGACAACAAGTGGTTTTTTAAATTATAGATCCAGTTTCTCTTAGATTGGTCCATGAATGGAAATTTACATATACCAATCTTAGGAAGCAATTTTTTTGTTTGTTTTTAACACATTTTTATTGAAAAAATAAAATAATTCATATTACATCTCATTTTCTATCACATCCCATGCATCCTCCCATTCCTCCCTCCCTCCCACTTTCACCCCAATCCCCCTTCCCTATGACTGTGACTGAGGGGGACCTCCTCCCCCTGAATATGGTGCTAGGGTATCAAGTCTCTTCTTGGTAGTCCACTACCCTTCCTCCGAGTGCCATTGGGCCTCCCCAACAAAGGGACATGGCCAAATATGGGGCACCAGAGATCGTGTGAAAGTCAGTTCCCAGTCTCCACTTAACTGTGGAGAATGTTCTGTCCCTTGGTAGATCTGGGTAGGGGTTTGATGATGACTGCATGTTTGTCCTTGGTTGGTGCCTTTGATCAAGCAGAACCCTGGGCTCAGATCCACCCATCATAATGTTCCTCTTGTAGGTTTCTAGGACCCTCTGGATCCACCTACTTCCCTATCCCCTATATTTTTCTCACCTAGAGTCTCAATAGGATGTCTCACCTCTATCCCACTTTCCTGGTAGGTGCAGACTTTCATGCGACCTGCCCCTTGGGCTAGTGTCCAGTTATAAGTGAGTATATACCATTTGACTCTCTCTGTTTCTGGGTCAACTCACTCATTATAATTTCTAGTTCAATCCATTTGTCCACAAATTTCGGGAATTCCTTTTTTAATAGCTGAGTAGTATTCCATAGTGTAAATGTACCACAGTTTCTTTATCCATTCTTCTACTGAGGGACACTTAGGCTGTTTCCATGTTCTGGCGATTATGAATAAGGCTGCTATGAACATGGTTGAGCAAATTTTCTTGTTGTGTGCTGGAGCATCTTCTGGGTATATTCCAAGGAGTGGAATAGCTGGGTCTTGAGGAAGCCCTATTCCCAGTTTCTGAGATAGCACCAGATAGATTTCCAAAGTGGCTGCACTGGTTTGCATTCCCACCAGCAATGAAGGAGTGTTCCTCTCTCTCCACATCCTCGCCAGCATGTGTTGTCACTTGAATGTTTGATTTTAGCCATTCTGATGGGTGTAAGATGGAATCTCAGAGTTGTTTTTATTTGCATTTCTCTGATGACTAGAGATGCTGAGCATTTCTTTAAGTGTTTCTCAGCCATTTGATATTCCTCTGTTGAGAATTCTCTGAGCCCCATTTCTCAATTGGGTTATTCGGTTTGGTGGTGTTTAATTTCTTGAGTTTTTTATAAAGTTTGGATATTAGACCTTTGTCAGATGCAGGGTTGGTGAAGATTATTTCCCAGTCTGTAGGCTGTCACTTTGTTCTTTTGACAGTGTCTCCTGCCTTACAGAAGCTTCTCAGCCTCATGAGGTCCCATTTATTAATTGTTGACCTTAAGGCCTGGACTGTTGGTGTTCTGTTCAGGAAGTTGTCTCCTGTGCCAATGTGCTCCAGGCTCTTCCCCACTTTTTCTTCTAACTGATTTAGTGTCTCTGGTTTTATATTGAGGTCTTGAATCCATTTGGACTTGAGTTTGGTGCATGGTGACAAGTATGGGTCCAATTGCATTTTTCTACATGTAGAAATCCAGTTAGACCAGCACCATTTTTTGAAGATGCCATCCTTTTTCCATTGAATTGATTTAGCTTCTTTGTCAAAAATCAGGTGACTATATGTGTGTGGATTCATATCTGGGTCTTCAATTCGATTCCATTGATCAACCAGCCTATTGCTGCCAGTACCATGCTTTTTAATTACTGTTGCTCTATAGTACAGCTTGAGATCAGGTATGGAGATTCCTCTGGAGGATCTTTTATTGTATAAGATTGTTTTAGCTATTCTGGGTGTTTTGTTTTTCCATATAAAGTTGAGAATTGACCTTTCAGTGTCTTTAAAAAATTATAGGTATTTTGATAGGGATTGCATTGAATCTGTAAATTTCTTTTGGTAAGATGGCCATTTTTACTATGTTGATTCTCCCGATCCATGAACAAGGGAGATCCCTCCATCTTCTCAAGTCACCTTCAATCTCTTTCTTTAGGGACTTAAAGTTTTTTTCAAACAAGTCTTTCACTTGCTTGGTTAGAGTTACTCCTAGGTATTTTAAATTGCTTGTGTCTAACGTGAAGGGTGTGGATTTCCTAATTTCTTCCTCTGTATGATTGTCATTTGTATATAGGAAGGCTACTGATTTTTTTGAGTTAATTTTGTAACCAGCCAGTTTGTTGAACGTGCTTATCAGCAGAAGGAGTTCTCTGGTGGAATTTTGGGGGTCACTTATGTACACTATCATATCATCTGCAAATAGGGATAATTTGACTTCTTTCTTTCCCATTTGGATCCTCTTGATCTCCTTGTGTTCTCTTATTGCTCTGGCTAGGACTTCAAGAACTATATTGAAGAGATATGGAGAAAATGGGCAGCCTTGTCTAGTCCCTGATTTTAGAGGAATTTCTTTGAATATCTCTCCATTTAATTGATGTTGGCTATTGGCTTGCTGTATATAGCCTTTATTATGTTTAGAATGCCTTGTATCCCCATCTCTCCAACACTTTAAACATGAATGGGTGTTGGATTTTGTCAAATGCTTTTTGCATCTATGATGGGTTTTTTTTCTTGTTTGTTTATATGGTGGATTACATTGATGGATTTCCATATATTAAACCATCCCTGCATGCCTGGAATGAAGCCTACCTGGTCATGATGAATGATCTTTGACATGTTCTTGTATTCGTTTTGAGAGTATTTTATTGAGTATCTTTGTGTCTATGTTCATAAGAGAAATTGGTCTGAAGTTCTCCTTTTTTTGGGTCTTTGTGAGGTTTAGGTATCAATGACTGTGGCCTCATAGAAAGAATTTGGTAATGTTCCATCCATTTATCTTTTGGAGTAGCTTGAAGAGTATCGGTATTAGCTCCTCTTTGAAGGTCTGATAAAATTCTTCACTGAAACCATCTGGCCCTGGGCTTTTTTTTGGTTGGGAGACTATCAATGACTGCTTCTATTTCTATAGGCGACATAGGCGTATTTAATTTGTTTATCTGATCTTGATTCAATTTTGGCAAGTGGAATCGATCAAGAAAAATGTCCATTTCCCTTAGATTTTCAAATTTTGTGGCATATATGTCTTTAAAGTAGGATCTTATGATTCTTTGTATCTCTTCAGTGTCTGTTGATGACTCCCTTTTCATTTCTGATTTTGTTGATTTGGATACTGTCCCTCTGCCTTTTAGTTAGTTTGGCTAACGGTTTGTCTATTTTGTTGATTTTCTCAAAAACCAGCTCCTGGTTTTGTTGATTCTTTGAATTGTTCTTTTTGTTTCTAATTTATTGATTTCAGCCCTGAGTTTGATTATTTCCAGACGTCTACTCCTCTTGGGTGATTCTGCTTCTTTCTTTTCTAGGGCTTCCAGATGTGTTGTTAAGTTGCTTATGTGGGATGTTTCCAATTTCTTTTTAAAGGCACTTAGTGCTATGAATTTTCCTCTTAACACTGCTTTCAATGTGTCCCACAAATTTGGGTATGTTGTTCTATCATTTTCATTGAATTTCAGGAAGTCTTTTATTTCTTCCTTTATTTCTTCCATGACCCATGTATCATTAAGTAGAAAGTTGTTTAGTTTCCATGTATGAGTAGGCTTTTTGTTATTTCTGTTGTTGTTGAAGTCCAGCCTTAGACCATGGTGATCTGATAAGATACAAGGTATTATTTCAATATTCTTGTATCTGTTGAGGCTTGCTTTGTGACCTACTATGTGATCAATTTTGGAGAAGGTCCATGGGGTGCTGAGAAGAAAGTATAGTCTTTTGTGTTTGGGTGGAAAATTCTGTACGCATCTGTTAGATCCATTTGATTCATGGCATTGGTTAGTGATGTTATTTCTTGGCTTAGTTTCTGTTTCAAAGACCTATCCTTCAGTGAAACTGGAGTTTTGAAGTCTCCCACTACTAATGTGTTGAAATCAATGAATTATTTAAGTTTTGTTAATAGTTCTTTTACAAATGTGGGTGCCCTTGTATTTCGAGCATAGATGTTCAGAATTGTAATGTCATCTTGGTTGATTTTACCCTTGATGATTATGAAGTGTCCTTCCTCGTCTCTTTTGATTAATTTTGGTTGAAATTCTATTTTGTTGGATATTAGGATGGCTACACCTGCTTGCCTCCTGTGACCATTAGCTTGGAATATTTTTTTCCAGCCTTTTACCCTGAGGTAATGTCTGTCCTTGTGGGTGAGATGTGTTTCTTGGATGCAGAAGAATGTTGGGTCTTGTTTATGCAACCATTCTGTTAGTCTTTGTCTTTTTATTGGAGAATTGAGACCATTGATGTTCAGAGATATTAATGACCAGTGACTGTTAAGTCCTTTCATTTTGATGTTTGTTTAAGTTGAGGGCTTGTGAGGTTGTGATTTTGCGATGGTGTAGTTATCTATTTCCTATGTAGTTTTGGTTGTAACTCATTCCTGTGTGGTGGAGTTTTCCTTCTAGTAGCTTCTGTAATGCTGGATTTGTGGGTAGGTATTGGTTGAATTTGTTCCTGTCATGGAATATTTTGTTTTCTCCATCTACGGTTATTGATAGTTTTGCTGGGTTTGCTAGGGTTTGCAGGACCTCTGTCCATGCCCTTCTGGCTTTCATTATCTCAGCTGAGAAGTCAGATGTAATTCTGATAGGTTTGCCATTGTATGTTACTCTGTCTTTTTCCCTTGCAGCTTTTAAAATTTTTTCTTTAGTCTGTATATTTTGTGTTTTGATTATTATGTGGCGGGAAGGTTTTCTTTTCTGATCTATTCTATTTGGTGTTCTATAGGCCTCTTGTATGTTCATATGCATCTCCTTCTTCAGATTGGGAAATTTTTCTTCTATAATTTGGTTGAAGATATTTTCTGGGCCATGGAGTCGGGCGTCTTCTCTATTCTCAATGCCTATTATTCTCAGGTTTCTTCTTTTCATGGTGTCCTTGATTTCTTGGATGTTCTGTGTTAGGAACTTTTCTGATTTCGCATTTTCCTTGATAGTTGATTCGAGTTCTACAATTGTATCTTCAAGTCCCGAAATTCGTTCCTCTGTTTCCTGGATTCTGTTTGAGAAGGCCATCTCTTTGTTGGCTGCTTTCTCTATGGTCTCTCGGTCACATTTTTTTCTGTGTGTTCCTTTATCATAGATTCCGTTTTTGTCCTCAGATCTTGAAGTGTTTTTTTTTTTTTTATTTCCTTCATCTGTCTGTTTGTATTTTCCTGAAATTCTTCCAGTGCCTTTCTATATGACTCTTTTATGTCCTCCACCTGCTTGGTTGCCTCCTCCCGCACTTGTTTACAGATTTCATTCCTTTCTTCCATTAGCATCTTCCTTACTAAGGACTTGAGGTCATTTTCTTGTATTTCAATTATTTTTGGGTTCTCCGGTTGCTTTCATTGGGATTGTTGGGATCTGGAGATTCCAAACTGTTTTGGTTTTTGTTTGCATTCTTTCGCTGTCCTCTTGTCATTTTGGTGTCTCTGATGTTGGGAGGTAGTTTCTGGTGACCTTCACTGGTTGAGAGTGGATAGTTGGTGAATGATTATTGGTTTCGTGCTCTTGCCTGTAGGGATCAGGTAGTTTTCCTCCTGACACAGGCAGGTGACCTAGTTTCCACTCCTGGAGACTTTGCTCTACACCTTAGGCTCTGGGCTGGGTCAGCAGAAGTAGGCTTCTGACTGGTTCCTTTCACATTAGTGTTGTGATTCAGGTCTGCTGTTATGGGGTCTCAGATCGAGGGTGGCAAGCTCTGATTGGGCAAAATGTTCTCACTTGCCTGCACTACCCTGTAGCTCAGACCCTGCCCAGCTCAGACCCACTGAGCTAAATGTGCCTTTTAAACCAGCATATACACACCTCTGGGGGTGTCCAGCCTTTCCCGAGGGGGTGGGAGATCCTGCTGAGGCTGTGTGTAGTGTCCACACTAGGTTCTAACTGCTGGGATCTGCAGGCTTAGGCCCTGTGCTCTGTTCCAATATGGGCCCGGCATGGCTCCCCTGGCTGCACGCTGCTATCTCTGAGCTAGATGGACCCAAGCAGCTCAGTAACCAGCACTTTGTTCCAAAGTGTGCCTGGTTTGGCGCCATGGGTTGCGCACTCTCTCTCTGAGCTAGGCGAACCCAAGCAGCTCAGTATCCTGCGCACTGTTCCAAAGTGGGCAGGGTATGGCGCTACAGGCTGTGTGCCGCTCTCTGTGAGTTAAGTGAACCCAAGCAGCTCAGTATGCCGCGCTCTGTTCCAACGTGGGCACGGTTTTGCGCCGCAGGCTGTGCACTGCTCTCTCCAAGCTAGGTGGACCCAGTTGCCTGTGTTTCCACACTGCATGGGGTCCTCGGCAGATTTGCGTGGGGCAGGTGGATGGGACCAAGGGCAGCTTCCCCTGTTTCCCTGTAACTTCCACAGGCCAGGGGCTCCGGTACCTACCCGCACTCTGAATTCGGGCTTTATCTACCAGCTGCAGCCTGAGGTGGGTTCCGGTCCGAGCGTCCGGAGAGTGGGTTCAGGGCCTCCGTGGACTGATACTTGACTCGGGGTGAGGCCCGCCGGTGGTCTGCACTGTGTGGGACCCAACTCACCTAAAGTTCTCTGGATTTAACAGTCTGTGGCTCCATTCAAGTCCTTGGTCTCCGTGCAGTTGATCAGATACAGTGCTTGCTGGGCGCCACATTCTTGAGGATCTCTTAGGAAGCAATTGTAAGTCTTGGTTCTTTGCCTGATGTTAGAAAAAAAAAAAAAGATGGAGGAGGAGACAGGACTAACTAACTCTGTACACACTTTTTTTGTTTATTTGTTCAGACTGATAAAAATATAGACAGAAATGCAGAGTAACTGTTACCCAGTTATACCCAGGTATGCGGCTAGAAATTTTAATACTCTGTAAGCTCATCTGATCGATTTTCCCTCCATCTCCTCCTCAAACAAACACCAAAAAATTCGAGAAGTTGAAATACTGACCAGGAAAAAATGATGAGGTTAAAGATCATAGATATTTTCTCCACGTCATGCTGTACACATCCTGGTTTATCTCAAAGAGTACACATCACAACAGTGCTTGGTAGTTGCCTGAGTTAAGCCAGACAGTTCAGACTGGTAAAGTAAATGACAAAAATCCACCCCTTACTTATCATTTCAGATAAGAGTCTTATTTTATGTCCCTCAGTATAAGAATGGATAAAGAAACTGTGGTACATTTACACTATGGAATACTACTCAGCTGTTAAAAAACAAGGAATTCCCGAAATTTGTGGACAAATGGATTGAACTAGAAATGATCATAATGAGTGAGTTCGCCCAGAAGCAGAAAGAGTCAAATGGTATATACTCACTTATATCTAGACACTAGCCCAAGAGGCATGTCCTATGAAAGTTTTCACTCACCAGGAAAGTGGGTCAGAGGGGAGGACATCCTGTTGGAACTTTAGGTGAGAGAAGCATGGGAGAATGGGGAAGTAGAAGGATTCAGAGGGTCCTAGAAACCTATATGAAGAACATTAAGATGGGCAGATCTGGGCCCAGGTGTCCTGCTCAAACCAGCCAAGGACAATACGTGCAGTAAACTTCGAACCCCTACCCAGATCTAGTCAATGGATAGGACACTCTTCACAGTTGAGTGGAGAGTGGGGTCTGACTTTCACATGAACTCTGGTGCCCCATATTTGACCATGTCCCCTGGCTAGGGAAGCCTGGTAGCACTCAGAGGAAAGATAACAAGCTACCAAGAAGAGACTTGATACCCTATGAGCATATACAGGGGGAGGAGGTCCCCCCTCAGTCACAGTCATAGGGGAGGGGAGTAAGGGGAAAATGGGAGGGAGGGAGGAATGGGAGGATACAAGGGATGGGATAACAATTGAGATGTAATATGAATACATTAATAAAATCTATTTTTTAAAAAGAGTCTTATTTTAATGATTAATACTCTTGGAGCTAAAAATTATTGTTAGGAATTATCCTCATATCTAAGAATATCTGTTGTCTCAAAAGACTATCTCTTAAAAGTGTGAGTGTGTGTGTGTGTGTGTGTGTGTGTGTGTGTGTGTGTGTGTGTCTTTGCATGTGTGGACATAATTTAGTGCCTAAAGGAAAAAGTGGGAAACAATACAATGAACTTCACATGTTAAAAGTTAATATTTCACCATTCTTGCTATCTCTCTTTATTACTGCTTTTTCTCTTGAGTATTTCAAAGCTAATACCAGGAATTATATCATTTTGGAACACACACATCTAGTCAAAGAAGTTTCCATATTTCATAACTATGCCATTACTCAATTTGATAAAAGTTAAAAATATTCCTTAATGTTATCTGATATTGACTGCCCTCCATTAGCTTCCTAGTTTGGACCCTGACTCACTCCTTATCTGTTTTATTTCAGCCAGGACCCCAGTCTCTCATGAGTAGATCCATAAGGGGGAAGTGAAGTTTCACCACATCAACTTAAACCTTCATTTCCAACTTTCTCTGTTTGTAAACTCAGACACCACTGCCACAAGGAAATGAGATCAATAAATGAGACTCACACCAAGTTATTTTTTTCTGGTAAGAGATATGAACTCCAAACCTTAGAG
The DNA here is from genome assembly GCF_903995435.1 of Acomys russatus. Lineage (NCBI taxonomy): Eukaryota > Metazoa > Chordata > Mammalia > Rodentia > Muridae > Acomys > Acomys russatus. The sequence goes on along the minus strand of NC_067144.1, from coordinate 37,512,784 downwards.
TTCTTCTGATTAGAGTCAGACTCCTCAGCCTTTTGGGAAGTGAAGAACCAGATAGTGAGGCCTCCTGGGAAGCGAGGCATTTTTCTTTCATGAGGATGGCGTGTTTGTGTATATTTTCAAATTTCTATAGTAGCTTTAGTTATAGTGGAACACCAGTTTCTGCATCCAGTGAACTCTTATTTAGTGCTTATTGTGTGCAAAGTGTACTAATAACAAAAGCCCGGGGCATAAGACAAAAAGTATGGTAGGGAAAATGCAATAAGGTGCAATGGGTCTCAAAAGCAAAATTATCTTTTTATTGGGATGACACTGGTCAAAGAGGCACTTATCTCGGCCCTTAAGTGAATTGTAAACTTTGAAGAATGGAAGAGAGAAAAGATATCTCTTGCAGGAAAAAAAAAAAAAAGTGTAAGCAAAGGCAGACAGGAAGGCAAAAGCAAAGCACTGCAGGTTAATGATGAGAGCAATCTGGAGAACATGGTGTTCCCTCTGGCCCAAACATCACACAGTGCCGTGACCAGCCATGCCATACAGCTAGGTGTAACTATATAATAACCCTGTAAACAGGGATTCCAGTAACTCATACCAGTTGCTGCTGCTGGGAACTATTACTCATCCAGAATACTTAGGATGTCAAGACAATGATGGTTAATAAGTGACCAAGCAAGAAACCGATGACTGTTCAAGTCATCCAACCCAAAGAGATATAATAATTAATCCCATATTTTACCTCCATGTGGTTGGGAATTTCTCAATTACCTCAGAAAGATTCAGAAGGTCAAATTCTATTAAATAAAAGGCCTTTGTGTGAGACTAGGTCCTTCTCTTTTACCGGCTCGCTTGTTTTTCTCGTGCCATGTTTCGTTTGTTTTTGTTTCCTTGTTTTTTTTTTTTCAGATTTTAAGCTATAGTGTTAGCATACAAAAATCTTGTTGATTCTGAAACAAGGCTTGGAACAGTTGTCATTTGGTGGCTACAGAGTAGATTCAAGTAGGTGATGGCGATATTGCCTCGAGTTTGTTTGTTTTTTTGTGTTCAGCATTGACCTGCAGAAAATGAGCTCATGTGTAGGTGGTCCAACATCCAAAACTAGACTATGAGCCTTATGGTGCTAGGGAAAACAACGTGCCTTCTGCCGTCCCCAGCACGGCCTAGAAAAGCATTTTCAGCTGCTCCATGTGCTGGTTTTGTGCTAGAGGCCGTATAGGTATACATCATAGTTGTCTGATGCAATCCTTGTAACTACTGCACCATAGAAATGAACGTAATTGTCCTTATTGTAGAGATGAGGAAGCTAGGTCTTAGAAAGGGTTAGTAATTTATTCTGGATCACATAGTTGGAAGTGGCAGGGCTGGTTTTGAAGCTTGTCTTGTCTGCTGTGTCAAGGTACAGAGCATCTGTGCATGACAGGGGCCCGCATATTGAGACAGAAACCTGATGGAAAGAGAGCAATCTGATAATTTCTGCCCCCCCTCCTTCTATGCCTCTCCCAATCCCAACCCTTTTTCTCATGTCTGGGTCTTTATGATTTCAAGCCTCTATCTCTCTGTTCCTTTAATATATAATTTTCTGTTTGATGACTTACCTTTAGGATATTAAACCTTGCTCATAGAAAAATTAGAAAGACAAATAGCAAGCAAACAAATGAAGGAATACATATGATCCAGGACTGTACATCCTGGGTTTGCATTTCCCTAGAAACACAAAGAAGGAAAGAAAGGTTTGAAGTCTAGGAGACAACAGTACATAGAGTTGTGTGTCTTTAAAGAAGAGAACCTGTACAGGTGAGGTGCAAGAGGGGCTCTCTAGGTGGGTGCACTTGTATTTAGACACCGACAAGGGCTGAGGGACTGTTGGTGAATGGAGAGAGTCCAAGTGCTTTCTGAAACTCCTGGGAGACAGAGCTGGAGAAAGGCAAGGACCAGATCTGAAACACAGTGTGCTAAGTTAGAATCTGGCTGTCAATACAGGATCATTGTAAGGCTTTAAGTTAGTAGTTTGTATCAAGATCTTCCTAAGTGAAAGAGCTTGGTGTTCTTTTTAAAAAATATTTTATTAATTTATTCATATTACACCTCAATTGTTATCCCATCCCTTGTATCTTCCCATTCCTCCCTCCCTCCCACTTTCTCCCTACTCCACTCCCCTATGTCTGTGACTGAGGGGGACCTCCTCCCCCTCTATATGCTCATAGGGTATTAAGTCTCTTCTTGGTGGCCTGCTATCCTTCCTCTGAGTGCCACCAAGTCTCCCTATCAAGGGGACGTGGTGAAATATGGGGCACCAGAGTTCTTTTGAAAATCAGTTCCCACTCTCCACTCAACTGTGGAAAATGTCCTGTCCATTGGCTAGATCTGGGTAGGGGTTTGAAGTTTACTGCACGTATTGTCCTTGGCTGGTGCCATAGTTTGAGCAGGACACCTGGGCCCAGATCTGCCCGTCATAATGTTCTTCTTGTAGGTTTCTAGGACCCTCTGAATCCTTCTATTTTCCCTTTCTCCCATGCTTCTCTCACCTAAAGTTCCAATAGGATGTCCTCCCCTCTGACCCACTTTCCTGGTGAGTAAAGACTTTCATGCGACATGCCCCTTGGGCTAGTGTCTAGATATAAGTGAGTATATACCATTTGACTCTTTCTGCTTCTGGGTTTAACTCACTCATTATGATCATTTCTAGTTCAATCCATTTGTCCACAATTTTCAGAAATTCCTTGTTTTTAATAGCTGAGTCAGGTTCCACAAGGCTAGCAGGATCTTCCATACGCTCGGGAGAGGCTGGACATACCTGTGGTGTCTAGACGCCTAGCTAAAAGGTGGCTACAGCTCAGAGGGTCTGACCTAGACAGGGTCCTGACTACTGTGGGGCAGGAAGTGCAGGAAGCTTGGTGCTTGATGCGGTCTGAAATGGTCCTGTCTCTGGGCCACCTCATACTGATCCTGCACTCTCCAACAGACAGAACCTAACTGGATCAGCTCCCACAGGCCCAGCAGGATCTCCCATGCTCTTGGGAGAGGCTGGACACCCATGCAGTGTTTTGAGGCTGAGCTAAAAGGTGGCTACAGCTCAGAGTATCTGACCTGGCTGTGGTCTTGGCTACAAGGCGGTAGGAAGGACAGGCAGCTGGGACCAACCTAGCCAACCAGAGCATTTGCCTGCTGATCTTGTTCTAGGTCCCAAAACAGCTGATCTGAATTACAGCAGTAAAGTGAAAGGGTCCAGACAGAAACCAACTTCTGCTGACTCAGTCCGGAGCCTAAGGTATAGAGCAAAATCTCCAGGAGTGGAATCCAGATCACCTGTCTGTTTCAGGGAAGAACTCCCTGATCTCCATAGGCAGGCAAGGGCATGTGACCTATAATCATTCACCAACTCTCCACTCTCAACGACCAGTGAAGGACACCAGAAGCTACCTCCCAACATCAGAGCTTGGTGTTCTTAGAAGTCTCAGAAGTTCTGCTCAGCTGTGAAAGAGGCAGCTTTTGTGAACTGGTACTCAAGAAAAAGTGTTTAACAGAGGAGGGAGGGGGAAGGAGGGAAGAAGAGGGAGGGTGAGGATGGGAGAGGGAGGGAGAGGGACAGAAAGAGACCCTACTTTCTCTCAGGGCCCCTCTTTCCACATCCTCATGCCCATCAAGGTTCAGAGCAACTGTATTACCATAATGGCATTCTGGGGGGCTCTGCTCTGCAGTTACTCCTGAAGGCTGGAGGAAATTCAATGAATTTTTCTGCAAAAAAACACACTCATGGAGGAAAGTCGGTAGGACAAGCCATAGGTGGCAAAGAACAGACAGTAAGAGACAATAAGTAGGCTGCTTAAATGTGGATAAACATCACATACTCATCATTCAAATACTTTAGTAAAATTGCATTCTCCATCATATTTTAACCTGAATGTATGCAAACGTAGGTTTGTGTGTGTATGTGTGTGCACATGCTTGTGAAAACCAGAGGTCAACTTCTGATGCCATTCACAGTAGTAAAGAGATACTTTGCTTCTGTGACAGGGCCTCTCATTGTCATGGAGCTCACTGATCGGAGTGGGCTTGTTGCCTATCTACTTCCAGGCATCCATCTATCTCTGCTTCCTCAAGTGTCTGTTGCCTGAATAACTTCTTATGTGGGTTCTGGAGCTCAAACTTGGTTCTGTGTGACAAGTACTTTATGGAATAAGGTTATACTTCTTATTTTTTCATATTGACAGCCATGAATTTTTTCACTTAAGTGTTTAAGAAATTACAAATGGATGCTCTACAGTGAGATACATATTATGAATTTTATACTGAAATGAGAACATTACTCTTTTATCTGCATATTATAGAATCCAGGTATTCTAACTGTTTGATACCATCTAATATACAACTAGACAACTGACCAACCCTATGTAAATCCAATCAAGCACAGTATAATTAAATGATAGTGGATCCAGTGATCCTCATAGCAAAATGATTGAGAAGAATTATAGTTATTACTTGCAAACTTGCCTCATTTCAATTCTGCCACTATGCTGATACTAATTAGATAAATACTTATTATTAAAGCAAAAAACTTTCCCTGGCTTTTTCTGTGGCTCAGGAAAAAATGCCTCAGCCATTCAAGGTGCCTGTATTTAATAAGTGGGTATAAATTGACTGAGGTCAATCTTGGGGACCTACTTGGTGAAAGTAGAGAACTTACTCCTGTAATGTCTGCCCGGACTTCCACAGGAATGCTGTGGTACACATATGAGCAAACACACACACACACACACACACACACACACACACACACACACACACATACACACACACACATAAATAAATAAAAATATAACTTAGTTTTCAAAAATATAACAACTTTTATATTCTTAGAGAAATTTTGAATAGCTATATTTTATTTGTTTTTACCATTATTGTTTTACCTTCTGTAGATTTTCTTTATGTGTATATATGATGAATACATATACATGACACATTCTTCCTCTGTTCTTTCATGTGCTTCTGTGACAACTTATATAAATGGCTGCCTATATGGTTTTGGCTTCTTTGTCAAAAATCAAGTGTCTGTAGGTATGTGGGTTTATTTCTGGGTTTTTAAATTCAATATGCAAATACCATGCAGTTTTTATTACTGTTGTTCTGTAATACAGCTTGAAATAAAGAATGGTGATACCTCCAGAAGTTCTTTTATTGTACAGTATTGTTTTAGCTACTCTGTTTCGTTGTTGTTTTTCAAATGCTCTGTCAGTATCTAATGAGATGGTCATGTGGATTTTTTTCTTTTAGTTTGTTTATATGGTGGATTACATTAATAGAGTTTCACATATTGACCCACCCCTGCACGCCTGGGGTGAATCCTATTTGATCATTGTGGATGATACTTTTGACATGTTATGGGATTCAGTTTATGAGTATTTTGTTGAATATTTTTGCATCTTTTACAAATGTGGGTGCCCTTGTATTTGGAGCATAGATGTTCAGAATTGAGATGTCCTCTTGGTCCATCTCTCTTGATTAATTTGGAAAGTCTGTTTTATTCAATATTAGAATGGCTACTCCAGCTTGTTTCTTGGGTCTGTTTGCCTGGGAAATCTTTTTCCAGCCCTTTACTCTGAGGTAATGTCTATCTTTGTTGCTGAGGTGTGTTCCTTGTGTGCTGCAGAATGATGGATCCTGTTTATGCATCCATGCTGTTACCTGTGCTTTTTTATTGGGGAGTTGAGGGCATTCGTGTTGAGGGATATTAATGACCAGGGACTGTTAGTTCCTGGTATTTTTATGTTTGTGACTTTTTTTTGGTTTGGTTTGGTGTGTGTGTGTGTGTGTGTGTATGTGTGTGTGTGTGTGTGTGTGCTTCTCTTCTTTTGCTTTTGTTGCTGGGGAGTTATTTATTTCCTGTGATTTCTTTGGTGAAGTTAACCCTTTTGGGTTAGAGTTTTTCTTCTAGTATTTTCTGCAGGGCTGTGTTTATGCATGGATGTTATTTAAATTTGGTTTTGCCATGGACTATTCTGTTTTCTCCATCTATGTTGATTGAAAGTTTTGCTGAGTATAGTAGGCTGAGCTGACATCTGAGGTCTCTTAGGATCTACAAAATGTTTTTGGAAGGTGTAATTCTGATAGATCTGTCTTTATATGTTACTTGGCCTTTCTCCTTTGCAGCTTTTAATATTCTTTCCTTTTTCTATACATCTAGTGTTTTGATTATTATGTGACCTGAGAAATTATTTTCTGGTCTAATCTATTTGGTGTTCTGTAGGCCTCTTGTATATTTAAGGGCATCCCTTACTTTAGGTTGGGGAAATTTTCTTCCATGATTTTGTTAAAAATATTTTCTGGTGCTTGGAGCTGGGAATCTTCTCTTTCTTCTATTCCTATTTTTGTTAAGATTCATTGTTTTCATAATATTCCTGATTTCTTGCATGTTTTGTGTCAATTTTTTTTTTAGATTTAACATTTTCTTTGATAGATGTATTGATTTATTCAATTGTATCTTCTATGCCTGAGAGTCTCTCTTCTATCTCTTGTATTCTGTTGGTGATGCTAACCTATGCAGTTTTTCTCTTTTCCCTAACTTTTACATCTTCAGGATTCCATCAGTTTGTGTTCTCTATATTGTTTCTATTTTCCTTTTTAGGTATTGAACCATTTTACTCATTTCCTTCACCTGTTTGATTTTTATTGACCTGTATTTTTTAAGGGATTTATTCATTTCCCCTTTTAATAGGCCTCTACCTATTTGGTTGTATTTTCCTGTATTTCTTCAAGGGATTTATTCATTTCCTCTTTAAAGACCTCTATTATCTTCATAAGAATAGATTTAAGGTAAGCATGTGTTTTAGTTGTGTTAGGATATTCAGGGCTTGTAGTAGAATAGCTTAGTTCTGGTGGTGCCAAATTGTCCTGCATCTTGTTCATTATGTTCTGTTGCTGGCCTTTAGACATCTGGTTGACCCTGGTGTTGGCTGGTTGCTCCTGATGCCCACTGAACCTTCCAGGAATGTGGGAAGAACCCTGAGTCAGAGGATAGTTGTTCTTGGTGTCCAGCAGTACTCCCTGGCATGGTGGGTAGAACCATGGGCTGCAGGCTGGATCTCAGTGAATAGCCCAAAGTTCTCCTTTCTGGCTGGGTCCCATTTGGACCCACAGGCAAGGGATTGGGGTAGGAGATGTCTAACCTGGATGTTCCTGAGGTTCCACTAGTCTCCTTGATAAGGCAGGTCTGTGGGCTGGAGACTGGAACCAGGAAGTCCAGTATAGCCATGGACTAGGGCTGGAACTGTGTGTTCCTTGGGCCCATGAGCTATCCTTGGCTCCAAAGAAGAATTCTATTAAAGAATAATCCTATACTTGGTGATAGTGGCAATGACAAATGCTCTTAATCCCAGCATGTGGATGAGAAGCAGAGGTAGGCAGATCTTTGTGATTTTTGAGGCCAGCCCGGTGTATGGAGTGAGTGCCAGAAAACCAGAGCTACACAGAGAAGCCCTGTCTCAAAAACCACAACAGGGAAATAATAATTATTAATATATTGTAAAATGAATATATTATTAATAGTGACAATCCATATACCTGGTACTCCTATTTCAACTAGTCAATCAAATCAAATCAAATCAAATCAAAACTCAAGGAATCAGGTCAAGGGTGCTATTTGCTGGCTGGGTAACAGTGCTCAGTTGCCAGAGAACTCATCTCTGGTGAATCAGGTAATTACTAATCCCCTGACTGCCCCAGCTGGTTTATATATACACTGAATATGACCAACTCTAGGGTGAGACAAGGTTCAGTATGTCTGTAGTTCTCATGTTTTTATTTTTACAAGTGTTAGATTTACATAAAATAAATGTCAGCTAAGAACTTTCATTAGAGCTGGTTTAAAGCAAAAGAGACTATAAGCCAAAATCAAGAGCCACACTCATATTTATGGCATATCCTTGTGCCAATCACTGGTGAGGTCTTAATATCCTCATATATAAAAGAAGAGTGTGGGACAGAGGAGTTTTAAATTTCTCTATACCTCTATCATTGAATAATAGTATATTGTCTACAATAGGAACAAAGTCACAGTTCCATTAAAGCTTCAAAGATCAATCAGTTACTTGATGCTCAGTGCTATAGGGAAGTTCATGGAGAAGATACAATGGTGTAAACTAAGGGGGTCACAGACTGCAGATGCATGGCCTGGTGACTGGAGTGATTTTTTTCCTGACAAGGGCTAGAAATGCTAAGGTAATAGGCATAGTTGTTACCAGAGTACTGAGGTCACAGATAGTCAATCAATTATAGCCAATTTATAGTGAAATTAAGTTACTCATTCATGGTAGTGAGGTCAAATACTAAACTATTTTTTGTGGCGAAAATACAGGGTATTTTTCTGATAGCCTTAGGCCACAATATTTTCTTCAATAGATTAATATATAACTGTTTTTAAAATGTGTTTAAAAGTAACTTATTTAATATTTATGGTTTATTGATTAATACTGAATTTGCAGACAGTGAAATTAATCTCATTCCTGGATGTGCCTTATCTAACATCTACATATTATCCCTAAGGAATATTACAACGATTTTGCAGTCAGGAACACTAACCATTATTTCAACAGTCTGACTGATGGCCATCTTAAATAGTGAGCAATAGGACCAAAACATGAACAAAATATCCCTGATATATACTGTATGGAAGACACTTGCTTACAGCCTGAGAATTGAGCAAGAAGGAAGTGTTGCTTTGATTCACATGTAGGAGAAGCATACATGTTAGATAATTCAAAGATTTTGCTGCTTAGAACATGGCAGTGAATGATTTTGAGAGTGCAAAATCCATCAAGAGAACTCAAGGTTGAGAAAGAGCATGGCATGCCAAATATATGTCTTTGTGTTTCAGCAAAATAAGGTTTCTTTGTCAAATTTTGAGTCACCTGGTAGGAAATTGGTCCCTTATTTTCATCGGGACTTCTTTCTTTTTTCCCCCACATTACCTGTCTTGTTGATAAATTACGAAAATTGAATTATTTATAATGAAGCATGAAATAATCTAATATACTAGATCTTCCTGCACATGAAACACACAAGGTTTCCAGGTTTGTTCTTGCTAATTTATATTTGAACTAGTTCTGAAAATGTAGTAATAAAAATTACATTTGTTGATATCCTGGATTCATATCACTCATCTATAATAGCCCAGGCTCAGCAACAAAATGTTTAACTGTTAACCTTCTCTTAGAACCTGCAATATTACTTGAATTATATTGTACATTGCTTACTGATGGAATACATTCTGAGAAATGCATCATTATACAATTTTAATGATTGTGCAAATGCCATACAATGTACTTATGAAAATCTTTTGGTGTACTCTGCTACTGATGTAGGCTATATTAATGCATACATTAGACTCTTGCTCCAAGGACTATGCTAAAGAAAACAACATGAAATTAAATCTAAGCACAAGAGAAAAATGATGAAACCAGTTAATGTAAACATGAGATTCATGAAGCTGTGGCAGGAATAACACAACAACTGTTTCACTCTAAACTTTAATAAGTAAAGTGTACTCTGCATTAAAATATAGTATGGTAAGTACATAAAGCAATTTGGCATTTATTTTTATCAAATGTGTGTTATACATAGTTGCATGTTCTGTATGTTTGTATAGCTGGCAACATGTAAGGGTTATTTAGACAGCATTCTGACAGTTATGAGAATGGTGCATTAGGCTTTGACACCTGAAACTTATATTGTAAATAAGTGTAGAAAAAATTTAGCTCCATTATAGTTTTATAGGACAACCATCATATTTACAGTCCATGTTTGACTGAGATGTCACTGTTTGGCTGCTGGATATATTTTCTTCCACTTTCAGATTTTTAAAATATAGTTTCCATGTGTTTACAGACAGAACTGTGTCATGTCTGAGTTAATTAATTACTAACATCCTGCTTATGATGTTTGGGAAGGCCCAGACAATTCTAAGTCTGTTACTATTTGGGGCAACTTTATAGAAAGTCTCTTACTGGACTGAGTCACCAGTTGGGTATGCTAATTTTGATGCAAATAAATAAAATCTAAAAATCTCTCTTCTCTGGGTTGTAGGCCTGGGGAAGATGATGGATAAATTTCTTATCTTTGAAGAGTGTGGTGATTGCCAAAAGCTTAAAAGAATCTTCAGATGTTAAACTCTGGCCTGCATTTTACCTTACATGTAGCTATTATTTCTCATTGCTAAAGTAAATGTTAAAGCAAGAGCAGGCAACCTGCTTGGACAAGCTTCTAGTTTCCCATGCTTTAGACAACTTCTTGAACTTCACTGTGAAAGAACATCTTTCAAAATTAGTCCCTTATAAGGAGACAGAAGACAGAAACAAGATTCTGGGGGAAATGTGACTCAAGACAAGAATACTTCATGAAAAGGATTTCCCCCTGGCTTCTCTCTACTCTTTTCCCTCCTCCAAAGAACCTAGCTCATGGGAGCACTCTTAAATTCTCTTGTTCCCATCATGAGCACTTTCTTGTTAGGTAATAAACAACAAACCCAGTGCATCAACAGAGTACCAATTAATGTAAATTCACATGCAGGAGCACAAACAATAACTAAAGATCGCAGGGCAACCTCTCGTGAGAGCTGCTAATTCAGAAAAGGGCTTGACGAGGGAGTGTTCTTTGCTGTTTTTGACTTGTGGAGACATGCTTAGGGTTGTCCTGTCCTTGATACCTGGACACCAAAGTCTCATGCTGTGCTGTGGCTTCCTTACCAGATAGCATGGTCTTTGTTTTAATAAAAACCTACCCCTTCTTCTAGGAAAGCCATTTGAACAATGTGTTTGAGGTAGCATCTGTTTATAGGAAAGTTTAAAACAAAGAAGTCATGTTCCAACGGAAAGCTTTGCACATGAAATACCGTGGGTGTTGTTGATAGATAAAGATAAGGGAATGTTTAATGAATGCCTCTTCACCCCATTGCTGACAGCTATATGAAATCATTTGATTGAATCTGCTGATACAATATATGTGGCAGGAAAGGGATGGTAATCACACAGGGGTGAGTTATGTGGAAGAAAGGGCCTTGCTACTCTATTAATAAAAAATTCTGGCTCTCCAGTCCCTTCTTTCTTGTCTCACGAGCAGAATGCCCATGCTAAGACTGTAGTCACTTAAATGAGTGGTTAAAATTAAAATTCATTGTTTCATGAGAATATGACAATAATCTCTTCCAGAGTTGTGGCACATATGAATGAAAATAACTCATATATTAAAAGTGTATTGCATATATGTGGTCATTATTGTTATTACTATTGCTTTTTAAAACGTTTTTACATATGCCATATGCATTTACATTTTCTACCAGGGTCTGAAGAAATAGTTGGTCAGAGTTAACTTTCTCTGAAGTAATGGTTCTTTGTTTCCATTGAGTACTTCCTGGTTTTGGTAAGTATCCATAAGAGGATTGTACACTTGGTCCTCAGCTTATGGCTGATTAAGAGGTAGAGCCTATTGAGAGGTCTGTAGATTAGTAAGGTCATAGTCTTGAAAGGGATGGTGAGATTCCAGCCCCCTCTTCTTTCCCTCTTTTGCTTCCTGACCAGAAAGTGAAAAGTTTTGTTCTATCAAGTCAGGTGCTCATTTCATGATATATTGTGTTGTTACAAAGGTTCCAAAGCAACAGAGCCAATCAACTGTGGACTGCACCTTCCATACCTGTGAGCCACAATAAAGCTTGTTCTTTATAAGTTTGTTCATTTTAGGCAATTGTGATGGTGACAGAGTGCCAGTACATGCATTATACATAGCTCTGTCTCTCTGTGTCTCTCTGACTCTGTGTCTCTGTGTCTCTGACTCTGTGACTCTGTGACTCTGACTCTGTCTCTGACTCTGTGTCTCTGTGTCTCTGTCTCTGTCTGACTCTGTGTCTCTGACTCTGTGTCTCTGACTCTGTGTCTCTGTCTCTGTCTCTCTGTCTCTCTCCGTCTCTCTGTCTCTCTGTCTCTCTCTGTCTCTGTCTCTGTCTCTCTCTCTCTCTCTCTCTCTCTCTCTCTCTCTCTCTCTCTCTCTCTCTCACACACACACACACACACACACACACACACACACACACATACTGGTTTCAGTCATCTGCTCAGCTGACATAGGGGTACCACTGTATCAAACTGAGTAATGTGGTGTCCTATGTTTTTCTTTTTGACTAGATGATACAAAACCAATGTGGAATAACTTGAAGCCTAATAAGTATGCTGAGACATACACCCCATTAGCAGTATGCCATCTATCCTATAAGTAACCTGAATCTTCAGCATTATCATCATCATCATCATCATCATCATCATTCATTCATTCATTCACTCATTCAGAGTTTGATAACAGAGCAAAAATGCATGATATCTTGAGTTATTCAGGGGTCAGAAAAGGTGTTCTTGGGCTCAAGACCATTGGTGAATGGATGACTGTGGTGGGAGGAATGGTCTCATAAGGTGCCAACTCCTGAGTACCTGTAGGACCAGGCTGGCAAGATGGGGGCAAAGGAGAGCAGTGTGGGAGGGTACTTTGCCAAGGGCAGTTGAGTGGTTGGTGTGTCACTAAAATTCCCCAGCAAGCTGCCTGTAGCTCTCTGGCTCAGGGGTCAATTGCCATTGCCAGAGGTGAGATGCCAGAACTAGTTTGCAAGAATATATGTTAAAAATATTTTGGATTTGGCCAGCTCAACTTCTTCTAATCCAGCTGCTATGTTATTCCCTCACTCCAATTCAATGAAGCATATTTCTTCTCAGTTTTAGCTTTATTTCTGAAAAGTTAAACCAGAAAGAAAATAGAAATAATAAAGAAGGAGGAAAAAAAGCAGCTTTGCTTCTGTTGGTGGGAAGGTCAATTGGAGCCCCAGGTTCCTCCTTCCTGCCTTTTTCAGGTTTATTACACACATACATCAGAGCTTCTGAAGTGCAACCCTAGGAAATGCTTACTGCCTTCATATTTTTTTCTTTTCTGAAGAAACAGTCATCTCCTCTATCTGCCTGTAGAAATGGTATATGTTAAGAAACTCCTTTTCTTCATGTATAGTTGGACATAGAAAGTTACTTCTAGAAGTTATTTTTTTTTTCACTTAATAGAAAACTCTCAAGTGATTGTGTGTAGTTATGTAATCAGAAGAAACTGATAGTCTAAGGGGAAAAATCACAAGACCCTCTCGATTTTAGAAAAGGCAGCCTTGCACTTTATCCCATAGGAATGCAGAACGTTTTGAACATTTAGTTGGAATTTGAGGAATAAGTTAGGGAGATAAAACAGGTGTGAATATGTTTCTACCTCGGGCTGGCAAAGTGGGTCAGTCCTCTTACATTTGCAAGGGGATTATGAAAGTTCATCTCAGAGAACCTGAGTGCTTATTTGGAGGAAAACCAAGCAATTGCAACAGAACATTAGTGCCAGGTTCTCCGTGTACATTGCAGTGACAAACGAGTTTTAATTGGTGGGGAGAACAGACACTGATTGTTTCTCAGCTGCTGGAGCAAGATCCACTGAACTGTTATCTAGAACATAACATACTGCAGGTGTGCTCATGACACTGGAGCAGTGGGAGGGTAAAAAGAGCAGCATTTCTGAGTTGGCCATTGCAGTGTCCCTCCCCCACTCCTTCAGCTGCCATGCGAACTTCATGCTAGCAGAGGCTTTGACTCTGTTGAATCCCAGGTTTTAGCCTAACTCCTAAGGAATACTCAGTAATTGCATATTTTAAGTTACGAAATGGGTACATTTAAACTTAGAGTGACAGTGAAGTCCTTTAATTATAGAGTTAGAATTTAGAGACACCAGCTGGACTTTAAGTTTGAATGTATCAAGATTAAGCTTGACAGATAAAAATGGAAATGCCTTGCCCTTGGGTTCAAAGACTTATTATACAGTATCTCCGTTATAGGGAGATAGAACTTGGCAGTGACTTATATGAAAAATCTAGTTGGTCATAACACAACACAAATCACCATGATTAGAATAAAAACTCCATACAACTGTAGGCTGCATTACTAAAGCTAGGTCTAAATCCAGACTAAACATGACAATGAGAAAACTCAGAAACTCAATGATAACTGATGACATTAAATTTTTTTTTGGGTGGCACCAATAAAGATTTAGTAAAGTTTAACCTTAAAATATCTGAGTACCTATTCTTTGGAAGAACTGCTTAATTGTTTTCTGGCATAAGGAGTTAAACCTAGGGCAAATGGGTGTCTATTTTAGGAGTGGGGAAAAGTTTTATCTCATTGGAAATGATGTCTAAATTTGTTTGAGTTGTACTGGACCTACTAGGGCATGAAACTTCTCGGTGTGGGTGTGTTTGCCAGTAGGCTACAAGAGGAATTTGCAAAGGTTCCAGTGTCCAGTTGAACATGAGGATCCTCTAAGATGTGTAGAGTTAAGCTGCTTGGGTAGGCAGAGTTGCTGTGGAGGCTCAGATACTTCATTGATGTCAGACTCAGCCTTGACATTGGAAGTCTTATACTAAGCATCATGCTACAAGTATATAATTTGAGTGCTTAAAAAAAAAAAAAGGTCTGTTCTATTGTATTTTAATAATACAACTCAGAGCACTTGGGGAATTTATAAGTGGAAAAATTATTCATTGATCAAGTTTTTAGCCTACATCATCTATGTATACTGACATATTTGCTAGAAGTCAAGATCGAAGAACGTAGGACTTCATCCTCTGCCCCCAGAAACCTTATTGGTGTAGTGTGTACAGGACCTCTGGCCCGAAGATCAATATTTTATATAGAGGCTCCATTCTCAGAGTTTGATGTGTGATTTGTATGTTATTGGTTTTCTTAGTGGGCTGGCATTTCCTTGGAGGTCACTTATTAATTTCTTATTACTCTTTAACTTTAGGACAGTGTCAAAGTACAGTAGTTGGCATAATCGCAGTCATTCAGTGGCTTTAGGTCAACCTGCAGGGGTCACAGTCCTACACATGTACTGCGAATCAGAGCGCTGCCTGTGAAAGTCCAATGGAGGGAGAGTGGCGGCTTGATAACTGAGAGAATCCTTAAGGGACTTGAGGAGGAGTGTGGGAGTGAAGTAGGAGATGAGGAGCTGAAAAAGCCAGACTGGCTGCAAGGATAAGAAAATATCTGTAGAGCCTTAGATAAACCACGTTGTCATGAATCGTGGCAGGTGGGCGTTGTGGGTCTTTTCTGGAGGTTTTATTTGCCTCAGAAACCACTTAGTTGAACATATCATTCACTAGGAAGTCTCTCTCTCTCTCTCTCTCTTTCTCTCTCTCTCTCTCTCTCTGTCTCTCTCTCTCTCTCTCTCTCTCTCACACACACACACATACACACACACACCAGTGGGTTGAGCAAATGTTAGAATGTCAAAGGTTTAAGATACCTAGAGAAAGGAGGAGAAAGCACTTAGGTTCATCTAATCCCAGGAGGAGCAGTCTCTGCCGTCTGTGTAGCAGTCTCCAGGCAGTACATATTTGGGAGGGAGTCTCAGCAGACGTTTTCTGCACATACACATACAGAGCCCCCAGTGGCTTTGCCATCCCTCTGAGCCTCACCTGGAAAGGCTTTGCCACATCCACGGGGCTGAGGCAGTTGGGGTTCTATGGCATTGTTCCTATCAACAGCACACAGTCACTCAGGACTTTATTCACTCTTCTACATATACTCCACCTTTTGTAGGTCCCATCTCTCTTGGTTCTGCCACACTGACATAGACTCTCTACTACACTAATCCTTGGGAGAAAAACCACACCTAAGCCATAGTACCCAGTATTTGAGCTCAACATGTATTTTCTAAACATGTCTAAAATGAAAAAATAGTCATGCTATGAGGATTTCTGTGTAAGTCTGAAGGTAGACGGCTTTATAATGAAGAGAAGAGATGGAAAGTTCTGTTTGTAATGTAGTGAATTTAACAAACTAGTGGAAATCTATACTGAACTATAGATGCCAGTCTAGATTTGGAAGGTAGGTCAAAGTTTTAAATCTGTTTCTTAAAATGCAGAAGTGGTAGGTAATGACGTATGCTCAGGAAGGGTGTTTAAAATGAAGACTGAATGGAGCGAGGTGGCAAAAAACATTTTGACTGGCTGGGCACATGCCAACCATCCTTCGTATGAGCTTAGAAAAAGAGAAGAGCTGACATAGTACCTGGTTTTAGAATAATACAAGGAAGTGCATATTAAAGAAGAGATTGGACGGAAAGGATTTTCTATCTCATCCTTCCTCCAGCTCAAAGAGACACATCACAGAGAAAGATGCTTCCTAGCTTGGGGAAGGAGAAGAGTAGGGCAAATATCAGTGCAGGCAGAGCCTATGGCCTCTGCCAGTAGGTAAGAGTATATAGATCAGATGTATGTTATCATGGAAATCCAAGGACTTCTTCCATAACTTCTTCCTCTGGCCCAGGACAAGGAAGGAAACACAATACTTTGTCTTATGACTGCTGAGCCATTGAAAGCCAACACCAAACAAATCCTATTAGTTCCAGTACACAGGCCAGTGCACAAGAATGGAGCCTCTGCCCATCCGACCTCCCCAACTTACCCTCAGTGCCAACTGCAATGCTCCAGTTGAGCAAATGTGTTATAGTCAGAATCACTCATAACAGGTCTCAGGGCCACTGGTTCATTTTAGCAGCAGGTAGCCCATAGTATCAAGTACCTTATCAAGGATCATTTCTGCATCAGATTCAGTGGGTTGTGAGTACCAGAATCAACAAAACAGTCTTGTTATTCCCACGGCTGTCTGCCACATCAAGCTCCCAACCTCTGGCAGTACGATATTGAAAGACTTATTGTCCTCTGAGAGAAGAAGGAAATAGGTGCCAAATTGTTGCTTTGGAGTTCAGGGCTAGACCTTTTGCAGTGAGTGCTGGGGCAGAGACTCTCTTGGCACTTAACCAGAAGCTGCTGGCTGTGGATGAAACATCCAGGCCCACTCATGACTTAGAGAGTATCTTCTTGAGCTTTGTACTGTCTCTTCCCAGCACTTTCACAAGCTACTCTGAAAAAAAACAAAACAAACAAACAAAAACAAAAACAAAAAACCACAGCAGCTGCAGAATTGAGGACAGGAATGGAGTGAGTAACTTTCGAGGTGAAATGGTGACTAGACACCAGTCATGGACTGACGGTAAACCTGAACCGAGAGTGTCATCTAGTGCTCAAACAGAAGCAGTGAGCAAAGGTCAGGTACAATGGGAAGCCGCTTTACAACTCCTGATTACTAAGGTCAGGTTAGAACCTTTAATTATCGATTCCTTGGACTCAAAAACATTGTTACTCTTCAATAGCTGTTTAAAAATGTTCAGGACACTTGGTCCCGCTTAAGATAAGACACCAGGGAGACTGACTACACTAGCACCCAATATATGCAAACTCTTGGATAGAACAGTCAAACTAGGTCTTTTTAGGGAAACTCAGTGAGGTTCAAGACAACTCAGAGAAAGTGATTCAGTATTTTATCAGCAAAACAGGGTGAACAAGCTAGCTAATGTAAAACAGAAAGTTTTGAACTAAGAAGTATTTTCAATAGCTGGGCGTGGTGGCACACCCCTGTAATCTCAGCACTCGGTGAGGCAGAGGCATGTGTATCTGAGTTCGAGGCCAGCCCGGTCTACAAAACAAGTCCATGACACCCACACAAGGCTACACAGAGAAACCTGTCTCAAACCCCCTGCCCCCACAAAAAGACACCATCATCAACAGAAAAAAATTTTCAGCAAAATGAAAAACGGGATGGAAGGCATCAATAGCAGAACAGACCCAACAGCAGAAACTGTGGCAATCTGTTTGAAAACAAACAGATTTGAAAGAAAAACTGCTAGTGAGTAAGAAGAAAGTGTCAAAAGGTATGAAATTCACTGGTAAGAGTAACTAAGCAGAAAAAGCTTAAATATATTAATACTTTACAATGTTGCACAATGTGCAAACAACAGCTTCAGTAATAAAAATAGAAAAAAATTAAAAATCATGTAAAATTAGACACAGAAATTAAAATGCTCTGTTCTCCCAAAAGTCTCTCCCTGATCAGCTTTGCCTTTGCTTTTGGACTCTTGAGCAGTCTGAAGTTCTTTTGAACTGTTTGGAGCAGTTGCCATTTGGAGACTGGCTTTGTCTTTCTCTGTTTTTCTATTGAACAGTATCAGTTATTATTATAAAATAAATGCAGCAACGATGGTAGTGGAACAGAGAGCTCTAATACCTTTGACACCTGACGACAGCTCAAAGTCATGGACTGCTTCAGGGAGCTGTGGTTAGGTTTCCTATGTCTTAGGTTTGCCTTTTCCCTGCTCGGCCCTGTGTATAAGGACCATGCCAGTTGTAGGAGGGAAGAAAACTTGATTTCCTAGACTGATAGGTGTCTTAAAGTTTTAGGTCCCTAATCTAACAATAATGTGATTTGTAGGACAGACTTTGTTAATTTGGAAATTCTTCTGAGAATTTCTTGCCACCTGACAAGAATTATCTTGGGCTCTCTAGCCATCAGGGCTCTGCGGAGCCAATTGGAATACAGAAATCAGGGTTGAGATCTGTTATGATTCAAGTAACCACGAAAGTATCATGGCTTACTAGTTTGGCACCTGCTAGGGAGGACGACAGTTGGCTAGTCTTTCATATGTTTGGGATTTTTTTAAAGACAGTGATGGGGCAAAACCCAATCTCTGGCCCTGGAGCTCATGAAGGAAAACAAACAAACAAAAACAAAACAAATAAACAACAAAACAAACAAAAAATCCCAACAAACAAACAAACCCCAACACTACGGCCATTTTACAATTAATATGCCTTTCCCATGAGAAATCATTCTGCCCACTTAAAGATTAACAAAGGGAAAAGCTCTTTAATATAGCAAGTGTTCAGCCCTGGCTGCTGCTCACAGAGGAGCCTGTGAGGTTGGAGGGTGAGGGTGAGTAGAAGATTTAAGAACCTATTTACACTTTAGGCTCATTCATTCCACATATGTCCTGTAGTCATCCTTAAATCTCTTTTAGGTCCTGGCCTTAGGTCATACTTAGAACAATTTAAGAAGAGACAAGAGAGTGTAAGTCTGACCAGTTGAGCGGATGAGAGATTTACACAACACAGATATTGCCAGGATTATTTCTTAAGTACACTAGTGTTGTTCTTTTTGAAAAGTTATCCAGGTTCTTGTGCTTGCCTGGGACGGGGAACTTAGCAGCCGACCAGGACTTAGTGGTTGTTGTGACCCCGAGCGGCCCCCTAGAGGCACATTCTTTGATGAGCCTAATGGTTGGTTGACAGTAAAGGTTGTCTCCTTTTGTTATGGGAATGAGGCCTAACAGGAGGCCAATCATGGTGGACAAATGTTAGCATCCCTGCATCCTAAATTTCTGCTTATCTGTAACAGGCCTGGTTAGCATATTACTTTAATGCCTTTTGGAGGTTGTGTTCCCTTAGCTAAATCCTGTGATTTAATGACTCCTAAGCAAATCTTGTCAAACAAACAAAAAACTTTGTAGCATCATTTTAGTATACTTCGAGTTTCTTCTACATCAGGACCACTTCACTTTTGCTTTATTTTTAAAACTCATTGCGCATTGTTAAATCATGGTTGGCATACCTTTAAAAAAAAAGTGAGTGCTCATGTGAATGAATGTGTTTTGGGTGATTTGGGACTTTACAAGAGCAATTGTGGGTTGCTATTTTTTTAAAGTTAAAACACCCAAGGACTCAAAAAAGTTTAAGAAAAAGAAACTGGTTCTAATTTGCAGGCTGCAGTTTTGTCCTGTTGATGGTGTCCTTTGCCTTACAGAAGGTTTTCCGTTTCGTGAGGCCCCATTTACTAGTGTTAGAGCCCGAGCTGCTGGTGTTCTGTTCAGGGTGTTGTCTCCCGTGCCAATGAGCTCAAGTCTACTCGCCAATTTTTCTTCTAATAGATTTAGTGTATCTGGTTTTATGTTGAGGTCTTTGATCACTTGGACTTAAATATTGTGCAAGGTGATAAATACGGACCTATTTGTATACTTCTACACGCAGACATCCAGTTAGACCACCACCACTTGTTGAAGATGCTTTCTGTTTTTCATGATATGGTTTTGGCTTCTTTGTCAAAAATCAAGTGTTTCTAGGTATGTGGGTTTATTTCTGGGTCTTTGATTTGACTCCACTGACCAACCTGCCTGTTTTTATGCCAATACCATGGGGTTTTAGTTATCATTGCTTTGTAGTACAACTTGAAATCAGGGATGGTGATACCTCTAGAAGGTATTTTATTGTACAGAATTGTGTAAGCTATTAAAGTTTTTTAAGTTTTCCATATGATGTTGAGGATTGCTCTTTCAAGGTCTGTAAAGAATTGTGTTGCATGCTGTTTTTATATATTAATTATAGAGACTTGGGTTGAGGGAAAAAATCTAGTCGGAGAATTTTGAAGAGTTAACCTAAGGACAGGTAAACATATTTTTTTTTAATTAAGTGCTCAAAATATCTGAATTGCTTTTGCAAGACAAACTTAAAATTAAAAGATTAGCTTTATGGTTGATCTGTATATAGCGATACCCTTTGCCTTGCTCCATTTAGAAGGTACACACATATTGACAATATGTGTATATACGGTCTTTTGCTTTGAAATAGTTGCTAAGAGATAATACACCCTGTTGTAAATAATATATTTCACTATTCACATATGTTGCTTGGGCTCCGTTTCCTTGGTTGTTGATATGAAAATTTGAAAACAGGAAGGTTGAGGATCATTTAGAATGGAAAGCTGCACTAAAGAGGGACAGCCATATTTAATGCCTGGATGTCCCAAAACTTGCAGCCTCTGCCAAGGCAAATTAGAAGAGAGTACTTAGTAGAGGAGTGGAAAAATTTAAGTCTGGGCTTCAGAAGCTGGAGCAGAAACTACACAGATTCCTTATTTGCAAAGTTAAGAAGTGGTTCTGGGAGTTTTCTTTGGGAGAGTAGGTGGGGGAAAAATCCTATGCTGGAAGCAAGGGTTCTGGAAGCACAGAGATTTACTCTGGTTCCAACAGACAGTCCACACCCCCTTCCACCTAGCATAATCTTACATCTCTACTAGCATGCTAAAGGAAGGAAGTCAAGAACCAAAAAGTTAGAGCACCAGGTGAGGAAAGTTTAATTTGCAAGCCAATGGTGGTGATAGCTGAGTCAGTGGGTGAGCCAGCAGGAGTTTGTTACCATGCTTATCAGTGCTCTCAGCTAAAGCAAGCTACTTGATGTCTGATAAGACATCTCTTTCTTTAAAATTCATGTTTGTGTTTTTGAGTTTTACTTTACTCTGTTGTAATAAAAATATATCACTCATAAGAAAGTAATGTTAGGTTTAAAGTCCACATACATTGGGTTATTAAATTCAACATTCATATTGATGGGCAGGCTCTTCCTATACAGTGTGTCATGTGTAAGATGATTTCCTTGGTCAAGTTCCTTTCAAAGCCAACCCTACACCAAGCACTACTGGCAACTAGGAATGGCGAGAGCAGGAGAGAGTTTTCACCAGGGAAGAGCACACTAATTAGTTATTTAATAGCAAATGGTTAACCCTACAGACTGAGCAGGTTGGAGTCCATGAATCTGAAAGAGAGAGAAAGGAAGGGTACATGGGAGGGTTAGGAGGTAGGAAAGGAAGAGGAAAACAATGCGATAGTGTTATAATCTCAAAAAAAAAAAAAAAATTAAGGCTTGCTTTTTGCCCCCACCCTACCCTTTTGGTAAAAGACAGTGAACTTCCTTCTTCATTTCTTCAGTTTTTCTGATTTCTCACTTAGCTTCATAGCTCACATAGCTACAGGATGAGACTTTGATCTCACTTCAGAACTCTGGGACCTGAAGGGCTTGCTGGATTTCTTTGTTCCTTTTTCCAATGTGGCTACACTAAATAAATCTTCCTTTTTTGCTCACCACTAGTAATTTGGCCATTTTTATTGGCTTGCTGAGGACTAGTGGCTGGATCTGACTTGTGACACAGGTTGTGACCCCCAAGTTTGATGGCGTCATCAAAAACAAAACAAAACAAAATTAAAGATTAGATCAATAATAACATGATAAGAGTCAAAACATACTTCAGAAGAAGAAGAGAATTCATAAAAGAGTAATACTGAAAGAAAAAAATTACAAAAAGCTAGAAAGTAATGCTATAGTGGAAAATAAAAGATAGAATAACTAAATGGATTTTTAAAATGTCAATTGAGTGTCACTTTGAAGAAATTTATTTGACTTTTAAACACACATAGATTGAAAACGAAGGGTGGAAAATCAAGTTCATGCAAATGGAATCCAAAAGAAGACAAAAGTAGCAATAGTTACGTCAGATACAATAGACTTTAAGCCAAAAGTCTGACAAAGAAGCAAAGAAGGACATTATTGACAGAGACTGAAAACAACAATTTTAAGTGTAAATGCAACCAGTCCAGAGCAAGAAGTAATGTTAGGTTTAAAGTCCACATACATATTAACAGCTAATATTAACTGAATTAAACAAAAGGGGGGGTAGGCTCTTGTACAATGGCAGGGGACTTTTACTGCAAGTAAATGTCTTTCAAACAATATATCCTAATCAGGGCTTCCTTGCCCAATCCTCCCAGATCCTCCCCTCTCCCCACTCACCCAACTCCATACCTTCTTTCTCTTTCTCTTTAGGAAACGGGCAAACAGACAAGCTATACCAAAGAAAAAGCATAATACACACACTATAAAAACACAAACCAAAGTGAAAAACAAACAAACAAACAAAACAAAAAAGTACCATGCACACACACCATAAAAACACAAAATTAGATATCATAAACTACAAGCAAAAGAACAGTAAACAAAAAAATGCCCAAACAAGCAATAGGAGACAAAATGTGTCAGGGCACTACGATGCCTTTTTCATGGTTACTGTAAAGAGAATGACATAATAAAGTAATAAGATAATAAGGTACCAGATAGTAGTATGTTGTAGAGGAGTTTATTAAATGAGCATGGGGAGAGAAGGAAAGGGGGGAAAGGTGAGAGAGAGAGAGAGAGAGAGAGAGAGAGAGAGAGAGAGAGAGGAAGAGAGAAAAGGGATAAGAGGTAAGAGAGAGATGGGGGAGAGAGGTAAGTCTGCCTTTTTATATACTGGGCAGGGCCACGCCCCCATGGCAAGTAGGCAGACTGAAGCAGAATCCTCACATTCCTACCTTTTTCTATAATTAAAAAATGAGGAACATTGGATTGTTTTTATATAAGGTAAGTTAAAGTATATAAGTGTAGGTAATGGAGGAAAAAAGAGAGAGAGAAAAGCAATAGCCACAAATTGTCGAAATTATATAGTGAAAGTGATGGAAAAGTTCTGTCCTGAAAGTTTAGGGTAGAAAATAGGCTATGTCAGCTGAGTCCTGCAGCAGGGAGGGACTGAGGAGTGCTGGGAGAAGCTGGAGCTGTTTGTCCCAGGTCTGGAGCACATAATTTCAACCTTTTACAAATGGATAAAGGGTGAAGTAATCATTTTAACTACTTCCTGCTGACAGTAGGGCGGTGGCAGGGAGTCAAAGGGCTGAAATGTTAGCGAGGTTCCAGACAGGTTGGCTTGCTGTCCAGGATCTGAGAACATCTGCAGCTGGGAAGGGCAGTACAGGTCCAGCTAGGAGGAACAATGCAGGTCCAGCTAGGAGGAGCAATGCAGGTCCAGCTGGCAGGATCTGTGAGGTTGGACTGGAGCACTTGTGAGTAGCTGCTTTGATGATGACCCAGATGTAGGAAGTCTGGCAGGATACTGGAACATGTATGTGGGCAGAAGCCACAGTTAGTAGGTTAGGGAGAAAATTCCTTTTAGGTAAACATTTGAAACTCTTGGGAGAGCAAAGAGAAAAGGCTTGAAAATAAGGAAAGAGACAATGTTGACAATGCTTGAGAATTTTGGGAGAGAAAAAAAAAAAGTTTGAACATGGGAACTTCCTTCTATTTTACCCTAGGAAAGGCTTGGATATAGGGAGCTTCCTTCCATTTTACCTGATTGTTGGCAATAATTAAAAGGCTTTAGTTTTGGATTTGTTCAAGTTTGGTTGCAGAGGCACATAAGCTTAGAAGTCCTTAATGTGCGTGTAAGGATTTGAGATTCTCTAACAGACATCCCAAAGGCATGCTGGGAGGAACAGGCATCTCTGTATGTTTTCCATGGGGAGGTGAAGTCAGTAACCCATTAGGACATCCCCCAAAACGGATAGTGACTCAGGAAAAGTAGATAACTCCTAGGCAGTTGACCAGCAACCAAGAACACAGCTCTGAAAGCGGATGAACTGACCCCGAGGATATAGCTACCTAGTAGTGCACTGGGGTTTTGGACAGCTGCGACAGCGAAGTTGGTGGCAGTGGTGGAGGCAGGAAAGAAGCTACAGCGGAAAACTCACCCAATAGGAAAGGTCAGCGAGGAGGACTGCGGTTGGGTACCTCCACTCCTAGTGAACTAGAGAGGTGTGGACGGTCTCTCCGACAAAGGGAAACGTTTATGCAACGAGGAAGGGGGAATTTAGCTGGTGTTGGGTGCAGAAAGGTTGTAATCAGGTAGTTAGGAAGAGGGGAGTTCCAGAACCAGTGAAAAGGGGGAAGAATCGCACCCTCAGGGATAGGCAATAGGTGAGAAACTTAGGCTTTGGATTGGCAGTACTTATCAGGATTCCATTTGACCTGAGAGATGGATTTCCTGTAGGGTACAAGAATCCCTTTAAGTTCATAAAGGGAGATAAAGTTAGCATCATCAGTGTTTGAAATCTGCAGTGAAATACACATTATTGGACATGAACAAAAAATGAATTCAATGCTATTTTTGGAGACTTTTGTTTGTTTCATAATGCTTTTTTGGGCTTTAAAAAAAGCCTTACTGATCTTTTGCATATATATATTATATATACACATGTGTGTGTGGGTTTTGTTTTGTTTATTTGTTTCTGTTCTTTTTCTTGTTTTTATTTTGCGACAGGGTTTCTCTGTGTTGCCTTGGCTATCCTGGACTTGCTTTGTAGACCAGGCTGGCCTCGAACTCACAGAGAGCTACCTGCATCTGCCTCCCTGATTGCTGGGATTACAGGCATGTGCCACCACACTGGGCCCTTTTTATAAGTTTGTGTGTTTGTATGTGTATGTATTTCTTATGCTCTTCTTTCTTTTTTCCCTTCCTTCCTTCCTTCCTTCTTTCCTTTTCTTTCATTTGCCTGTTTGTTTTTAAAGAGAGAAAGGGAGAAAGAAAGAACAAAAAGCCTGGGGTTGGATGGGTAGGGAGTTGGGGGAGGGAAAACCATGATCAGGATATATTGTATGAAAAAATTATTTTCAATTAAAAAGATGTATGTACTTTTGGTACTTTTATTTAAAATAGCATGGGACAGGGATGCTAGACATGGCAACCAAGCAATAGAAAAAGAGAAAATCATCCAACTTGAAAAGGAGGGTGTTATTTTGTGTTTGTGTGCACGTTGCATGATTGAAAAAAAAAAGACCAAGATATTGTTAAAATGATTTGTGTTAATAATTTCATTCTGTCAAGTTTCAGGATACAAAATCAACACACAAAATGTCAGTAGTGTCACTGAATGCCAAATAGAAATTAAGGAAGCAACCTCATTTACAGCAGCTACAACAATTACGTGAGAGTAAATGCAAATGAAGATTTCGTAAAAGTTACAAAATATTAATGCAAGATGTTGAAGAGAATACAAAGCAGAAACAACCCATGATTATGGATTAGAAGAATCATATTTTCAAAATACCCACACTTTGAATTGGTTAAAAAAAAAAAAAAAAAGACAAGAGTCTAAGCACATGAGGTTGAGAAACTGAAGTGAGCTGTTTGGTGGGGAACTGGGGGGCGGGGAATGGGGTTAGATTTGACCAAAATGCATTATATCCATGTGTGAAATTCTCCAAAATACAGAAAAAAATTTTTATAGCACCCAAAGCAAATTACAGGCTCAACAGAATCTCTATCAAAATGTCAAGGGAATTCTCACGACCACAGAAAAATAAGTTCATAAAACATGTATGGAACTACAACCCCCTTCTTGAATATTCAATCTTGATAAAGAAAGGAACAGAACTGGAGATATTAAACTATCTTGAATCAAAAGGTAATATAAAGCTGAAGTAATAAAAGCAGCATGGTAGGTAGTAGTGTAAAATTAGACAGACATGCAGACCAGTGGAACACAGGCAACCTGGGGTAAATGTTATGGTGTGGTCTGGTGGTTTATATTTGATTGTTAATTATTTTGCTCACCAAAGTCTGCTTGCTGTCTTTTATGATCAGACTATCATGTACCCAAAACAACACTGTGAAACCTTACCTCCAAATAATCCTTGATTGGTGAAATAAAAATGCCTACACCTGGGCAGGGCAAAAGTGAGGTAGGTGGAGCTAAGGTTCTTGGGCGAGGAAGACAGAGGATTATAGGAGAGGAAGAAAAGAGAGGAAGGAGAGACAGGTATGAGGGAGAAGAAGGAAGAAGAAACTGCCTTAGGGTAATGTAAAGAAGAACCATGTGGCTGGGATGAATTTACTCTGAGGATCAGCGTGGCTGGAGAGAAATAGCCCATATGAAAAGCCTGCAGAAGTATTTATATTATTTTGGATGGGAAGTAGCCCAGATAGAAATAATTAGAGCAAATGGCATAGGATGTGGGAATAGGAGCTAATGAAGTAGTTTAGGTGGTTAATATCTGCCCAGCCCCAAGTGAAATAAGGGTTATTAAAAATCTATCAGGTGCCTGTGTCTTTTGTTGATATTATAACAGGGTAAATAATAACTGCCACAATAATTATAGACAATTATGAATAAACATTAATAGCCTTTGTATTTTCTACAACAGGAAAACCCATCCATGGCCAATTGAATTTTCATAAAAGTAGTAAGATATGCATTGGAAATGGACAATCTCTTTGAAAAATGGTGGTGGGAAAATGGAAATCAACCTAAAACTGAGTGAAACTAGATAGATATCTAGCTTTTGTCAGTTATAGAAATGTACTTGAAATGGATGAAAGGCAGAAAAACAAGGCCAGAAACTATAACTTACAAGAAGAAAATGTAGAAGAAAACTTCAGAACATTGGCCAAGAATTTGCTTTTGTATTTTTAAGATCCAGAAACTGATCTGGGGATAAGGTTAATAAAGAAAGCACAATGACCTACATTTGATTCCCAGAAGCTACATGACTAGTCTGTTATGGTGACACACGCATGTAACCCCAGAAAAAAAGGCTTGCTGCCTTGCCAGTCTAGCTGAATCAATCACCAAGGTCCAGATCCCACTAAGAGACCCTGTTACAGAAAAGTAAAGTGAAAGTGACTGAGGAAAACCCTTAATGTTGACCTCTGGCCTTCAGAGAAACACAAGCACATATATAGACAAATGAGATAACATTAAAAAATCTTCATATAGAAATGGAAGCAAGTACCGCATGACTGTATTAATATTTGAAATCCAAAAATGTTGATCATATAGCAGTCTTTAAATATGCTTAATTTGCATGTGCTAATTAAAAATAACAGGGAGAGTTAAAGAAGCTAAAAGAACATAAAAAGAAGCGGTGCTTCCAGGAGATCTGTTCTGTGTATTTATATTTTATCGTGAGAAAATGATTAGAGTGGGTAAAAAAACTGCCTAGACAAATACTGAGCAAGTCAAAGAAGAGATACCTGATTCAATCAAAAGGGTGCTCAAGGGTGATGATTGAGCCCACACTGGACATGGCCATCAGCTTTCACAGTCATTGTATTGTTGACTTCCTTTGTTGGGACAGGCTGTGGTCCATCCACAGTGCTGTAGGTTCCAAAATAACTGGATATATCATGGTACACTGAGGAAAAAAATAATCAGCCCTCAAGGTCTTATAAGAATCATTTTTAGATGATAAAAAGTGTAAAACAAAGCTCTACTTTGAGGATGAAAACATAATATATTTATTTTTAAATTGTAAACAATAGAAGCCCAAGCTTCCCTAATTTTCAGTCCTGTGCTGTTTCTGATTTTCAGGCCTCGCCTCTAGTTCCTTCCTGAGTATTCTAAATGCCTGAACTCTACTTCCTGAGCCTGGTTTCTGGTGGTTTCCAAAGATGTGCGATTACTTCAGGTTGCTGTAGTAACACACTCCACCAAGCCAACTCAACCCAGGGCAAGCATATGCTGGCACAGGAATGCGCCCATGGCAGCCCAGTCCACTGAAGAAAGCTAGGCAGAAGCAATGGCCTTAGGAGTTCGACGATGAAACTGTAAATGTTTCTATGTCTTTGTGCTTGGTGGATTTGGAGCCACAGCAAACTGCGGTCTTCTAAGGTTCCTTAGGAAGTGAGTTCCACAGCCTCATTTCCCACTTTCCCATGCTGAGTCAGGCCCTGGTTTTGTTTACTCAAGCAGATAACAACTAAAGTCAATGAAACATGGGGCTTTTTTTTTTTAATTCACTGATAACAGACTATTATGTATTTTAAAATTAGTTCTATTTTTAAGAGAGAAGTTAGCCATGAGTTTGGGAAAAATGCTTCTGTAGACACACACACACACACATACACACACACACACACACACACACACACACACACACACACACAGAGAGAGAGAGAGAGAGAGAGAGAGAGAGAGAGAGAGAGAGAGAGACAGACAGAGAGAGAGAGAGAGACAGAGACAGAGACAGAGAGACAGAGACAGAGAAAGATCGCATTTACATACACATTCAAATTAATATGTTACTATTAGGTGAAATTCTAGAATTCAGAGGATAGCACAAAACTTGGAGAAATGAAGCCACATTTCTACCCCAGAACCCAAGAAAGAAATTGGATTCTTAAACTATATAACAAAACAAGAGAGCATTCTCACATATCCAAACTCAGAGAGCAGATGCCTGACAGACTTATTAGCCATGGTTTTCTTGTTACTTTACCCATCCCTCTCTCTTTCTTCTCCCCTTTCCTTTCCTTCCCACCCCCATTGTTCATTGCTGTCTTATTCTTTAGCCTCTTCCCTTTACATGTGTATTTACCCTCTTCTCATACCAATGATAAAAAACAGAAAGTAGGCTTCCCACCTTTACTGATCATGTCTGTCAGCAATTTCCCTGCATGAGTATTATTGTCCTACGAATTCATCCAAGAAGCTCCAGACTCCTGGGTCACCTTCCCCGCTGCTAGTATCTGTTAATTCTCTTTCTTTATTGATAGGGCCTTGCTCTGGAACTCAGGGTGGCCTCCAATTGGTGATCCTCCAGCCTCAGCTTCCCTAGTGGTGCTCTCATCACCTTTTATCTTCCATCTATCTTGGTACCCACCAGCCATTTGTCTCTGACTCCAGTCCCTGAAAGATAAATTCCCAGTAACCCTGACTCAGTGACCACCACCCAAAAATGTATAGCCATGACTATCTACTTGTTATGATATGACTAACTGCTTTGGTTGGTTCTGCAAGTTGCTTACACAGATACCCAAAAATTGTTCTGAGTTGCCTAAACTTAATCACTTATCTTGGCAGAATGTAACAGCTTTTTCTTGTTTGCATAGATATTGAAGATCTTCATGTTTTCCCCTTTGAAAGCTCTTCCCCATACAACTCCCAAATGGCAATCTCAAATTTGGCTCAGAGATTGTTCATTCTGCTAGCAGCTAATCAATAAATCTTTTATTTATAATTGTATCGAGTCTATGGTCTTTTCACAGGGGTCACAAACTCCATAACAACAAATCCACTTGCCTATATGATATGTTTAGATATAGTTTAGCAGACATCTCAAATTTAGTGTGTACCAAGTCAATTCCCTTGTTGCTCCCTACAGCTATGCAAATAGGTCAGAACCCCAGCTAGATTCACCACAGTTATTGACATCTTAGTAATGATGTTATCTGTCCAGCTACTCAAGTCAGAAGCCATAGAACCCTTCCATACTTCTTTCTCTAGTATCTAACCAATCAGTAAATTTGGGGGTCTTAATATATATAAACTGCATCTAGGCCCAATCCCCCCAAAAACTTTAGTATCTTCCCTGCTACACTTTTTTTTTTACACTAAACAGGGTCTATCTGTGCTAGCCTTGGCTGTCCTGGACTCGCTTTGTAGACCAAGCTGGCCTCGAACTCACAGTGATCCACCTGGTACAATTTATAATCATCCCTCATCTTAATTATCATGACATCTATATTTATTTCTCTGACCTTATCTCTTGCTTCTCTCCACACTTATTTTTCAATACATCACATAGGCAGATTATTTTTTTTAAAGCCCAACAATTTTATATTATCCAAGACCTCCTAGCATTATGTATTGGATACAGAGTAAAATCCACCTTTATAATGGCAGACAGGCTTTCTATGGCCTTGACCTATTCTACCTAGTATTGCTGACTTCAGCACCTTCCCAGGTCACTCTGGCTTTCTCATCGATTTCTGAGAAATTAAGTAAATTTTAATTCTAGGGCCTTGTTAAAGGTCCCATCAAGATATGTCACTCATCTTCCTCTAGACCTTGTTCAAATCTCAGCTTCCTGGTGAAGATCAGTTAGATCTCCTATTTTGGATGTGTGCCCTCTTATTGACATCTACATGTCTCTACCTCCTGCCTTCCAGCTAAAATAACAAGCTCTTAACATTCTAGATACATTATGTGCCATCTATATAGTCCATAGGCTCCAAATTGCATGCCAGTTCTATGGGGGCAGTTTTTTTTCAGTTCTCAGTTGTAAGCCAGTGTCTAAAACAGAGGGGGTGCTCCATAAATCACCATGGAGTGACTTATAACTAGCCATTTTAGCTGGTTAATTTTAAAAACAAGCAAAAGGAATGACAAGATAGCATTGGGTCTGAAAATATTGATTATGGAGCCTGATAGTCAGGGATCTATGAGACCCTGAGCTAATTACTTTTTTCCAGTTCTTAAATTTCTCACTCATTAAACAGAAATAATAATCACACCTATTCCACAAGTCTGTTATAAAGACTAAATAAATTCTTTCAGTGTAAAACACTTAGCAAAGTATTGGACACAGACTAAAACCTTAAGATGTATTCATTTTTTTTTTTGGTGTGTGTGTGTGTGTGTGTGTGTGTGTGTGTGTGTGTGTGTGTGTGTGTGTGTGTATGTATTTGGAGAGTGAACCCAGGGCCTTGCATGCACTTGACAAGTGATCTATTACTGGCTCGTTTATATTAGCAGTTCTTTTTTATTTAAAATCCTAATTTATTTATTTATGAGGTACAATATAATTACAATATTTCCTCCTCTCCTTTCCTTCCTCCAAACTCTCTTATAAACTCTTCACTCTCATTCAAATACAAATTCAAATAATCTTTTTCATTAGTTGTTATTGCATACATCATACACACACACACACACACACACACACACACACACACACACACACACACACCCCACATACATATTCCCTAATATGATCCATCAGTCCATATAATGTTATGGTGGTTTTTCCTCCTGGCCCCTAAAATCTCAGAATGATGAATCATGAGACTCAAAATATATTTACAAATACCTAGGCCATATAGCTAGACTCTTCTCTGACTAGCTCATAAGTTAAAATAACCCATTTATTCTAACCTACATTTTGTCATGTGGCTAGTTACCTCTGCTCCAGGTACCATGCATCTATCTGTCCTCAGTATATCGTCCTGGAAAAATTGTCCCACACCTGTGTCTATCCCAGAATCCTTTCTGTCTCCCCGATGTCCCACCTTTTATTCTACTCTTTCCTGTAGGCCATAGGGTCGTTTTATTCACATCCACACAACACACAATATTCTCTGTCTACAATTCCCCCCTTTAGTCCAACAAAAGGCTCTTTTTCTTAAAATGGTAAACTATATTCAATACTAACAATTATGGAACAATATTGAAAACTATTAAGTAATATTTTCATTCACAATGTCCAGTCCATGTGCACTCCTATCGCAGTGAGTTCAGAATTCTGTACCTTTATTTTTATCTTTTTTCTTTTAATCAAAACTTGTGTTTTACAACCTAAATTTTTTGACCTAAAAATGTCTTCTTAAATCCTAAATAATTTAAGCTTAACTGTAAGAGTATAACTATGTAGGCTTCAATCTCATCAGAGACTTGAGAAGGAAATAATATTACCTACTATGTTGTAAGTGCAGACAAACAGCTTCCAAAATAAAGAATTGGCAGACAGCTGGTTGCCTAGATAGTCCCTCAAGTTTCTCTGTAACATTGAAGCATCAATCTTCAGCCTTCTGGCCCACTATATCTGACAGACATTCTTGAGAAGTAAGAATTATGAAGGACTGCCTACTTTGTGTTGGCAAAGTTTGACAATCAGCTTCTTCTGTTCATCCAAGTTTTGCCTATTTCAGACAGCATTTTGTCTGCAGAAGGAGTAAGAGCAGTGTGTGCCCAGTGGCTAGTTTGCCATAATTGAAATAAACTCCATTAGGATATTCATCAATGCTTATCTTTTTTTTTTTTCCAGTTAAATGCAGTGCTGCCAGGAACTGACATGTCTCAATGTCAAAAAGGTTAACCCTTCAAAAAAAAAATCTATAAATGCCACATTCTGTAGGTCTCTGAGGTTTTTAAAGACCATCTATCTGTACATTTACATAGTGCATAATCATTATTTGTCATCTATCTATCTATCTATCTATCTATCTATCTATCTATCTATCCATCTATCTATCTATCTATCTATCTTATATCTGACCAGACAAACATTGCTTGTTTCTAACTATTTTCTATCTGTTCAAATGAGAGTATTTCTGTGACAAACTAGACTAGTGTCTGGCATATCTATGAGTTTCACTGCAATACTGAATTATCTTAAATAGTTTGTAATAGTAGCCTTAAAAGACTGAAACTAATTCTTATATTTATAAATGTATGTATGTATAAATGTATTTGAAAATAAATTTATAAATGACTATTTATAAAATATGTTCCAATACATTTTACAATAATTGAAACATATATAGCATGTTGTAACAATAATAACTTTAAATCTGTATTAATATACAATAATCTAAACCTTAAATTCCAATCAACATACAAAAATTATACTAATGTAAGCAAAAATAACCTTATTTTTGTATCAATATACAAAATTAAGATTGTTAGGTTATTGGCTTATAAAATATTCTTTGGTTTAAGAATATACTAGGTAATCTATTCTTTTCTTCTATTATTCCTATATTTGCCCTTTTCTTCTTAGCCCTCCTCTGCTTACC
Organism: Acomys russatus; assembly: GCF_903995435.1. Classification (NCBI taxonomy): domain Eukaryota; kingdom Metazoa; phylum Chordata; class Mammalia; order Rodentia; family Muridae; genus Acomys; species Acomys russatus. The sequence goes on along the minus strand of NC_067144.1, from coordinate 37,479,641 downwards.
TAAGAAAGAAAGAAGGGTAGAGAAAAGAAAAATGAAAGAAAAATTCCTGAGTCCAAACTCCTACATCTAGTCTCCTCCCTGATCAAGACCAATTGATAACTTAGAACCAACCTGTTTTTAATGATAAGTATCCATCATCTAATAGAATAACTGAAATGGACTCACTCTATATTTTGGGAAATGTGGTGATGCCATTCTCTTAAAATTTCTTTCTGCTGATTTGGGGCATCATATTGCTTTTGAGAGGTCCGAGGAAATTTGGGAAATGGTTAATAAAACTATCTGTAATTGTCCAGTCTTTAAATGTAGTGAAAATGTAGGATTAAATGAAATTTTTACTGGAACAGTTTGAAAGGCTGAACAAATTGGGATCAGCAGCTTTCTTTGAAGATGTTCTGGAAGCATATTTTGATAAAACAGCAACTGAAGCAGTCTGAGGCTGGATCAAGCAGGATACATGGAATAACTATATTTCAGCATCTCAGTATCCTGGAGGATGAATCTTGTCAAGTCTGTGTCCGTTCCATTGGTGTTTTGTCCTTTTGTTCCGTAAACATAAAAGCTCTCACAAGTAATATATAGTTCTGCAATTACATATGTATGGAATATGCACTGTGCACAGATCTGTTAAAGATAATTCTCTGATCTTTGTTTAAGCCAGTGAAAGACATCTGTCTTTCATAAGATAGCTTTGACTATATACCAAACTGTAATGTAAATCCCCACTCATTCCATATGAAAGAATGGCATGTAATAATGTCATGAGGATCCTGTAGCCATCAAGATTTATTGACTATGCATAGACATTTATATCTTGGACATTTTAAGAGATGTTCTGATATAGAGGGACTAGCATATATATTTCCTGCTTTGGTGTTGATTTGTTTCTTCTTGTGCGTAGCCAAGACCTCTAGGGAGTTTCCCTCTGTTAAATCTAATTTTTATCAATTTTGATGGAATCCAAAGCTTCTCCTTTTCTGTTGACATAAACATAAAGCTCTTTCCCAGTACAACATACTTTTCCTTCACTTTGAAGTCAAGTCAAATGTGGGCTGACTTAATTTAGCAGTTCCTTTTCCATTCATGTCCTCTCCATTTTGAACTCTCTCAAAGAAAATGCATAAACCTATCATCATCATTGAACATACAATTTTCATGTTGATAGTCAAAACAAAACTGCATGAGGGCCAAACATCCTCCTCTACAGTGATTTTTATTTTTTAGGATGGAAGATATCCTCTCTGTCTCTGTCTTTGTCTCTGTCTCTCTCTTCACAATCCCTTTAAGTTTCCCTATGGAGACTTATTTTATTATATAAACTATTTTTTTTTTTACTTTCTATGTTTAGTTTGCTTGTTGTTTATTTATTTATTAGCATCTATGTACCCTTGAAAACATTTTTTACCCATTTTGTTTCTGTCTTCTTTCTTTGGAGATTTACTTTCTATGTGCACTTATTTATCTTTTACCACTTTTAAAATAAACATCTTTTTCTATACTTAACTTACCTAAACTCTTTCCAGTTTTATTCCTTTCAGTTTTAAAAATTTTGTCTTTAGGGATGTTATTTTATCTATTTTAAATCATTTACATCTATTTAAGATGTCAATTTTCACATACAGTCTCTTTCTCTAGCATTAAAACATGTTTAAACATTTTTTACCTAGTTGATTGAGTTTTTATTTTTTTAAAATGTGTGTCTTTCTGTGTATGTGCTTGGCTCTTGCTTCCTGCACTGTGCTGTGCTTGACCATACAACTGTCTTTCTCTGCTGACAGGTCAAGCCTTAAAAGACTAAGCATCCCTCCATGTACAATTGGACAGGAAGGGGTGGTCCCACGATGTTGTGAGCCATTTGTTGGTATCCCCTAGTTGTGGTTGCAATGGCTGACCCAGAAAACTATGGACCTTTTTCACCACAAGTGAGACTTGCTTGGACTTACCTGAGAGACTGCTGCACAGTTGCACATTCTGGCCTTTCTGGAACCATGTAAAGCTTGACAAAGCCACCACTAATGCTTGTGCAAAGTGGAGGCTTTAAAGCACTAGTAGTGTTTTTGTTTTGTTTTGTTGTTTTGTTTTCCAGCCTCTCCTTAAAGAGACAGAGCTTTGAAGTTGTTATATTTTCATGGAGGTTTGCGCCTCTACCCAGGACTTTTCTCAGGTTAATTTGGGTTTTATGCTTCATGTATGGTACACCATTATATTGTGGTGTTTTTTCCTCCAAGCCCTAAGTTCCCAGAATAACGACTCATAAGACTCAAAATATATTTACAAATACCTAGATAATATAGCTAGGCTCTTATCTGACTAGATTATAGGTTAAAACAACCCATTTATTAATCTACATTCTGCCATGTGGCTGGTTACCTTTGCTCAGGTACCATGAAACTGTATTCCTCACATCTTCCTGGATGAAATCTCCCACCTGGCTTTATCCCAGAATCCTTTCTGCCTGTTGGATGTCCCATCTTTTATTCTACCCCTCCTACAGGCCATAGTTTTTTTTTTTTTATATCTAACAGGTAATGCATCCACACAATACACAAGACATTCTCTGTACAGTATAGTTACTTGTATGTATGCTTTCAGAGCTGAGGAAATAAGCATAGTGAAACGTGAGTAGAAATTGAAGTGGGCAGGCTTTACTTCCTTTACCTCCTAAGTTTGTTTTCCTTATGTCTATACTGATGGTGAGTCATTTACTTAGAGGAGGAAGGGGCATGCATGTAAGATGGAAACAAGCTCTTCCCACAGAGTGGAGCCTTCATGACATGCACAGCACCTGCTTTCTGCCTCTGTGAGGCCGTCTCACAGCAGTTTTTATGGAAAATACTATAGTTCTTACTGACTCCTAGTCCCAGAAAATGTGGATTTTAAAGATGCTAAATTACAAACATTTCTGAGTGGTTACGGTGTCAAGTAAGGACCGTATGCCTTCTAACTTGTATGGCCTCACTTAATTGTGGAAATAGTCCCTAGGCAGTGAGCTCTGTCATCTTTCCCTTTCTGCAGTTGAGAAAATGGACCTATATGGGATAAATAGCTTGAACAAGTGGGGTAAACAGTGGCACCTGAGGCAAAGCCCAGGTTCTGCACACCCAGCAGCCTCTACAGCATCTATGGCTGCAATGACAGATCACCTAACCCATCAATAGTTACTACATCTTTCAATCTAAACAGCTCTGTTGTGGCTGAGGGCACAAAGTAAGGTCCTGGTGTGGTCTTTTTTCTCATTTTCTAGCTGCTTCATCTCTTCAGGAGGAATGCAGGTCCACATGGGCAGGCCCCAGGATATCCTCATGTTAGCGAACAGAACAGAAAAACTCCTGATGAGAAACAAGCCAGACAAAAGGACACAGTAACTGCCCAAATGCTGACTGTAAAATGGCTCCTGGAGCTCGGCAGGGAGAGGCAGCATATTCAACAGAGAGAGAGAAGGAAACACTGTAACGGCTGGACTACAACATTGTAGTTTGGCGTAAAACATTGTTCCACAACACAGAGAAAAGGAGCATCTCATGGTGCTAAATGATGAGGAGTGTCTGCCCAGGCGGGTGCATTTCCCTTCTCATGCACGCGAGGAAGATCAGAACCTATAATATGAAAATATTCCAGATGCTTCAGGCCTCTGGTTGATTCCCACAAATGTGATCCCTTCCTTGGAGGGTGGGGCCTCTGGGGCTGTGATTTCATGTAACTCCCTCTGGGTTTATCTTCAGTCAAAGACCTAGTTAAAGAAAACTGGTCTGATTTATGTACAAGTCAAAAGCATTAATTTAGACAGAAAATTCATGTCCGGCAAAACTTTTAGAAGCTTTCAGACCTTTTGGGTCCTATCTATTTCTAGAGCAAGGTCCCTGGGTCTGCCAGGCAGTGGGAAGTGCCAGGTTGCATCTGCTGTACTCCCACTTTCCAGAGAGAGTGAGTTTGAGAAATAATTAATTTTGAGAAATAATTCATCTCCACGCACTCTTGGCTGATGTTCACCCTGCAGTTTCAACCCTATTTTGCTAAAATGTTTCTGAGGACACAGTGAATGATTAGGAGTGAGATGGCCCAGTGACAGCAGATATTTGGGGCATGTAAAGTATGCTTGGATCTTGATTCTGAGCCAGTGGGTGTGCTGTTCTTTTTTTCCTGTGGATTCTTGGCTCTCTCCCCGAAACTTCCAGCTACCAATCCTGATCCCTTCCTAAAGCACTGCCCCCCCCCAACTCCCTTCCACTGTCAAGCGAATGTTCTTTCCTGTCAGTATCTACTCCTTGCTGTAGTTAGCTGTCTCATAGTCATCTTGGCTGTTTTCCTCTGTTATTTTAAAGCAATAAATCACTTAAAAGGTACTATGTCATAACCCACCATACTTCTTGTCTTTTCTTTCTTTAATAGCTCGAGCAAGCTCACTAATTCAACCTCAGTATCTAAGAGACTTTCTTCATGTGGCTCTCTTCTTTCTTCATTCCTCTTACCCTCACTCCTTTGTTTGTACTGTGTGTGTGTGTGTGTGTGTTTATTTGAGCTATTCATGTTATTTCTATTGTTCTCTTGATTTGGGCTTCATTTTCTCCCAGAAGTTTAGACTCTTAGAGTGTTGGAGGTGGAGATCGTTCGAGACCTTCTTTCTCAACTATCTAAAAGGAAGATGAACATGCTGAAGGCCAGAGAGGTCACATGGTCTGCCCAAGGTGCACTGGAGTCAGAGTCAGAGAAAAGACCCTGGCTAGTGCTTACTTGTGCTGAGCTCTTTCCTTCTGTTATGCCAAGACTTTTCAGAGTCTCAGCTTAGGAGTGAGTTTGGTTGACTTGCATGTAAATTTAAAAAATGTAAATATTTTAAAACAAAGGATTTTGGAGGTAGATAGTACAGCTAGAAGTTCTAGTGCAAATTTTAATTTCTTTCTTGTTTTGGACACAATTTAAATTTTATTTTTTCTACTTTTTTATTAATTAAACATTTTAATTTTACATATATATTTATATTATTATACATATATACAATAAACTACCTGTAGCAAAAAGAACCATGACACAATCAGGAATTATATAAAGGTTACATTCTTAGTGTTTTGGCTATTTATATTTGACAACCTTGAAGAAAACATCTTTCCTATTTGAGTGCATCTAAAATTCTGAATGTAAATCAATCTCCATAACATCTTGTCATTATCAACTTAAAACATATTTCTAGACCTAAAAACATCTTAACCCCTAAACAACTAAGCTTCATTGTAAAACTAAGCTACCTGATCTTCAACTCCATCAGAGACTTGAGAAGGAGTAAACTTGATTACCTGAGTATACCAGGAGTGCAGGTTAGTAGCTTTCCAAATGAGAAGATGACAGAGACAGTTTGCTATCTGAACAGTCACCCAAAACTATCTATAATGTTGGAGCATCTTCTTCAGCCTTCTGGCCCAACATATCTAACAGACATATTTGTGAGGCAGGAACTATTGAAGACTTGCTTACCCTGTCTTGGCAGAGTTTAACCATTGACTCTGCCTGCATCCAAGCTTGCCCTTTTTTTTAGGCAGAATTCTGTCTGTGCTAGAAATGAGAACATTTTTCCCAGTGGCTAATTTGCGTCATTTGAAGCCATATCCATAAGGAGGTTCTTCGATGCTCATCATCCTTTTGTATGTAGGCTGGGTGTTGCCAGGAGTTAACCTGTCTCATTGTCAGTGAATCTTTAAAATAATAGAAAAAAAATTAAAATGCTATATTCTGCATGTCTCTGAGGTTTTTGAAGACTTTATCTAACTATCCTACCTTATCTTTCTATACAATCATGTCGATCTGCTGCACCTAAGATGTATATTCTTGTGATAAAGGTGAACTAGCGATGGACAGGACCATGATTTGATCAACTAATAATTAACTTGTATAACTTATTTATCCTAAACAGCCTGCAATAGTATTTTCAAAGTATTGGAAGTAAATCTTGTATTATAATTGAGTTATATGGGCACAATACCTCATATTAGAGTAGAAATATATTTATATAAAATGCGTGAAGAATAATCTTACATCTAGGTTCTATACCACTATATCTAGAATTAAACTTATTTTGCACCTGTATATACAATTCTATACCATTGAATTAAAAAATAATCTTGTGAATGACAATAGAGGCATTAAGTTGAGGAGTAGATCCACTAATCTACTTTTTGTTCTATCTTCCCTATATATTTCTATATTCCCCCTTCTTTCTTTTCAGCCCCTATCTCCAAACCTAAGAATGTAAGATAAAGGAAAAGAGAGACTTCACTGAGTCCAACCTTGTTTTCTCTCTAAATAAGACCAATAACAACTTGTAACCAACTCCCATTGATAATAACCCTCTTTAACTCAAGAGAACAACCAAAAAACCTACCTGACCCCTCTTACAGGAAATGGGGTATCATTCTCTTAAGGTTTCTTCCATCTGATTTGGGATGAATAATACCTTTATAGGGGCCCAAATAAAATTGGGGAAATGGTTAAACAAGCTAGGAATCACATTTGTGGTCCACTTTCTAAATGTTGGGAAATTCCAGGCTTAATTAGAGTCCTGTGTGGGACAGTCTGAAATGCTGGACCAATTGGGATTGGAAGCTTTCTTTGAAAGTGCCCTGGGAGCTGTCTTCTTCTGATGAGGAGCAGCAACTGAAGCCCTTGGTGCTGGAACATGAAGGATGCAGGATGTCAGTGTCCAGCATGCTGAGAGGAATGGATCCTGTCAGGTCTGATCCAGCATCAGCGTCTGGTTCTTTTGTTCTGATAGCATATAATTTCTAACAAGCATTATACAGTCCTAAAATTATAAGTGTATAACTACTTTTATACACTCATGCATATGTACAATAGAAAATAGTTATGAATAGAATAAATATTCAGATAAACTTTTTGTGTGGCTACTCTCAAGAAAATTTTTGTACTGTATTACATTTTATTGTATGTGGTTTGTGTGTGTGTATACATGTATATGCACATATGTTAAGGCCAGATGACAATGCCCTGTATTGTTCCTAAGGAGTTGTTCACTTTTTATTTTTATTACTTTTTAAAATAATATAACTATACATCATTTCCCCCTATTATTTCTTTCCCTCAAAGTTTCCCATAACCTCATTTTTTCTCTTTTAAGTGCATGGCCTCTGTTTTTATTAATTGTCATTACATGTACACACACACACACACACACACACACACACACACACACACACATTCCTAAGACCTGCTCAGTCTCTATAATGCTACACACACACACACACTCCTAAGACCTGCTCAGTCTCTATAATGCTACTTGTATATCTGCTTTCAAGGATGACCATTTGGTACTTTGGAAGAGCACATCAAACTCCTCTCTACTCACCCTGGGGTTTTATTTATTTTTTGAACAGTGTTTCTCACAGGCCTAGAGCTCATTAGGCAAGGTTGGGCTTAGAAGCATATTGCCAGGCACATCTTTTTTAAACATAGGTTTTTGGGCTTGAACTCAGACTCTTAAATTTATATGGCAAGCACTTTACAAATTGATTCATCTCCCTAGCCCAAGTGCTTTTATATATGCCGTATTTTATGTCTAGAGTCTTCTATAAGCACCAGATAATATTTTTGTCCAACTGTATAATAAACTTCCTATGCTGGGTCATGCTTTTTTCTTTTCAAATTTGCAACAGTTTTCTATCATCCAATAATATTTTCAATAAGATAATATATTTTAATCTGCAGTCATTATTTCTTCTATATTATGTCTGTTGATTTTATTTTGGGAAGAATGATGTTTTCCCATTGTACATGACTTTCCTTAAGTCTTAAATAAGAGACTATTATAGTATGTTTAATGAAATAATATAAGGCCTATGTTAAACAATTGCATGAAATAGTAAACTGGTGATGACTATTGCATCTTCTATTAATTCATATCCTAGTAATTATGACGGTGGTATGGTTTGAATATGAAATGTCCCTCATTGGCTCATGCACTTGAACACTTGGTCCCCAGCTGGTGATGCTGTTTTGAAAGTTGAGAAACCTCTAAGAGGTGGTCTCCTGCTGGAGGAAGTGAATGACCGAGGGTAGAAATGTAAGGTTTAATAGCCCAGCCCTACTTCCTGTCATCCTCTACTTCCTGACTGCAAAAGCACTGTGAACAGACATCTCATAGTCCAGGCATCATGACAGACTCTCCCTCTATATAAATGGTAAGACAAAGGAAGCCCTGCCTCTTTTAGCTTGTTTCTTGTTGGTGTATGACCATAGCACTGAGAAAAGGAACTAATACAAGTGGCTTTCAAATGATCATTCACTGATATTTTAAGGTCTAATATCTACCTAAAACAAGATTAATCTTTCAAGATAGTGATTATAAAGGCATGCATTGTCTACATGATATTCAATAATTTGTATAATTCTTTTTTTTTTTTTTTTTTTTTTTTTTTATTAATTTATTCTTGTTACATCTCAATGTTTATCCCATCCCTTGTATCCTCCCATTCCTCCCCCCCCCCCCATTTTCCCATTATTCCCCTCCCCTATGACTGTTCCTGAGGGGGATTACGTCCCCCTATATATTCTCATAGGGTATCAAGTCTCTTCTTGGCTACTTGCTGTCCTTCCTCTGAGTGCCACCAGGTCTCCCCCTCCAGGGGACATGGTCAAATGTGAGGCACCAGAGTATGTGAGAAAGTCGTATCACACTCTCCACTCAACTGTGGAGAATATTCTGACCATTGGCTAGATCTGGGAAGGGGTTTAAAGTTTACCTCCTGTATTGTCCTTGGCTGGTGCCTTAGTTTGAGCGGGACCCCTGGGCCCAAATCTGCCTATCATATTGTTCTACTTGTAGATTTCTAGGACCCTCTGGATCCTTTTATTTTGCTGTTCTCCCATGCGTCTCTCATTTAGAGTCCCAATAGGATGCCTTCCCCTCTGTCCCAGTTTCCTGGTAAGTGAAGGCTTTGGTGGGACATGCCCCTTGGGCTAGTATGCAGATATAAGTGAGTATATACCATTTGATTCTTTCTGCTTCTGGGTTAACTCACTCATTATGATCATTTCTAGCTCAATCCATTTATCCACAAATTTCGGGAATTCCTTGTTTTTAATAGCTGAGTAGTATTCCATAGTGTATATGTACCACAGTTTCTTTATCCACTCTTCTACTGAGGGACACTTAGGCTGTTTCCATGTTCTGGCTATTATGAATAAGGCTGCTATGAACATGGTTGAGCAAATTTTCTTGTTGTGTGCTGGAGCATCTTCTGGGTATATTCCAAGGAGTGGAATAGCTGGGTCTTGAGGAAGCCCTATTCCCATTTTTCTGAGATAGCACCAGATAGATTTCCAAAGTGGCTGTACTAGTTTGCATTCCCACCAGCAATGAAGAAGTGTTCCTCTCTCCCCACATCCTCGCCAGCATGTGGTGTCGCTTGAATTTTTGATCTTAGCCATTCTGATGGGTGTAAGATGGAATCTCAGAGTTGTTTTGATTTGCATTTCCCTGATGACTAAGGAGGTTGAGCATTTCTTTAAGTGTTTCTCAGCCATTTGATATTCCTCTGATGAGAATTCTCTGTTTAGTTCCAAGCCCCATTTCTCAATTGGGTTATTCGGTTTGGTGGTGTTTAATTTCTTGAGTTCTTTATATATTTTGGATATTAGACCTTTGTCAGATGTAGGGTTGGTGAAGATTTTTTCCCAGTCTGTAGGCTGTCGCTTTGTTCTCTTGACAGTGTCTCCTGCCTTACAGAAGCTTCTCAGCCTCATGAGGTCCCATTTATTAATGGTTGACATTAAGGCCTGGGCCGTTGGTGTTCTGTTCAGGAAGTTGTCTCCTGTGCCAATATGTTCCAGGCTCTTTCCCACTTTTTCTTCTAAGTGAGTTAGTGTCTCTGGTTTTATGTTGAGGTCTTTAATCCACTTGGATTTGAGTTTTGTGCAAGGTGACAAATATGGGTCCAGTTTCATTTTTTTACACATAGACCTCCAGTTAGACCAGCACCATTTGTTGAAGATGCTATCCTTTTTCCATTGAATGGATTTGGCTTCTTTGTCAAAAATCAAGTGACCATATGTGTGTGGATTCATATCTGGGTCTTCGATTCGATTCCACTGATCAACCAGCCTGTTGCTGTGCCAGTACCATGCTGTTTTAAGTACTATTGCTTTATAGTACAGTTTGAGATCAGGTATCGAGATTCCTCCGGAGCATCTTTTATTGTACAAGATTGTTTTAGCTATTCTGGGTTTTTTGTTTTTCCATATGAAGTTCAGAATTGAACTTTCAATGTCTTTAAAAAATTGTGTAGTTATTTTGATAGGGATTGCATTGAATCTGTAGATTGCTTTTGGTAGGATGGCCATTTTTACTATGTTAATTCTCCCGATCCATGAGCAAGGAAGATCACGCCATCTTCTCAGGTCATCTTCAATCTCTTTCTTCAGAGTTTTGAAATTTTTTTCATACAAGTCCTTCACTTGCTTAGTTAGGGTAACTCCTAGATATTTTATATTGCTTGTGGCTAATGTGAAGGGTGTGGTTTTCCTAATTTCTTCCTCTGCAAGCTTGTCATTTGTGTATAGGAAGGCTACAGACTTTTTTGAGTTAATTTTGTATCCAGCCAATTTGCTGAAGGTGTTTATCAGCTTTAGGAGTTCTCTGGTGGAGTTTTGAGGGTCACTTATGTACACTATCATATCATCTGCAAAGAGGGATAATTTGACTTCCTCCTTTCCCATTTGGATCCCCTTGATCTCCTTTTGTTGTCTTATTGCTCTGGCTAGAACTTCGAGTACTATATTGAAGAGATATGGAGAGAGTGGGCAGCCTTGCCTTGTTCCCGATTTGAGAGGAATTTCCTTGAGTATCTCACCATTTACTTTGATTTTGGCTATTGGCTTGCTGTATATAGCCTTTATTATGTTGAGGAAAGTGCCTTGTATCCCCGATCTCTCTAAAACTTTAAACATGAATGGGTGTTGAATTTTATCAAATGCTTTCTCTGCATCCAAGGAGATAATCATGTGGTTTTTTATTTTCAGTTTGTTTATATGATGGATTACATTGATGGATTTCCGTATATTAAACCATCCCTGCATGCCTGGAATGAAGCCTACTTGGTCATGATGAATGATATCTTTGATGTGCTCCTGTATTCGTTTTGCAAGTATTTTATTTAGTATTTTTGCATCTATGTTCATAAGAGAAATTGGTCTGAAATTCTCTTTCTTTGTTGAGTCTTTGTGAGGTTTAGGTATCAATGAGACTATGGCCTCATAGAATGAATTTGGTAATTTTCCATCCATTTCTATCTTTTGGAGTAGCTTGAAGAGTATCGGTATTAGCTCGCCCTTAAAGGTCTGGTAGAATTCTGCACTGAAACCATCTGGCCCTGGGCTTTTTTTGGTTGGGAGACCATCGATGATTGCTTCTATTTCTGTCGGGGAAATGGGACTATTTAACTTGTTTATCTGTTCTTCACTCAACTTTGGCAAGTGAACTTGATCAAGAAAATCGTCCATTTCCCTTAGATTTTCAAATTTTGTGGCGTATATGCCTTCAAAGTAGGATCTTATGATTCTTTGAATTTCATCAGTGTCTGTTGTTATGTCTCCCTTTTCATTTCTGATTTTGTTCATTTCAATACTGTCTCTCTGCCTTTTAGTTAGTTTGGCTAATGGTCTGTCTATCTTGTTGATTTTCTCAAAGAACCAGCTTTTGGTTTTGTTGATTCTTTGGACTGTTTTCTTAGTTTCTAATTTGTTAATTTCAGCCCTGAGTTTGATAATTTCCAGGCGTCTACTCCTCTTGGGTGTTTCTGCTTCTTTTTTTTCTAGGGCTTCCAGTTGTGTTGTTAAGATGCTTATGTGCGATGTTTCCAATTTCTTTTTAAAGGCACTTAGTGCTATGAATTTTCCTCTTAGCACTGCTTTCAATGTATCCCACAAATTTGGGTATGTTGTTTCTTCATTTTCATTGAATTTCAGAAACTCCTTGATTTCTTTCTTTATTTCTTCCCTGACCCAGGTGTCATTTAGCAGAGAGTTGTTTAGTTTCCACAAACGTGTAGGCTTTTTGTTATTTCTGTTGTTGTTGAATTGCAGCCTAAGAGCATGGTGATCTGATAGGATACAAGGTATTATTTCAATCCTCTTGTATCTGTTGAGGCTTGCTTTGTGACCTACGATGTGATCAATTTTGGAGAAGGTTCCATGGGGTGCAGAGAAGAAGGTGTATTCTTTCTTGTTTGGGTGAAAGGTTCTATAGATATCTGTTAGATCCATTTGACCCATGGCATTGGTTAATGATGTTATTTCTCGGCTTAGTTTCTGTTTCAATGACTTATCCTTCAGTGAGAGTGGGGTGTTGAAGTCTCCCACTATTATTGTATGGGGATCGATGTGTGGTTTAAGCTTTTTTAGGAGATCTTTTACATATGTGGGTGCCCTTGTATTGGGAGCATAGATGTTCAGAATTGTGATGTCATCTTGGTTGACTTTACCTTTGATGAGTATGAAGTGTCCTTCCTCATCCCTTTTGATTAATTTTGGTTGAAAGTCTATTTTGTTCGATACTAAAATGGCTACACCTGCTTGCTTCTTGTGACCATTTGCTTGGAATATTTTTTTCCAACCTTTTACCCTGAGGTAATGCCTTTCATTATGGGTGAGATGTGTTTCTTGGATGCAGAAGAATGTTGGGTCTTGTTTATGTACCCATTCGGTTAGTCTGTGTCTTTTTATTGGAGAATTGAGGCCATTGATGTTGAGAGATATTAATGACCAGTGACTGTTAAGAGTCTTAATTTTGATGTTGTTTCCAGTCGAGCGTTTGTGTAGTTGTGTTTTTGCCATGGGATAGTTATCTATTTCCTGGGTAGTTTTGGTTGTAGCTTGACCCTTTGGGATGGAGTTTTCCTTCTAGTACCTTCTGTAAAGCTGGGTTTGTGGATAGGTACTGTTTGAATTTGTTTTTGTCATGGAATATTTTGTTTTCTCCATCAATGGTTATTGATAATTTTGCTGGGTAAAGTAGTCTGGCCTGGCATCTGTGTTCTCTTAGGGTTTGCAGGATCTCTGTCCAGGCCCTTCTGGCTTTTATGGTCTCTGCTGAGAAGTCAGGTGTAATTCTGATAGGTTTACCATTAAATGTTATTTGGCCCTTTTCCCTTGCAGCTTTTAATATTTTTTCTTTGTTCTGCATGTTTTGTGTTTTGATTATTATGTGGCGGGCAGTTTTTCTTTTCTGGTCAATTCTATTTGGTGTTCTGTAGGCCTCTTGTATGTTTATAGGCATCTCTTTCTTTAGATTGGGGAAATTTTCTTCTATGATTTTGTTGAGAATAGTTTCTGGGCCCTGGAGTCTGATGTCTTCTCTTTCTTCAATGCCTATTATCCGCAAATTTCTTCTTTTCATGGTGTCCTTAATTTCTTGGATGTTTTGTGTCAGGAGTTTTCCAGATTTGGCATTTTCTTTAATGGTTGATTCAATATCTGTGATTGTATCTTCTAGCCCTGAGATTCGTTCTTCCATCTCTTGGATTCTGTTAGAAAAGCTCACCTCTGTGTTGCTCGCCTTCTTCTCTGAGGTCTCACGTTCTCGTTTTTCTTCTGTCTGTGTGTTTATCATTGAATCCATTTTCATTTTCAGATCTTGAACTGATTTTTTGATTTCTTTCATCTGATTTTTTGTATATTCCTGAGTTTCTTCCATTGCCTCTTTATAGGTCTTCAGAGCTTGAACCGTTTTAGTTATTTCTTTCATCTGGTTGTTTGCATTTTCCTGCAATTTTTCCAGTTCCACTCTATGTGCTTCTTTTATGTCTCTCACCTGTTTGTCTGCGTCTTCCTGCATTTGATTACGAATTTTATTTGTTTCCTCCATTATCATCCTCATTACTAAGGATTTGAGGTCATTTTCTTGTATTTCCGTTGTATTTGAGTTCTCTGGGTGGTTTTCTTTGGGATAGCTGGAAACTGGAGACGCCATGTTGTTTTGGGGTTTTTTGCGTATGCTTTTTCGTTGTCCTTTAGACATCTTGCCGTCTTTGTTTTTGTTGGGTAGCTTCCAGAGTTGAATGGAGGGTGTCTGATGATAGATTCACTTGTTTTCTTACGATTTCCCTAGGCTGCGAGCTCAAAGCTTCACTGGTGTGGATGTTAGGAGGTTAGCCCTGTTGTTCTGGTCTCTCACAGCCAGTGATCCTCAGTCCCTCTCTGCTGTGGATCCTGCAATTGTTCTGGGTCTCTGAATGAGCGTTGGGTCAGGCCAAGGTATCCACAGCCTTCTGTGTTCCCTGCCAAGTCCAGCCAGGAGCACTGGGACCGAACCACGGGCAGAACTCAGCTAAATTCTCAGGGCCAGAACCGTCTGCCAAGCTCAGCTAGGGATTTTGGGCCCAAAATGCACACAGGGCCCAGCCAGAATTTTTGGGCTGGGACTACGCACCAAGCTCCACTAGGGCCTTTTGGCCCAAAGTGCGTGCTGTGGTCAGTTATTGACTCAGGGCCCGAACTGACCACCAATCTCAGCCAGGAATTCTGGATTCAAACTGTACACTGTGTCCAACCAGAGTCTTAGAGCTGGTGGAACCGAGAGCTCTGTCCAGCCTGTGCCACAGCAGGAGAACTGCGGCTGCTCTGAGTTAGCGCCAGTGGTGGAACAAGTGCTCCGCCCGGACTGTGTCCCCGCAGGGGAGCTGCCGCTGAGCTGAGGTGGTGCCTAGGATGGAACCGAGCACGTCACCAAGCCTGCGCCACAGCAGGAGAACTGCGGCTGCTCTGAGTTAGCGCCAGTGGTGGGACAAGTGCTCCGCCCGGACTGTGTCCCCGCAGGGGAGCTGCCGCTGAGCTGAGGTGGTGCCTAGGATGGAACCGAGCACGTCACCAAGCCTGCGCCACAGCAGGAGAACTGCGGCTGCTCTGAGTTAGCGCCAGTGGTGGGACAAGTGCTCCGCCCAGACTGTGTCCCCGCAGGGGAGCTGCCGCTGAGCTGAGGTGGTGCCTAGGATGGAACCGAGCACGTCACCAAGCCTGCGCCACAGCAGGAGAACTGCGGCTGCTCTGAGTTAGCACCAGTGGTGGAACAAGTGCTCCGCCCGGACTGTGTCCCCGCAGGGGAGCTGCCGCTGAGCTGAGGTGGTGCCTAGGATGGAACCGAGCACGTCACCAAGCCTGCGCCACAGCAGGAGAACTGCGGCTGCTCTGAGTTAGCGCCTGTGGTGAACCCAAGTGCTCCGCCCAGACTGTGTCACCGCAGGGGAGCTGCCGCTGAGCTGAGGTAGTGCCTAGTGTGGAGCAGCGTGCTCAACTAAGCCTGCGCCACAGCAGGGGAGCTATGGCCACGCTGAGTTAGCGCCTCAGGCAGAATTGTTTGCTGGGCCGGGCCAATACCCGGGACTCTGGGGCCGAACTGTCCGCCGAGTCCAATCTGGGTCCAAAGGCTCCACGCGACCCAAATCCTGCCCCGAGTCCCCTCTCCCGCAGCAATTCCCACCAGCCACCACACCAATCGCCTCCACCGGAAGGCTATGAGCTGCAAACCTCAGCCGCCGCTGCTGGTGCCGCTGGTGCTGCCGCCTCTACCGCTGCCGCTCCGATCAGAGAAAAACCACGCTCCTCCCGTGTGCAGGGGCACGCAGGTCCTCCGCACCCTGGTCCCTCCGAACCGTGGAGCACTCCCGCTGCCGTGATGTTCGGACCTCGGTGTTCCTGGCTCAGAAATCTGTGCAATTCCCTGAATTGTTCACTGGAGCCTCCAAACGCGGTCCACACTGCTCGCCGCCATCTTGGATCCTCTCAATTTGTATAATTCTTGTGCAGTTAAATTCTTATTGTTTTTAACCCATTAAAATAGCTGAATTGCTTGGAATAAATGCAGAAAAAATTATGTGAGACAAAAGCATAAAGTCTATTATTATCTTATTTCTGTACATTATCTGAGGCAATATATTCAGTAAAATATCCGAGACAATAACAGAAAAGTATAGTGCACTTGGTATATCCACTGCCCAGCTTCAATGTTGATCACAGCATGGCATATCTTGACACCTACCTCTCTACTTAACCCATATCAGATTATTCGATTTCATTTGCCAAAATTGAATCAAGATCAGATAAACAAATTAAATAGCCCTATTTCGCCTATAGAAATAGAAGCAATCATTCATAGTCTCCCAACCAAAAAAAGTCCAGGGCCAGATGGTTTCAGCTCAGAATTCTACCAGACCTTCAAAGAGGAGCTAATACCGATATTCTTCAAGCTACTCCGAAAGATAGAAATGGATGGAACATTACCAAATTCTTTCTATGAGGCCATAGTCATGTTGATACTAAATCCCACAAAGAATCAACAAAAAAAGAGAATTACAGACCAATCTCTCTTATGAACATCGATGCAAAAATACTCACTAAAATGCTTGCAAAACGAATACAAGAACATATCAAAGACATCACTCACCATGATCAGGTAGGCTTCATTCCAGGCATGCAGGGATGGTTTAACATATGGAAATCCATCAATGTAATCTACCCCGTAAACAAACTGAAAGAGAAAAACCACATGATCATCTCCTTAGATGGAGAAAAAACATTTGACAAAATCCAACATCCATTCATGTTTAAAATTCTAGCCAGGGCTGTCGTGTTATCAAAATCAAGTACCACCTGGTAGACACCAAAACATTATGAAATTCAGCAACCTCCACAAGATACAGCTTTTGAGCTAGTTACAGTGATGCAAGACTTTTAATTCCAGGACTTGGGGAGGCAGAGGCAGGCAGATCTCTGTGAGTTTGAGGCCAGCCTGGTCTACAAAGCAAGTCCAGGCTAGCCAAGGCTACACAGAGAAACCCTGTGTCAAAAAAAACCAAAAACCCAAAACAAAATCATCACCACCAACAGCAATAACAAAAGTGTCTTTGAATGACAGCTCATTCAGAAAACCCTTCCCAGATGATCTGGCCTCAAATGCTGGCGGTCTCTTCTTAATCACCACTAATTTCTCAGCTTTAGCTAGCCAGGATCAACTGCAGAGCAAAAGTGCTACTTTAATGTTTCTGGTTATTTATTAATTATGGCTAATTCTTCAGCTTAAGTTGACAAGGACCAGAGATCCTTAATTCAAAATATCACATAAGTAGTCCCGTGGAGTCTTTGCTTCTCTCTGAAACGTCACATGCTTCCACCATTTGCATCTCATTCAACACTCTTATCTTCCAAGCTCCCACAGAACAGCCCACTGAGCTCTGAGTGTGAGTTTGTGTGACTGTGAGTGTAAGTTTTCTTAGTTCCAAACCTCTCCCATAATCCTCCCCAAACCAATGTGGGCAGGTTTGTTACAGTAATACTCCGCTCTTTTGGTCTCAGGATTTCTATTGCTGTGACAAAACTCAGACCAAAAGTAAGTTGGCTAAGAAAGGATTCATCTTTTTCTAAGCCATATTTACCAACAAAGCCTTTTGGAATTGGTAGAAAAAGAAATATGTGTGGCTGATAGACATAAATTTAAAAGTTGGTCTAGCATGAACAATATTTCAAACTATGTGATTTTTAAAAAGTGAATAGACCATAAATGAGAAATGAAAAGAGATCTGGACATCTTTAAGAGGGATCAGAGGTAATAGAAAAAAAGTATAGCTCTGGGGCCTTGGAGGGAGGAGGGACAGCTAGAGGAAGGAAGACGGAGTTTGGATGGGAAGCTGCAGGCATTGCCTTGGCAATGTAAGATGAGAGGTCTGGAGGTCTGGAGGTCTGGGTAGAGCAGATGTTCTGTCAACTCTAAAAACTTAATAAATACTTATATATGGATAATAATATTTAACAGTACAAGATGATAGGTTGTTTTTCTGCTTCTTCTGAATCACTCTGCATACTACCCGATCTTAGGTACTTAATTTTGATTATTGAGAATACGAATGCCAAGGGAGAACTGAGCACGTATCTTAGCCATTGTAGTTTAGAATAGATATGGTTGTGATGCCATGCCACAAAGAAGCAGCTGGAGGCAACTGTCAAGGCTGTGACCCTGAAAGAATTGTAGGATTATAGAGTTTAGAGGTCTTCAAAGCCTTCAATTTGCATCCCTCTGCTCTTATTAAATGCCACCCATAAGGATATCTTGCCTTGTCCTCACACCAAAGAACTATCTGGAAATTATAAGTATCCGAGACCACAGATCATGGCCCCTTTCATCCAGTCTGAACATGATGCCTGGAATGCACTCTGTCTTCCGACCACACATGGGTATTTCATACTACAGGAGTCATGGGGGTAGAGAAAGAGACTCCTGCACCACAGACCCTTGCCATGCCCATGGTGTTGAGGCTCCAGCTGGCTCTTACTCACATCACTGGTCACTGTGAGTTTGTGGTACAGAGCCCAATATTATTCATAGATCACACATTCTCAACACAATTCCTCCTGTATGCACAGAGTGTTCACGGGTAGCGGGTTTAATCTTTTGCAATTTCAATTCTGTGCGACTGATTGATTAACACAGTAACATGAACAAACACGAAGCAGCAGAGGGGCTTCAGGTGACACATTTAATGAGCGCCATTCAGGCAGGAAAGAGAAGCATCCTGGTATGAGACAATTATGAATTGCAGATTAATGGATGTAGTTTCTGCTTTCAGAGATTTGTAGTGTATAACTACGGTAGTCAAAGACATTCAATTGGCTCAGAAGAGGGTAAGTGCCTGGCCTCTGCAGGGTGTCAATTAACATGAGCTGTAACTTTTGCTCTATAAGTAGACCAGATGAGATAGAATTACTAAACATAATCTGACCTCTAGTGGCACCTTATGTTAAAGACCACACTTGAATTCCACTTGGCTTTCTTTCCCTTTCTTCTGGTGGGATGCCTACCATCATTTGATCTTTGTCTGGACAAAAACTTATAGTAGATCTGTTGGTTAAGCTTCTACCACTACTGTATTTTATAGGTAAGGAGACCAAGGGTGTGTTTAGTGATTTTATCGAATCTGAAGAGTTAGTAGAAAAGTTACTAATGATAGAATTTAGATTATAGGTCTTGACACTGACATGGCAATGCCATCAGAGAAAAAAATGTCAATACACAGATATGTAAAATTTTTGATAAGGAAAATATTAGAGTTATGAAATTAATGGGTTTTGGATATTAGTAAAAGATGGCCATGCATTTGGACTTAGTATTAGAATGTTTTCTCTCAGAGTATATTTTTGGAACTGCCTAAGTCAAAAATTACTGACTAATGGACTTATAAATGATGACTATCTTAGATGTTTTCCTCCTGGAAATAATGTAACCACCTTAAAATATATAAGCAAATGAAAAAAATTTGACGGTTGAAATCAAGAACAATTTTGTCACATAATTCAATACTTGATCAACAGTCTTGTTCAAATTGGGACAAGGTGCTCTTAGTGCACTCGATTCTAGCATTTAAATGAAATCATAGGTAATGTGAAATAGTCAAAAGATGAGACACTTCTGGTCTGAGTGGTAGGTTAGAATTTTAGCTTCAGGGTTACTGTTTGAATCTAACATGGTATCCACAGGTTCAAAGCCTTGGGAGGATTTGAAACCTTTTAGGAAGTGAGACCCAGCTGGAGCAAGTAAGTAATGGTGCATGGTTCTCGGAAATATCCTACATACAGCCTTCCCCTATCACCTCTTCTGCTTCTTCTCATCCTCCGTGAAGACGCTCCCTGGTCCCTTGTTCTTGCCACCACAGTGCTTTGCTGAAGACCATGGAGACAAGCACCTGTGGATTGAAATCTCTGAATGTCTGAGCTAAAACAAACCTTTCCATTCTTAAGTTATTCTGTCTGGGTATTTGGCCATGACTATCTAAAAGTATCTAAACAATGACAGTGTTTGTTTCCATCACTGCTTTACAAACCATTATATGCTGAATCAAATATTTATCATCCTCCATCTCTGAAGGTAAGAAGTCCAGGATATATTTAAGGGAACTGCACTGTTATCAGTGGACTCTATTTTAAGGCCACCGATGCCTTCTCCTGAAGGCTTTAGGAAGGTCCCATTTTAGAGGTCATCAGCACTTATTAATGGCCAATCACCTTCTGTTGTATCACATGTATTCTGTAGCCAAATGTCCTTTTTATAAGAATGTAGAGATAGAGAAGAGAGCTAAATATTTAAGAGCACTTGCAGCTCCTATGGAGGACTTGGGTTTAGTTTGCAGCATCTACAATCATCTGTAACTTCAGCTCCAGGGGATCTGGCATCCTCTTCTGGCCTCTGAGGGAATCCCACATGCATTGCACATACATTTGGGTGTTCACACACACACACACACAAAATAATTGTAAAAATAGTATGTGTATGATTACATTAAAAAATCTGGATAAGACAGGCTGTTCTTGCCACCTCAAAAGTCTTTAAGTGTGTTGACAAAGTCCCTTGCGCTAAGTAATGCCTACAGACTCAAGAGGAAAGAATGTGAAATGTTGAGGGGGCTTGCTTGTTAGTCTGTCACAGTCTGCCACAAGCTTTGTGATCATGGCCACCTCCTTTGCAGAACTTGTCATGGGGGTTAATGTAAAGGACACAGTGTATATAGTGGCCACCTAGAAGCAACAGGTGATTACTCATAGTCCCTTCTTTCCCCTTAGGACATTAGTTGGTGAAAGCTGTAGCATCAGAATTTCCACATAGAGATGGGGGTTTCCATTTGTCATGTTCAAGGTCTTCTAGCCAAGAGTATCACGCAGTGGGTGAAGCAGAAACTACAATGCCTCAACTACGAATGTCTCATTCTGCCTTTCCCGAGAGACAGCTTCTTTTCTCCTGCCTCCTGAAAGACGCACCTTGCATTTTGATTCAGAAGCTTGATTACTTTCTTTCATCAGGCTGTCCTTGTAGTTTGCATAGATAAAACTTCATTGCTGGTAATCAAATTAATTGCCTTTTAAAATAATTATGCCCCGTGGCAATCAATCCCACAAGTCTACAGATGGCATATAAAATGTGTGCTGAACGGAAGGATAATGAAATATAAACTAGATTCAACTTTAACCTCTTTTATGCTTTCTGCTGCACCGTGGATTTGGTTTACTTGGGAGACAAGAGAGCTCTGCAGTTTGGTCTATAGGCTTCACCTTCATCTTAAAAAAAAAAAAAAAGCATTCAATTCTAACTTAGAGAAGACAGAAGGGTTAGATCTCATAACTCCTTGGTAACTCATAGATCTAACCATTTGACTGTAGTGAGTGATTGAAGTCTCCCTGAAAATCTTCCTTAGAGATCCCATAGGCTATAGGCTGGACCCTGGCTGTTCTATGGACCAACATGACCTTCAAAAGTTAATTTGTGCAGCATGGGATTTTCAGTTTTAATCTTTGAAGACTTCAGATATGCAAAAACCCGTTTTTTTTTTTACCCCAGAGTTGTTGGCTACTAGAGAGGTAGACATCTCTGTCTAGTGATAGGTCTTGGACAGATTTTCCCTAAGATATAATCTGACAACTTGGGAGAAAAGTGACTAAAGAAGGACTGGTATTTTATGGGAATTTTAAGAAAGATTTACCTTTGAACCAAACACTGGCATGGTCTGTGGAAACTACTCTGTATAGCAGGCTCCATCCTACAGTGATCTTTCAGTTTTCAGTTGCACATTCACATCAAAGTCTCCCTCACTGGCTCTGTGGCTAATGGACTCTGTGAGACTATTAAATACATCTGGGTCTCCTAAACCAAGAGAAGGGAAATTGCAAGACCTATAATTCTTTTCCTGTAATTTCTGCAATTCTTTTTAAAAAATAATGTGGCCATTGGTAAAGACAACTTCACCGATGGAAAGAAAAAAAGTGCCGTAATAAATATGGTGATGGAGAGGGGAGATAAGCCAACGTACTGACTTGAGTGAAACAACAGGAGACAGAGCTACAGCTCTCTTTGGGAAGGTGTGGACTGGAGATGGTGGCACAGCTCCAGATATTGCCTTCCTTGGGCACTACGTAATTGTTATCTTTGTGAGAGAGCCATGAAGATTTTCTCAGCTCAAAACATTCTTTGATTCGTTATTATCACATCATTGTTTGACCTCTGTGTAGGTTACATTCTAGAGACCAATGTCGAGTCACTTTTGTGAACAGTAATGGCGGCTCTTGAAATAATACTTATTTATTTACTATTATTTTTGTGCTGCCTTGAATCTTCTTGATAAGATTAGCAACAACAACAGCAACAACGATAACAACAACAACAAGAACAACAACAACAACAAATAAAGCTCTAAAAGTAAAGTTTTAAATAGGATATACCATAAATGTAGTCATCAAATAAACTAGCTCAGGTGTGCAGTAATGAATCATCAAAGGTATTGATTTTCCACAGCTACATGGATACCCCAACAGGTGAGAAATAGGAATATTTTCTAGCCACAAAAGCCAGGACAGACCCAGGAAAAAGCCCGCGCTAGTCGCGCATTACAGGAAAAGATAGGGTTGCATTTAATTCTCTGTCCACTAGATGGAGATAGAGGAGCACAGAAAAATAAAAAATCTTGGGCTGTTATTTATGTTGATTGCCTAGCAGCTAAGGCCATCTGTCCTTAGGAAAAATCCGCAGGTAGAATTTATACATTTCGTACCTTCAAACTTTCGTGGAAAACACTGGTTGGGTGAACAAGTCTATTCTAATTCCTCTGAATTTGTAAAAAAAATCCCATTCCTTCACACAACCCAGCAGCAGCTCTTGTTTTTTATTTGAGTGTCTTTCAGCCTGTTTTTTCAGCTGGATGTGCGGATATGCTCCACTTGAGGCCCCTGTCAGCTCCAAAAGTTTCGGCCTTCTTGACAGGAGCAGGAAAGACAGCGTGGCCTCTGTGGCCCTGTGTACGATCAGTAGTACTGAAATCATAGACCGGAAGGCCTGGCACTTCCAGCTTCTTACGTAGAATTAGTTTTTGCCTCTTACCAAGATCCCTGCGGCGGAGAATTTATTGACTGAATCACACGCTGGTGCAGGTAACTATTAACGATGATACTGGAATAGCGACCAGCGCTAAGTTCAGGTGGGCGGTCACCCATAACGAGTAAGACACCCAAGTTGTACTAGTAACTGAGCTTCCGTCTTCACCTCTCTCTTACCCTCTTCTCCTGTCTGGCTTCTCTTTCCTTATCTCATCACTCGAGTTAATTCTGAATCTGAGACCTGATGAGCCTTCACTACCCTTCCATGCTTGGATTCTTCAACTGTTTTCTCTCTTGTTTTCAGTTGTTCGGGATTATTCATCTCTAGCCCTCATCTGGAACATCACCTGCTGATGGCGGCTATGATACCCAACCCCCCATCCCATCCTATGAACAGGAGCAGCTGATCTAAGGGCTCTGACAAATGACGTCTTAGTCACAGGCTTATGCCACGATGGGGCTATGATTGGGATCCCATCCAAACCTTTCAGTCAAGTGTGGAGTGGGAGGCGGAGGCGAGGGAAGGAGAAAGATGTAATCAGTTCCACCCTCAAAAGCCAATGTTTGGGTGACTCCTATTTTATTAGAAAAACCTGTTTTTCTCATTTTCTGTTTATTTTAATGCACTGAGATGTTCTTACTAATTTGGTCTCTGAGTAAAATTGCCACAGGAAGTTATAGATTGCTTATCATGTGTCACCGAGTCTTCCTGGGCCACATAAATAACACCTCATGGCTGAGCTTTGGCAGGAGTAGCTGTTAGCATGCTAGGTTCTGGAATCAGAACTGGTCTCAGCTTAGCTATACCAGTGAACACTTGGCATGGAATAGAACCTCCCTCGTTCTCATTTTCCCCCCATTCATAAACAGAAAAAAACATGTGACCACATAGAATTGCTGTGAGATTTAAATGACACAGTATGCAAAGGTGGTAGAAAGTATATATGGTCCTCAGCCAAGTATCCCGGATCACAAACGCTCTGTGTATGTGAACTCAATATGGTATTTCCAATAGTATCGAGTTGAAATACAGCTCCTCACAATGCAAAGGCAACCGATAAAGCCCCACGGTTCCTTTAATATTGTTCCCAAAGGTTTGTACCGCATTCAGCAACATGACCTCCAGAAATAAAACATTTTCAGTTCAGAGAAAAGGCATAAGAATGGGACGAGGACAGGGCTTATATTTTACTTCCGTAGCTGAACTATTTGGCTGTGAAATGACTGGGTGACTTGGCAGTAGGCAGCTAGTTGATGACATAGCTTTTTAGAAGCCTGGGCAAGACAGCATTTCAAACAAGATGGGAGAGTAGTAAATACTTGGCTTGGCTGCACAACAGTTTTAAAGCTTGGTGTCTATACCAGGAACGACTATGTTCCCTTCTCACGTTTTGGTCCCAGACTAAATAGGGGTGGAAGTAATATATGGTTCAGGGTCTAGTTAATTCTTCGTGTTAGCTGAAAGATTTCTGGGAAAGAATCAGAGAAACATTCACCTTATGTGCTGTCTTGGATGGGAATTATTAGAAAGGAAAGCAGGGAAATGTGTTTGGGTTTTGACCTAGTTCAGTTTACTCAGCTGTATAGAAAGTGTCTATGCCTAATGCAGGTGTCACCTATGTGCTTGTTAGGTTTGCCACAGTAAGTTCTCAAAGACACAAGGAAATTTATCACCCTAACCTGGTGCTGAAGATCATTATATTGGAGCAGAAGAAAAAGTTCGTCCTTGTAGAGCTAAACATTGGATAGAATCGTTGATGTCAGTTCCCGCAGCACAGGGACTTTGTTAGTCAATTTGTTAGTTTTCAAATGTAGAATACTTACAGGGTATAAGCAGTGTGGCAGGGCAATGACTAAGTACAACGGCCCTGTGCTGCTTATTATCTGCTAACTGCAAACAAACCAGACTCACTTGTGAAGAGGGAACCTCAGTTGAAGAATTACCTCCATTAGGTTGGCCTGTGGGTGTGTCTGTGGGCATTTTCTTTTTCTCTTTTACTTTTTTATTATAATTTATTCACATTGCATATTGATTGTTATTCCCTCACTCTTATCTTCCAGTTCCTACCCCCTCCCTCTTCTGCCCTATTCCTCTCCCCTAGATGTTTGATGGGGGGGCCTCTTCCCCCACCGTTTGGTCACAGCCTATCAGGTCTCATCAGGGTAACCTGCGTCCCCTTCCTCTGTGTGACCCCAAGGCCACCCCACTAAGGGGTGGTGATAAAATCAAAGGCACCAGAGTTCCTGTCAGAGGCTGTCCCCTCTCTCCCCCCTTCCCACACACATGGAGCATGAGCTGTCCATTAGCTACATCTGAACAGGGGGTCTAAGTATTCTGCATGATTTGTCCTTGGTTGATGCATCAGTTTGTTCAGCCCCCTCCCTGGGTCCAGAACTTGGTAGTCATCCTGTGGAGCTCCTGACCCCTCTAGGTCCCTCTATTCTTCCCCTTCCATACAACTCTCAGCTTTCCTCCTAAAGTTCCAGTATCTTTCTTGAATCCCCACTGGGTGGAGTTTCTAAGAGAACTTCTTTGTTGGGCTAATATCCACTTATAAGTGAGTATATACCATGCGTGTCTTTCTGGCTCTGGGTTACCTCACACAGGCTGATCTTTTCTAGTTCCATCCAGTTGCCTGCAAATTTCATGATTTCCTTGTTTTTGATAGCTGAGTGGTATTCCATTGTGTAAATATACCACAGTTTCTTTATCTATTTTTTGACCGAGGGACATCTAGTTTTTTTCCAGATTCTGAAAATCATGACTAGAGCTGCTATGAACATAGTTGAGCATGGCTAAGATAAAAAACTCAAGTAGTAGCACATGCTGTCAAGGATGTGGAGAAAGGGGAACACTCCTCCATTGTTGATGGGAGTCCAAACTTATACAACCACTTTCAAAATTAATCTGGCACTTTCTCAGAAAATTGGAAATAGTGTTACCCTAGGCCAAGATATACCACTCCTGGGCATATACCCCAAAGATGCTCCAGCATACAATAAAGACATACTCAACTGTGCTCATTTTTTTGATGAATGATTCAAGTGGGAGGGTGCAGCACACTGTAGTCCTGGGTTATATAAGAATGCAAGCTGAGCAAGCCACGTGTGCAGGCTAGTTTTATGTCAACTTTGATACAAGCTAGAGTCAACTGGGAAGAAGAGCTCACCTGAGAAAATACTCCCACAAATAGGCCTGTGGGCAAACTTATAATGTGTTTTCTTGGTTGAAGATTGTTGTGGGAGGGCACTGCACACTGTGGGTAGTGCTACTTCCAGGCTGGTGGTCCTGGGTGGTGTAAGAAGACAGGTTGGGCAAGACACAAGGAACAAGCCAGTAAGCTACACTCCTACACGGCCTCTGCTTCAGTTCCTTGTAGGTTTCTGGCCTGCCTAAGTTCTTGCCTGACTTGTCAGTAATAGTGTGTAACCTGAGAGTTGTAAGCTGAAACACACCCTTTTCTCCTTAAGGTTTTTTTTTCCCCCTAGTCATGGTGTTAAGTCATAACAATAGAAACCCTAACTAAGACACCATGGAAACAGGCCAGTAGACAGTTTTTCTCCAAGGTTTCTCTTTCGGTTCCTGCGTCCAAGTTTCTGCTCTGGCTTCTTTCAATGCTGTAAGAAGTTATAAACTCTTTTATTTTCAAGATCCTTTTGGTAAACATCTTAGCACAACAACAGAAGGCAAGGTAACACGGTTCTCTAAATGACGTTACCATCTACTAGGCAGGGGACACATGCAAACTTTTGATTGGTTAAGATGTAGCATCTAAGAAGTTGCTCACTGGCCTTGAAGGGTCTAGAAAAGGCCTTTCCATTGAGGGCCTCGAAGACTCTTGTTTTTACAAGGATTATCTAGACTGGAAGCAGAATGGATTGGAAAAATTCTTGTGGGATGGAGGACTAGGTATGGGAGTAAAAGAATGGTTACTGTAGATATTTTATTTGTTTATAATTGATTGATTGATTGATTGCTGTATTGGAGATTGAACACTATAGCCACTTTAACCTTCAGAATCTGAAGTAAAGCTCTCAGCTCTCTGTGAGAGAGCCTATGTAAAGAGTCAGGGGTGAAGGAGGTGTCCACGGTGATTCTTTTTTTTTAATTTTTTTTTAATTTTTATCAATTTATTCTTGTTACATCTCAATGTTTATCCCATCCCTTATATCCTCCCATTCCTCCCCCCCCCATTTTCCCATTATTCCCCTCCCCTATGACTGTTCCTGAGGGGGATTACGTCCCCCTGTATATGCTCATAGGGTATCAAGTCTCTTCTTGGCTACTTGCTGTCCTTCCTCTGAGTGCCACCAGGTCTCCCCGTCCAGGGGATTCTTAAGGCCAGCATTCAGTGAGGTGATGCTATCATGGATATGAAGTGGGTGACAAAGGATGCACCACCAACTTTAGCTTTGAGAGTGAGACATAGATCAATGTTGCCCTTACTGGATCTCTTTCAGATGTAAATTCAGAGTGTATATTAAAGACTATGTTAGTATCTAAGGCTTTTGGGACTTAAGAACGAACAGGTCCCCATTGTCAGTATCAACTTATGTCACACAGCCATAAAATTAGAGTATATTTCGTATAAAGTTGGGAAATGTACTCTGAATGTGTTAGGAGGTAAGTTGAATTGAAGATGTTTTGCTACTTCTATTAATAGAAACCTAATTATGGAGGTGTGGGAGCGGTAATTGAGTGAGTGAAGTAAGAAAAGTTTAAGGAAAAAGAAACTCTTTGTGGCAAAGAGGACAAAGAATCAATTTCCTTAAACCCTCTTGCTCTTATTTCTAGAATGGTCCTCAAGTCAGTTTCCTTGTCATGAACCATATTTCCCTGGTTTAGATGAAGCTTTCTACCCCCACCACCCCCATCCTTTGCACCTTTTGGGCTAATGAGAGGTTACTGATGTTTTACTTGGCTTCTACTCGTGTTACTGCAGTCCACCATTTGCCGTGTCATGATTATTCTAAAGGCCATTATCCTCTTTCACCATCTGCTTGAACTCACCTACTGACTCCCTCTGACAATGTCTTCTTTTTCTTTTTTATTAAATTCTACTATTCCCATTTTCACAGTTGATTTGAACTCTAGATACTCACATGTCTATGAATCTCCCTCTACTAAGATATGTACCCTTTGAGGTCAGGGACAATGCCTTACCCATTTCTGTATTCCTTGGCTCCTGTACCATATCTTTCTCTAATTACGTTTTTTAAAAAATAGATACTTGTTTGTTATGGCCTGGATTGAGTTTTTCTCCTCCCACCCCCAGGCAATTCATATACTGAAGCCCTAAACATAAGTGCATTTGGATATTGGTCCTTTATGGAGATAAGTAAAGTTAAGTGCAGTCAGAGGGTGAGGTATTCATCCAATAGGATTAATGACCTTAAAAGAAGAAAACACCTGGAGTGTGCCATGGGCAAAGCTATATAAAACCCCAGAAGGTGCCCTGTATCATGTGCAAGGCAAGGAGAGAGAGAGAGAGAGAGAGAGAGAGAGAGAGAGAGAGAGAGAGAGAGAGAGAGGGAGAGAGAGAGAGAGAGAGAGAGAGAGAGAGAGAGAGAGAGAGAGAGAGAGAGAGAGAGAAACCACTGTGGACAGGTCCTGTTTGTACCTTGACCTTAGACTTTCTGACTAAAGACCTTAGACTTTAAACTTTAGTCGGTCAATTTTGTTGTGGAAGCCCAAACGGACTGACATGGGGTTAAATTAGGTAGATACGCTAGTTGCCTGTGGTAGCCATTTGTCATGGAAAGGCATCATCAGTGCCTCTAGGTTGTTTGCTGTTCCAGGTCATGTCAGAGTTTGTGCCACGAAAATAGGGAAGCAGGACAATGTGTCACTGGCTGAGGACTGGAGGCTGGTATTCGTTTCTTCCCAGTAACAACTTGATGAACACTCAGGCGCTTTAAAGAAATGTGCTCGAACAGAGCTTTTTTACTACTGCATTTTCTATGCGAAATGCTGAGATAGGAAGACGACCCGAGGGAAGATGGTGTGTTAAAGAAAAGAGCAAAATCATGATTGGGACACTAAGAACATGCTTATCTATATCGAGAGTCATACAGCTCTGTAGGTTCAACAGTTAAACCTGTGGCATCATGGTTTTGGCTTACAATTACCCACCGGGGAGGGAGTTTCATTTGGACTTTGCTTAAACATTTCTGAGCTAAGATGTCCCTCAGATATGCACTGTGCCGTCCTCTATCTAATCACAGGGAGCACTTGAGGGTGAATGTTTCACATAATTTACTGGATTGCAGTTGCTGCTCACTGTATGTTTATAGAGGGGCATTGGCTAGCGCTATGGCTATCTCTTGTTAACTTCGGTGCTACTCTGTATTATTCTGGCAGTCAAGACAGAAAGGAAACCAGAAAAACAACAATGAACATGCTCAGACCTACACACGAGGGTAAGAAATTTTATCACACTGGTTCACATTGAATCCTCAGGCCAAAAACTGCTGAGACATATCAAAGCTGAGCCCTATCTTCCCTCCCAGCTGCCATACGCTTTTCAGTTTTGCTATATATTTCATCTAATTAATTCTGTGCCCCTGGTCAGACTCGTATCCGTGTTTATGATGGAGCTGTCCTCTGCAGTGATGTTTGTGTTCTACCTCTTCTTTAGTATGGGGCCAGTGACTCTTTGCTTGTATGATTTATGAGTTTCTGAGCACTTTCTCATCTTCTGTCTCACTTGATTTACACATCGGCTGCACCAGGCTTCAAGCGCCCGCAAGGGCAGTCATTGTTTTATTTAACTCATCGCTTCGCTGCGTACCCCAGCACCCCTCACATTTATTCATCAATGACTCATTCAGTGATTACACAATTTACAGCAAGTGCCTGAGGTAAGTATACACAGACATGCACATTCTGTGCAGCTTTTGATAAAAGACTAAACACAATGCATAGAGATGACCAGACTGTAGAGGACATTGGTAATTAAGAATGACATGATTTTTGCATTGGCTTCTTGGTTTTGCCTTATAATTTTGCCTTTTGATGAATTTGGCTTTGGCCTTTTATCATTTCCCACAACAATTGAATGTTACATATAACCTTCATATGACACAAGGTTGTTCAACTTCTTATTTTTTGGATAGATAATACAACTCCTACCCTCATTTGTGGAATGCAATTTAAAAGCTTAATCATAAATAAGAACAAATTGTAGATTGTTTTCAGAGTTATAATAACTAATGATGATACCACTGAATTCTATATCTTTTTTTCTCATTAATTCCCTGTGTAACATAAACTTTTCTTTATTTTATTTTTTTAATTTAATTAATTTATTCAGATTACACCTCAATTGTTATCTCATCATTTGTATCCAACTGTTCCTCCCTCCCTTCTGCTTTCAACCTATTCCCCTCCCTTAGGTCTATGACTGAGGGGGAATCTCCTCTCCTATCTGGTCATAAGGTATCAAGTCTCATCTTGGTAGCCTGCCTAGTCTTTCTCTGAGTGCCACCAGGCCTTCCCACCAAGAGGAAGTGGTCAAATATGAGGGACCAGAGTTGATGAATTCTATATCTTAATTCATTTTAGTTTATTCCTTTCTTGATAATTAGCCCAAACTGAAATCTGTTGAACTAAGTAGAGTAACACATCACAGTACTGTGGACATTCTAGCTGACCCTTGAAAGTATGAACCATTTTTTTTTTTTGTAAATTTACATTCATCTGCAAGTGGAGAAGTATAAAAATTGAAAGAAAGTATACTTTTTATATTGTATGTTTTATATTGTATATTATTTAGTTTCATATTGAGTTAACTTTATGTTGCTTTTTAAAATTGGAGTTATATTCAAAAGCTTGTGACTGACACTGAAACCATGAAGTTTTGTTTGTTTTATCAACGTTAAAAGTAACTTTGGTACAAAATTTGGTTTGTGTCTAGGGAAAAGACTCTAGCCCAAAGTTTATTGAATTCCATGAACTAGCTAAAAAGCACTTGCTATCACATAAGCATGTTTATTACAATTTATGAGGACTCCCATTTGAGTTTCTTGCCTGTATTAAAGATTCTTATATGTTTTAACATTTGCATAAACAATATTTGATGAAAACATGCAGAAAAGTGATGAATTGTATTGTATAACTTGATTTTTTTTTTTCACTGACTCATGGGGAAGTTGATGATACCCTGAAAAATGGTGACAGCAGCCTAATTTGCTTAGGAGACAATCTGAAGGGTATGTGTATGTTCAATCAACAAACAGAAAGAGAAGCTAGGAGCTCGTCTCTTGGGTGATGGTCAGCAGATGGCAGTGTGCAGCAAGGAATGGTGGAAGGGTGTCTCTGCTGACTCAGAGGCAGGGCAAATCTAGCTCATTGCTGTCTACCAGGGACAGGGAGGAAGATCTGGAAGTGTAAAAATCTGCAGGAAGTCTGGAAGGAGAACCTTTGCCAACCAAAGGTATTTGATAAATGAGACAGTCCTGGGTGATTCCCAATGGGTTGTTCGTTCATTGGGCTGTGGATATTTAGAAGGTAGACATCCCTGAAGCTTTTTGTGGGTCCTGGTGAGCACCCATATTAGCTGTGTCCATCTCCTTTCTCCACATTCTCTCTTGGGAATGATCTCATAGACCTCATGGCCTCATCTCCTCTGTAGCATAATGATGCCCTATGCTGCCTACTCAGCGTGTCCTGTTTAGTGCAATTTTACAGGCACCGTTAATTCTGCTAGTTTCTAAGTTAACTTTACAACCTGGTTCCTTGAAATCCACATTCCCCTGCCAGCGTTTACAGGTTAACATCTAAGAGATCCTTAAAACTGGGAATCCAAGAGTCATTTTAAAAACTGCCATCTCTTTTTCGGTCCCTTCCACCCAGTAACACTAACAGCTGTTCAATTCTAAGGTCCCTTCTCTGCCTTTTAGTTTTACTTCAGCCTGTTTTCCAAAACGCAGTTGTACAAAGAACCTCTGAAATTCTTTCCTGTGAATCCATTCTCACTCCCTTCCTGTGAATTCTCTGCAATCAGAGGCACTTTTAAAATGCCGATGAGGTGGCGAGGCAGTGGCCTTTCTTGACTTTCTGCCCCATCTCTGCTCTTCCTCTATACATGAGTTTTCTAATTCTTGTTTTGCTCTTTTTAAGTTTCAAAGCTTTGGCTTTGCTTGCAATCACGTTCCTTTGGTTTTTTGTTTTGTTTTGCTTTTTGTTTTCGTTTGTTTTGTTTTTAATCTAAAAATGATCTTATTTTTCAAACACCGCTCTGTCGCTTGCTCAGAAACTGTTCTCTAACTCAGGAGACTAGGTCGGGCCTTCGTGTGTCATCATTTGGTACCACTGTACCTGTGGCATGTATAATCACGTGTTCCTTGTTTGCCACTAGCCGGTAAGTGCAAGACAGAAAGGGAGCATGTCCGTCTTATCCACTACAATGCCATGGGTGGCTACCATACAGCTGGGGGAGTGCAGTTATTTTCAATGAATATTTGTAGAATGGGTGACTTCACTAATAGGAGTATTTGTGAGAATTGAATGGATAACCTAACAGACATAGTTTAATTCTTTTTACTGGTGGCTACTGAGGTGGTACAGGAGTGGGGTGGTGATGGTCCGGGGATACAGTGTAGAAGGGTGTAGAAGGACAATGTAGGTCATTTCTCCTGGAGTGTGTTGTGTGTTCACGAACTCCTTATGATGATAGAAGAGTCTCAATCCAAACCTGGGGGCTGGGGAAAGGAAGGAATCTTGAGTGTCAATGGATAGTTGGCTCACCGATCTTATAACCATAAGAAAACCATGTTAAACAGCAGTGACACGACAAATATAGCCGACTGGGCTTGTGCTGTGTCGGTTACCTAAAGAGAGAACATAATATAAAACAGCAGTCATTTTTTTCTTATGCAGGAATTTAGGGGAGGAAAATAATGCAGTGGGAAAGTATGGAGTAGCTCCTTTCCAAAAGACATTCCATGGAAATTAAAACATTTTGTATCCATATTAGCAACATGCCCGGCACTAACGCTATGTAGCATTTGAGCACTTACACTGTAGGAAAGGAAAATTAGGAATTGGTTTATATATTTTGCTTAATTTTAATAATTTTATATTCAAATGTCAAGTAATTTATATTTAAATTTAAATAGCCACACATGGCTGGTGATCACCGTATTAGTTTGAATTGCATAGGCAGAGAGGATATAGGTTTCACTGAAATGGAAATGGCTGAGCACATCAAGTTTTCCCGGTGCAGTGCCTAGCTTTGCAAAGAACCTGATTAGTGCATCTGACACGCTTTTATTTTTAGTGATGCTCCTTTATCAACAGACACGTAAAATAGAATCTTTCTGGGGAAGAGGTAAGATGTGGATTTTTAAAAAAGCAAAATAAATATAAGGGCTTAGTTTATAAGCCTGTCTTTCTCTCATTCTTGGAGTGTACTGTTTTTTTCTTTTAATTCAATAGAGTGGCTTTTGTTTCCTTTCAGGTAAAAAGAGATCTCAACCTAGTCTAAACATCACTTTCGGAAAGTAGTCAGCTAAAATACCATCTTGTCTCCTGGTATACTAAGAAGTGGGTCCCAAATGAAGAGGTGGGTTTGCTATTAATAGAATTATGGTGGAATTATTTGATGCTTACATGAAGTTTCATGATCCGAAATCACTTTATAAAAATTAGTTCATGATTCTGACACTTGTTAATAGTCACTGGTTATGATGGTACTTTTGTCCTAGTGTTTGTCATCAAAGTGGGGTACGGAATGTACTTACACTGCATGAAGGAAGTCCAAGCCTGTGCTTTTATGGCACGTGAGATGTTCATAGGACATCACATGATGGAAGGAGTTTGCACCACAGGACATCACACGATGGAAGGAGTTTGGTCCTGTGACTTTGAATGAACTGGGTTGTAATGACATAACTAGCTCTTCTGAGATCTGAGAAAACAGCTAATTCTGCACAACTCAACCTCATCTGTCACTCTGCAGCTAGAAGCTCTGGTTGGTATAGGACAGTGTGTCCCCAAATTTATTATGTGTAAGAATCACCCCTGCATCTTACACTGATGATTCTGATTCTGTAGGCCTGTGTTTAGGACCAAAACCACACATTTTAAGAATCTCCTGAGAAATGTTCATGTTGCTGGACTTAACACTGAATAGCCAGATGCTCAGGGAAAAGTGCGATTTTAGTTGGTTTTACATTGAAAAATCAGCCTCCATCACTACAAAATGTATCCCTAAATCCCATCAACTGTGACATTGTGCTATCAGCTCAGTTGAGAGTGTATGGAAATACAGATTCAAATTCTTTACCGGGGCTGGGAAAACAGCTCAGTACAAGCTGATAAGATGTTGGTGGCTCGGTGTTTACATTATCAGTGGGAAATAGGAGCAGATGGGAGAACATGCTCATTGCAGAGAAGTGTAGAATTTATTAACTCCATGCCAGGGGCAGAGAGTGGAATAACTCTGGACTTGTAATCAGGAGGCCATGCTTTCGACTTAACATATCTTTAACTTACTGTGGGGAAGGGATTCAGTCTCTTGGAACCTCAGGGTTTTACCTTTCAAACACAAGTTGTGTACTCTGTGAGAGGACAAACTCCCTCCCCTTTCCTGCACGACGCAGGCTTGTGTGGTGCCACAGATGTGTGTAATAAACCCCGGGCTATCTAACAGTAGCCACAATCACAGTCTGTGTTGTTAGTAATAGGAGAAGTGAATGCTTGGTGGAAAATCTGATCAATTAAAAAAATATCAGAAATGCCAGGGGGAGTGAGGCTAAAAAGAGGGTGAAATAGGGGCATCTAACACTTGACTTCTTTTAGAGGTATCAACTGAACAACCACCAGGGCACAAAGCATAGAGCAGCTAAGGACGCCAGGTGAGAATCATGGCACCGGGGTGAAACACAGAAACAAGGAAACATGTGGCAAAGAGTCACTGAAGACAGTAGGAAGAACACCTTCAGCTTGCCTGCCTGCTCTACCCTTCCTTCATCCCTAAGAGAAAACCACGGAAAGGTGCTCTGTGTGTGGTGGAAGGAGTGTGAGGTGAGCATCAGCCTTGCGTATGACTCTACAGCTAAGCCCTTCTAAGTCAACTATGGCCCCTGCCACAGAGGTTCTATGCCCAGCTCAGCACCAGAATGGCCTCCATGACCCTAATCACTAGCCTCACTTTGTGAACCTGGGTGTTATAGTTTGGATATTGAAAATCCCCCAAAGCTCAGTGGGTTTTAGGCTTTTTCCCCCAAAGCGGAAGAACTTACAGTTTTTTTTCTTTTTTCTTTTCTTCCTTCCTTCCTTCCTTTCTTTCTTTCTTTCTTCCTTTTTTTTTTTTTTTTTTTTAAGTTGGGAGCACAGATCCTTCCTCACTGTCTTTCCATTATTCACTTTACGGCTATGAAGGAAGTTAAGCTCTTAGAAAAAGATAATGGAATAGTAGCTTCTAAGAGCCAGAAGTTTAAGAGAAATATAGAGGTGTTGAAAGCTGTTAAGTTCCAGTTATGAAGGACAAATACATTTGGACATAGGCTCCAGTTAATAATACTGCATTGTGTACTTGCAAGTTACAAAGTAGATCATAAAAGTTTTTGCTATGGACTAGAGAGATGGCTCAGGGGTTAAGAGCACTGGCTGCTCTTCCAAAGGTCGTGAGTTCAATTCCCAGCAACCACATGGTGCCTCATAGACATCTTTAATGAGATCTGGTGCCCTCTTGTGGCCTGCAGGCATAAATGGAGGCAGAGCGCTGTATACATAATAAATCTTAAAAGAAGTTTTCATTATGTACCTACATTGTATTTTATATCTCACATATGACATTCACCAGTTCTTATTTCTGCAAAGCTAAAAAGAGTGGTAATGTGAGACTTGTCTTCCAAAGTTTTATAGATAAACGTTCTTCAGTTTATTTTTTCCCATCAGTGTGTGCGCAGCTGGCATAGTGCCAAGTATGGGGTACCTAAGTTCCTAATAATAGTGGTAATGGGAGAAGAAAGGGCCCTGTGATCATAACCTAGAGACAGGCATATAATAGTTGCAAAATAACCAGCAGTTAGGAGCATGAATGAATCAGAAGCATGCTGGCTTTTGTACTGGCTAGTTTTATGCCACCTGGACATCAGTAGAATCATCAGAGAGGAAGGAACCTCTATTGAGGAAATACCTCCATAAGGTCTTTCTGTAGGGCTTTTTCTTAATTAGTGATGAATGGGAGGGACCAGTACATTGTGGATTCTACTAAGAAAGCAGGCTGAGCAAGCCATAGGGAGCAAGCCAGGAAGCAGCACCCATCTGTGGCCTCTGTACCAGTTCCTGCCTCCATGTTTCTGTCTTGTTTGAGTTCCTGCCCTCACTGCTTTTTATGACAAGACATTATATGGAATCTGTGAGTAAAATAGACTCTCTCCTTTCCAGGTCACCTTTAGTCATGATGTTTCATCACAGTGATAGGAACTCTAACTAAGACAGCCAAAGAGTCACTGCAGATGCCGTGCTTTGTTTTGAGAAATGTTCTGGCAGCTGCGAAGATGTTCAATCTTCTGATTTCATAAAATCCCTACAGCAGCTTGTCTGCCTTCCATGCATCCTCTTCTTGCTTGTCTTAACACGTAAGAAATTTTACAAAATGCTCCCTGGTAGTTGACCAACCAATGAGAAGGGGCTGCATCTTCACAGTCTTACCTAATCCTGCTCTATCATCTTATACAATTATAACCTTCAACTATAACTTTCCAGATCATGGTAGCCTCACAGTGTCATTTACAGTAGAGCAGCCAAAGAAGTACGACATTACAGAAACGGGAACACCTGGGGCAGCACACAGGTTTGGATGTTTAAGCAGAGCTCAGTGGAGAAGGAAGCGATCAGCGAGGCCCAAGTGTGGTCAGTCCAGAGCTTGCCTGTTCTCAAATTTAAAAAATAAACATGGGGGGGATTCCAAGATGGCGCTGACCAATAAGCCACATATCTGATCTACTCCGAGGTGACCAGGGACATAAGTGAAGCCACAGATTGCTGGACTTTGAGAACTGTAGGTGAGTGGGACCCCAAAGGCCACAGACCAAATAGGGGGCCTACCCCCCTGGGACAAGCAACATCCCGGAGGTGCTAAACGCACTCCCCAAACTCTGGAATGGAATCCACATGCAAACTGCAGCCAGCATATAAAGCACAAACTCGCTGGTTGGGGAGGGGATTTTCCAGAGTCCCCAGCCAGAGGAGTCTCAGTGAAGAGGGTGAATCTGCCCTAGGATTCCTCCTTCCATACCACCCCAAACTGTGGAGGTTACCCGCCTAGGCTGAGTGGAAACACAGGCGGCGGGACCCAACAGAGACAGCTAAAGTGGGACTGCAGCTTGCTGGCCATCCGGGGCCCAACCTAACACTGATCATAGTGGACTGAGTCTGCAAACAGCGGCAGTGAGAAATCAGCTTGGACTGCTTCCACAGGCCTATCAGGAGACGTGGGTCTTGCCTAGAGAGATAGCGGAGCATCATAGCCCGGCAGCAGGAAGACCTGGTTCCACGGGCGACCGCCAGAGCTTTGTAACCCTATTGTTCCTACCTGCCCAGCCGCAAGGTACTGCCCCTGCACTCCTCAAACGAGAGAGCCTATCTGGGGCTCCTGGCCCGAGCAAGACAAGCACTTTCACATTATCGGGAGACGAGACATGGGTGGGTCATGTTTGCAGTGTCTAATTGCTGTCCTAGAGCGTTAGTGGAGCATCATAGCCTGGCGGGAAGACCTGGTTCTGCGGGCGACCGCCAGAGCTTTGTAACCCTATTGTTCCTACCTGCCCAGCCGCAAGGTACTGCCCCTGCACTCCTCAAACGAGAGAGCCTATCTGGGGCTCCTGGCCCGAGCAAGACAAGCACTCTTACATTATCGGGAGATGAGACGTGGGTCTTGCTTGCAGTGTCTAATTGCTGACCTAGAGCGACCTTGGTCCCTCCAGGCATATAGTTCTGGGAGTGGTTGGACACCTCTACAGGGTATAGAGACAGAGCTAAAAGACAGCTGCACCCCCAGAAGATCTGATCTACCTGGGGTCTTGACTACAAAGCCACAGAAAGGACAGGCAGCTGGGATCAACCTACACAACCAGAACATTTGTGTGCGGACCTTATTCTAGGTCCCAAAACTGCTGATCTGAATTACAACAGTAAAGTCTAAACAGAAATCTACTTTGGCTGACTCAGCCTGGAGCCCACGGTGCAGAGGAAAATCATCAGGAGTGAAACCGGATCACCTGCCTGTTCCACGGAAATACTCCCTGATTCCCACAGGCAAGAACACCTGACCTATAATCAGTCATCAATTAACCACTCTCACCAGCGAAGGTCACTACAAAATACCTTCCAACATCAGAGTCATCAAAATGACAAGAGGACAGCGAAAGAATGTTAACAAAAACCAAAACAGTTTGGCATCTCCAGATCCCAGCATTCCCAATGAAAACAACCTGGAGAACCTAACAGCAATGGAAAGTCAAGAAAATGACCTCAAATCCTTAGTAAAGAAGATGATAATGGAAGAAACAAATAAAATCTGGAAACAAATGCAGGAGGAGGCAAACAAGAGGGCTAAAGAGTTAAAAGAGTCATATAAAGAGGCACTTGAAAAATTTCAGAAAAATATAAATAACCAGATGAAGGAAATCATTAAAACAATGCAAGACATGAAGATAAAAATGGAAGCTATGATACAGGAACACACAGAAGAAAAACGTGATCAAGAGGCATCAGAGAAGAAAGCAAGCATCTCAGAGGTGGCCTTATCTAACAGATTGCAAGAAATGGAAGAACGAATATCGAGACTTGAAGATACAATTGCAGAGCTGGAAACAACCATCGAGGGAAATGATAAATCTGAAAAATTCCTGACACAGAGCATTCAAGAAATAAAAGACACCATGAAAAGACAAAACTTGATAATAATAGGGATTGAAGAAGGCAACTGACTCCACAGCCCAGAAAATATCTTTAATAGAATAATAGAAGAAAATTTCCCCAATTTGAAGAAGGAGATGCATATGAGCATACAAGAGGCCTACAAAACACCAAATAGAATAGACCTGAAAAGAAAATCTTCCCGCCACATAATAATAACAACACAAAATATACAGAACAAGGAAAAAATATTAAAAGCGGCAAGAGAAAAAGGCCGAGTAACATATGAAGGCAAACCTATCAGAATTACTCCTGACTTCTTGGCAGAGACCATGAAAACCAGAAGGGCCTGGACAGAGGTTCTGCAAACCCTAAGAGAACACAGATACCAGGCAAGACTACTATATCCAGCAAAATATTCAATAACCATTGACGGAGAAGACAAGATATTCCATGACAAAAACAAATTCAAACAGTACCTAGCCACAAATCCGGCTTTACAGAAGTTACTAGAAGGAAAACTTCACCCCAACTGGTCAAACTACAACCAATACTACATAGGAAATAGGTAAATATACCATTGCAAAATCACAACCTCACAAAATCTTTACTATTACAAATACCAAAAATGAAGGGACTTACCAATCACTGGTCATTAATATCTCTCAATGTTAATGGTCTCAATTTTCCAATAAAAAGACACAGACTAACAGAGTGGATGCATAAACATGACCCAACATTCTTCTGCATTCAAGAAACACATCTCAACCACAAGGACAGACATTGCCTCAGAGTAAAAGGTTGGGGAAAAATATTCCAAGCAAATGGTCACAAGAAACAAGCTGGGGTAGCCATTCTAATATCTAATAAAATAGACTTTCAACCAAAATTAATCAAACGAGATGAGGATGGACACTTCGTACTCGTCAAAGGTAAAGTCAACCAAGAAGACATCACGATTTTGAACATCTATGCTCCGAATACAAGGGCTCCCACATTTGTAAAAGAGTTATTAACAAAGCTTGACCCACTCATCGATACCCACACATTAATAGTGGGAGACTTCAACACCCCATTTTCACTCAAGGATAGGTCTTTGATTCAAAAACTAAGCCGGGAATTAACCTCATTAATCAATGTCATGAATCAAATGGATCCAACAGATATCTACAGAACTTTCCACCCAAATGCAAAGGATTATACCTTTTTCTCAGCACCCCATGGAACGTTCTCTAAAATTGATCACATAGTTGGTCACGAAGCAAACCTCAACAGATACAAGAATATTGAAATAATACCTTGTATCTTATCAGATCACCATGGCCTAAGACTGGACTTCAACAACAACAGAAATAACAACAGGCATACTAACACATGGAAACTAAACAACTTTCTATTTAATGACACATGGGTCATGGAAGAAATAAGGGAAGAAATAAAAGACTTCCTGAAATTCAATGAAAATGATGGAACAATATACCCAAATTTGTGGGTCACATTGAAAGCAGTGCTAAGAGGAAAATTCATAGCACTAAGTGCCTTTAAAAAGAAAATGGAATCATCCCACATAAACAACTTAACAACACATCTGGAAGTTCTAGAAAAAAAAAGAAGCAGAAACACCCAAGAGGAGTAGATGCCTAGAAAGAATCAAACTCAGGGCTGAAATCAATAAATTAGAAACAAAGAGAACAATCCAAAGAATTAACAAAACCAAGTGCTGGTTCTTTGAGAAAATTAACAAGATAGACAAACCATTAGGTAATCTAACTAAAAGACAGAGAAACACTATCCAAATTAACAAAATCAGAAATGAAAAGGGAGACATAACAACAGACACTGAAGAAATACAAAGAATCATAAGAACCTACTTTAAAGGCATTTATGCCACAAAATTCGAAAATTTAAGGGAAATGGACAAATTTCTTGACAGATTCTATTTGCCAAAATTGAACCAAGACCAGACAAACAAATTAAATAGCCTGATTTCGCCTATAGAAATAGCAGCAACCATTGATAGTCTCCCCCCCCACCAAAAAAAAAAAAGCCCAGGGCCAGATGGTTTCAGCGCAGAATTCTACCAGTCCTTCAAAGAGGAGCTAATACCGATACTATTCAAGCTATTCCGAAAGATAGAAATGGATGGAATATTACCAAATTCCTTCTATGAGGCCACAGTCACATTGATACCTAAACCCCACAAAGACCCAACAAAAAAAGAGAATTTCAGACCAATTTCTCTTATGAACATTGATGCAAAATACTCAACAAAGCACTCGCAAAGCGAAAACAACAGCATATCAAAGACATCATTCACCATGACCCGGTAGGATTCATTCCAGGCATGCAGGGATGGTTTAACATATGGGAATCCATAAATGTAATCCATCATATAAACAAACTGAATGAGAAAAACCACATGATCATCTCTTTAGATGCAGAAAAAGCATTTGACAAAATCCAACACCCATTTATGTTTAAAGTTCTGGAGAGAGCGGGAATACAAGGCACTTATCTAAACATAATAAAGGCTATATACAGCAAACCAACAGCCAACATTAAATTAAATGGAGAGATACTCAAGGAAATCCCTCTAAAATCGGGAACCAGAAAAGGCTGCCCTCTGTCCCCATATCTCTTCAATATAGTTCTTGAAGTTCTAGCCAGAGCAATAAGACATCAAAAGGAGATCAAGGGGATCCAAATGAGAAAGGAAGAAGTCAAATTATCCCTATTTGCAGATGATATGATAGTGTATATAAGTGACCCCCAAAATTCCACCAGAGAACTCCTACAGCTGATAAACACCTTCAGCAAATTGGCAGGATACAAAATAAACTCAAAAAAGTCAGTAGCTTTCCTGTATACAAATGACAAACAGGCAGAGGAAGAAATTAGGAAAACTATTCCCTTCACGATAGCCACAAGCAATATAAAATATCTAGGAGTAACTCTAACCAAGCAAGTGAAGGACTTATTCGAAAAAAACTTTAAACCTCTGAAGAAAGAGATTGACGATGACATCAGAAGATGGAGGGATTTACCTTGTTCGTGGATCGGGAGAATCAACATAGTAAAAATGGCCATCTTACCAAAAGCAATTTACAGATTCAATGCAATCCCTATCAAAATACCTACAAAATATTTTGAAGATATTGAAAGATCAATTCTCAAATTCGTATGGAGAAATAAAAAACCCAGAATAACAAAAACAATCCTATACAATAAAAGATCCTCCGGAGGAATCTCCATACCTGATCTCAAGCTGTACTACAGAGCAACAGTAATTAAAACAGCATGGTACTGGCAAAGCAATAGGCTGGCGGATCAATGGAATCGAACTGAAGACCCAGAGATGAATCCACACACATTTGCTCACTTGATTTTTGACAAAGAAGCCAAATCTATTCAATGGAAAAATGATAGCATCTTCAACAAATGGTGCTGGTCTAACTGGATGTCTACATGTAGAAAAATGCAATTAGACCCTTATTTGTCACCATGCACAAAACTCAAGTCCAAGTGGATTAAAGACCTCAACTTAAAACCAGAGACATTCAGTTAGAGGAAAAAGTGGGGAAGAGCCTGGGACACATAGGCACAGGAAACAACTTCCTGAACAGTACACCAACAGCCCAGGCCTTAATGGCAACAATTAATAAATGAGACCTCATGAGGCTGAGAAACTTGTGTCAGGCAGGAGACACTGTCAGTAGAACAAAGCGACAGCCTACAGACTGGGAAAAGATCTTCACCAACCCTTCATCTGACAAAGGTTTAATATCCAAAATATATAAAGAACTCAAGAAATTAAACACCACAAAACCAAACAACCCAATTGCAGAATGGGGCTTGGAACTTAACAGAGAATTCTCAACAGAGGAATATCAAATGGCCGAGAAACACTTAAAGAAATGCTTGTCCTCGTTAGTCATCAGAGAAATGCAAATCAAAACGACACTGAGATTCCATCTTACACCCATCAGAATGGCTAAGATCAAAAACTCAAATGACACCACCTGTTGGCGAGGATGTGGAGAGAGAGGAACACTCTTTCATTGCTGGTGGGAATGCAAACTTGTACAACCACTTTGGAAAGTTATCTGGCGCTTTCTCAGAAAAATGGGAATAGGGCTTCCTCAAGACCCAGCTATCCCACTCCTTGGAATATACCCAGGAAATGCCCTACCACACAACAGGGACATATCCTCCATCATGTTCATAGCTGCTTTATACATAATAGCCAGAACATGGAAACAGCCTAAGTTTCCCTCAGTAGAAGAATGGACTAAGAAACTGTGGTACATTTATACTATGGAATACTACTCAGCTATTAAAAACAAGGAATTCCCGAAATTTGTGGACAAATGGATTGATCTAGAAATTATCATAATGAGTGAGTTCACCCAGAAGCAAAAAGAGACAAATGGTATATACTCACTTATATCAAAACACTAGTCCAAGGGATACATACCATGAAAATCTTTACTTACCAAGCAAGTGGGTCAGAGGAGAGGACACCCTCTTGAGACTATAGGCGAGAGTAGCATGGAAGAATGGGGAAATAGTAGGATCCACAGGGTCCTGGAAACCTACAAGAAGAACTTTATGACAGGCAGATCTGGGTCCTGTGGTCTTCCTCAAACTAAGGCACCAGCCAAGGAGAATATAGGCAGTAAACTTTGAACCCCTACCAAGACCTAGCCGACGAACAGGATATTCTCCACCGTTGAGTGGAGAGTGAGATCTGACTCTCACATGAACTCTGGTGCCCTTTTCTGACCACGTCCCCTGGATGGGGAGGCCTGGCGGCACTCAGAGGAAGGATAGCAAGTTACCAAGAAGAGACTCGATATTCTAAGAGCATATATAGGGGGAAGAGGTCTCCCTCAATCACAGACATAGGGGAGGGGAGAAGGGGGGAGTGGGAGGGAGGGAGGAATGGGAGGAAACAGGCGAAGGGCTAACAATCGAGATGTAATATGAATAAATTAATAAAAAATGTCAAAAAAAAATTAACACAAAATTTATTAATTTCCATAAGAACCTCTCTCTACTATCTATTATTTCCCTATTTCCACCTCTCTGTTAAGTGAAACAAGATGGTTATTTTTGTAATTAATATATGAGTAATTTAGAAAAAATTGTTTTACCATTCAAACCGATGCTCCAACCTCCCCCTCCCCCCTTTATCTTTGTAGCTGCAATAGCCTTCTTACAGCTGCATAGGGGCTCTGTGTTTGAAGTAGATACTAGCTTCTAGTCAATGCCAATTTTTGATGAATTTCTTAGTTAATACAAAAATCAACTAATCCTGATTGGTTTTTAGGAAAGGTTTTCCCTTACAGATAAAAACTTAAACTTACAGATCCCCTTCCTTTAAAAAGCTCAAGGGCTTATTCTTTTTCTCACCACGTTAATTACATTATCACTATTTAAAACCTGCTCCTCAACCTGCCACCCTGGAGGCCCCTACACAGTAGCTCTGTTCTAGAAGCCCCCCTTCAGAAGCTGAACTGTGGGGCAAGGGTGTATTTAGCTAGCTTTCCCTGTCACTGTGAGTTGACACCAGGCTGGTGTGTTGGTTTGAATAAGAATGGCTCCCATAGGCTCATATATGTGGTTGCTTAGTCATTATAGAGTGGGATTCTTTGACAGATAGAATTAGATGGATTAGGAAGTGTGGCTTTGTTCCAGGAAGTGCCAGTGGGGGTGGGGGGAGGGTGGTCTTTGAGATTTTAAAAAGCCCATGCCAGGCCCAGTCTCTCCTTCTTCTTTTTCTTTCTCCCCTCTCCTTCTCTTGGCCTACATATCAGGATAGAGCTCTCAGCTACTGCCCCAGGATCGTTCTGCATGCTGCAATGCTCCCCACCGTTATGACAACGGACTAAACCTCTGAAACTCTAAACAAGCTCTCAGTTATATGCTTTCTTTCTTAAGAGTTGCTCTGGTCATGGTGTCTCTTCACAGCAATAGAACTGTGGTCAAGACAAGGTGGTTTAATCTTTCACTACTCACTGAGTTGCCAGAGTAGAAACTGAGTGTTGATTCTTTCTAATTCCTCTCCTTTAACTGCCACATTAAATTCATTTCCTCAACCCTCAGACAGTGCTCAAACTTCCACAGGAATAGTCTCTTCCAACTTT
Organism: Acomys russatus; assembly: GCF_903995435.1. Classification (NCBI taxonomy): domain Eukaryota; kingdom Metazoa; phylum Chordata; class Mammalia; order Rodentia; family Muridae; genus Acomys; species Acomys russatus. The sequence goes on along the minus strand of NC_067144.1, from coordinate 37,434,719 downwards.
CATTCTCTATACTGCAAATAGAGTAATGCTTTAAAACAAATGTGGATTTAGATCTTGTAGAGTAAGACATCCTCTGTGTGTCACAAGAGGCCTGCATGAGGGAATTGTTTGTGAGCACAGAAGATAGTCTTTTTGTATTGTTTCTATGAAAAAAATGACCAAGAAAATCACTTATTAGAAGAAAGATTTGGTCAGATGTGTCCTCTCTAGTTCTTGAATGCTGTTGCTTCTGGGCCCATATACTGACTGAGAGAGAACATCATTTGTAGAAAAGAATCAGATACTTCATAGTGGATGAGAGGCAGAGAGAGAGAGAGAGAGAGAGAGAGAGAGAGAGAGAGAGAGAGACAGAGAGAGAGAGAGAGAGAGAGAGAGAGACAGAGAGAGACAGAGAGACAGAGAGAGACAGAGAGAGAGAGAGAGAGAGAGAGAGAGAGAGAGAGACAGAGAGAGAGAGAGAGAGAGAGACAGAGAGGCACGGGAGAGAGAAAGGGAGGGAGGGAGAGAGAGATAGAGACACACACAGAGATAAATAAAGATAGAGAGACAGAGAGAAACAGAGACTATGACAAGATACCTCTTTAAAAGGCATGCATCCTGTGATGCACACTCTTCAAAAGAGTCCCACTTTCTAATCACCCATCCATCTTTGATTCCATCAAAGGATTAAATTGATGAAATCAGAGACCTCATGATACAGCACCTTTCAGTAGGGCCACAAACAGGAGAATGAATCTTAAACACATCAGCCTGTGGAAGAACACTTCATATCCAAACCAGAGCACTGTATCTCTGAGTCTCAAGGCTTGATTCTTAGTTCCTTTATATTTTTTTTTATGAGGGCATAAAAATGAAGATTAGAACAAAACAAGACTTAAACCCAGCAGGAAAGCATTAAAGCCTGTATAGCTCCATTTCCAGCATCTGGGCCTTTTCTTGGGCTGGCTTTGCTTGATGTCTATGGCTTTCCCTGGCAGATGTACCACATTCCCAGTATCTCTGATTTCCCGGAGTCCCCATTGCAACTTCAGCTTTACTTTCATAACTTTACACACAACTTGGGGGCTACCCAACAGATGTCAACCCTGCCACACACTGCTTTGTCCTACAGGTCTTTCTATACAATTTGAGTTGAAGCTACTATGACCTTACATTGCTTGCATTCTGCATCTCTGAAAAACTATCATTGTGTGGATGATCGCTGCCAGTTTGAAAAGTAGCTGGGTCTCATGAAAAGTAGGTCATGGCTTCAAGGATCTCTGAGATCTTTGAAGGATGGCTGGGTGAGGGGGAAATACTATTTCATGTATTCCATGGAAAGCAGGGTTAAAGGGTTAAAGTTTTCTCCACAAATGATCTTACACCTTTATTTTCTTGATCCTGCAGTGAGTAGCAACTGGCCAATTCCCACGATTTCCTCAAAGTATTTTTTTTCTAATGTCCCAGTGTGAAACATTTAACTTCACTTAGAATTGTTGCTATGATGATGGTGGTGGTGGTGGTGAAGGTGATGATGATGTGTAGGAGTGTTTTGCCTACATGTATGTATGTGCACCATGAATGTGCAGTGCTCTTGGAGACCAGAAGAGGGCATTAGATTCATTGGAATTGAAATTCACAGACCATTGTGAGCCACCATGTGAGTGGTGGGAAATGAACGCAGGCCCTTTGCAAGGACAGCATGTGCTCTTACCTACAGAGCCATCCCTTTAACCTCCTTAACTTCCGTTTAAAGACAAAAATCTCTTCAACAACCAGACTTTCCTGGGCACTCACTTGGTTTGTTTTCTGGCCAAGCAAAATTTCAAATTATTTTGTTCTGCTCTGTGTCCCTGGTTCTTACTTTAAGTGTGGCTAACAACATGGGGCATTTTACACCCAAAAATCTATTCTCTAATGATTCATCTTAATCTTTTAGTCCCCCACCCACTTCTTCCAACAAGTATCCCAGTTTGTAATTGCTCTGAGACAAGTGCTGGGGATCCATTTTAAGGCCTTATGCATACTAACCACTGAGCTATACCTTTATCTCGTGTGTGTGTACCCAGTCCAAGAATGGAGATGTGTGAGGAGATTTCTGAGTGCTTGTGAGTAAATGCAAACAAAACAAAACAAACAAACAAACAACAAAAAAACAAGACTTGAGTCCTGTGACTTCAGTTTTTTTAAAAAACAGAATTGTTCTCAGGATGTGATTTTTCTGCTGCTCCCAGGTGTAATGGATAAAATGAGTTTACTTCCCCTGTTGTTATTCATATTCCTCTATGGAAAAATGTGCTTTTGCCATGTGTGGCATGCCCTTGTGATTGAAGACCCTACTCATGTGATTCTTCTTAACCATCAGAGTAGAAATTGCCTGGTGCTCTGAATAAAGGTGGCTGTTGCATGAAACTTTAGTCACTCTCATTTTCAGGCCCTTCTCTCCCAGGCTTATACCCTCCAACTAGAACAGTAAGTGTGTGTGTGTGTATGTGTGTGTGTGTGTATATTTGATATATTTCTATTGGCCTTTGAAGATTTATTTCATAGACTACATGAGGTGGGTATCACTTCCTTTCTGTCCATATTCCTCAGCATAATTACTTGTTTATATTCTCCAATGAACAATGTACATATCTTAAATCATACTTATCAGTACATTAATTTATGAATATGTGTATTTGTTTTCCTCAGTAATTTAAAATCTTTGAAAGTATTGATTAGCTTTGTTTATCTGTAAATGTCTGACTAGCATTTCCTAAGATGCCCTATAATTTGTTGAATTTGTTTTGCTAAATATTGTGCTTTCCTTCAATATGTAAGGTAAAAATTTCATCTCTATATTATTGAATGGGGACACACACACACACACACACACACACACACACACACACACACACACACACACCATTCAGTAGACTGAGGAGGAAATGGGGCTATAGCCAGTGCTGAAAAATTGATCTTAGTTCTAGAAAAACAGCAGCTCTACCCCTATCCTGAAGTTACCTGTGTGCCTTTCACTCTACTCATTTATAATCTGCTTGGGGGCAGTACTATGTATCATTTATCTCTGTATCCTTAAACGCTAGATGTACTAATATTATGGTTTGAATATAAACCATCTCCTAAGAAAGAGTTTGTGGTGAAGGCTCAGTCCCTAACAAACAGTGTTGTTGTGAGATGGTAGAATCATGAGAGCAGTGACCTCATCAATGACTTAATCCATTCAACTGAATCAACCGTTAGGAGGCAGACACTGGATGGAGGAAGTATTTCACTGTGCAATGCTCTCTTGTTCATGGTCTCTCTATCCTTCTCTGCTTCCTAGCTACCATGACCAACTTCCTCTGTCACGGGGCTCTTGTTGCCATGGTGTTCTAAGTTATCACAGGCCAATTGCAATGGAGCCAGTGGACCAAGAATTGGAATATCCGAATATGTGAGCCAAACACATTTCTTCTTCTTTTACAGTTTATTTTAATACAATAACAAGTGATAGAAATCAATCTAGAACTCCTAATGTACACACACACTCTCTCCCACCCTTCACCTTCTCTTCCTTTATTCCGTTCTTATTTCCTTTCCTCTCTTCTTTTCACTTTTTATATTTGCATGCACGCGTGCATGTGCACTCGTGCACACACACACACACACACACACACACACACACACACACACCACACATATGTGTATGTATTTAGTGAGAATGCTGGGATGGTACTCTTGTACTTAGCACAGGGTCTGGTTTCCATGAGGAGATCACATTGCTTTTTGCAAAGAATAAAGAGGAATTGTAAGGGAGTAGGTCATACCTTAGGGTTCCAAGATCATCAGAAGAACTGTGAAAATATTGGAGGGTGGTAAAGACGAAACGCCTTACAGAGAATGGGACGTCTCAGTCATGGGGCCTATGCTTGTGATTTCACAGGGTGGCAGGCAGATCCTAAGGTGACACCTAAAACACACCACAAAGAGGTCACAGTTTTGTGTAATCTTCTCCCCTTGACTGTGGGCAGGACTTTTGAATTGCTTTTAGGTAGTAAAATGTGATCAAAGTGACAAGATATCATGTTATAATTATGTACCTATATGACAAACATGGTAGGATGTTATTTCTCTGGCTACCTTATATTTTATAAGATTTTTCATCTTTTAGTATATTAGATCTGTATGCTTTGCTTGTGGGCTCTAGAAAGTAAGCAGCTGTGCTGCAGGTGTGCCTTGGGAGATGGAGGAGCCTCCAGAACGTGGAGGTGAATCCCAGTTAAGAACCAGCAAGGAGCCAGGATGCTACAAAGATGAGGAAATCATTTCAAATAACAACTTGAGTTAATTTTAACCCGATTCATCTCTCCACACCTAGATGAACACCTCCAGAACACAGCTCAACCTCACCCACGTAAGCCCTGAGCACAGGACTATGTTAAGCTGCACCAGGACTTCTGACCTACAGAGACTGAGAAAAGTAAGTGCATGCTGCCTGAAGTTGCCAAAGGCGTGCCATTTGAATTCCTTGGTTGATAAGGAATGACGCAGTTTTGACATCATGGAAGGGGTGGGTGTGGGAACTGCTTGGTCTGTGCTTGAGAAGGGAAGGAATTCCTCACTGTAAGTCTTCTTCTATTTGATAAAAGCAAGGATGACCAAGCCGAAGTTCATCGCTCTTTATCCTGCTGTCAGAGATAAGGGAAATTCTACTGGGATTTTCCCACACTTCCCTGAGTCCTTGCTTTCTTTGAAATGGAAGATGATAGAAGTGGAATTCTACTTTATTAATAATCACTGCAGAGCTGTGCAAGGTTTCATGAAGAATCTGGGGATTTCTTATTTCTTCCTTGAAGAATTTAAAGAGAGGTATCATTTGCTTAAAGTCACATAAAGATTCAGGTAAATTTCTGTGTCTAGGCTAAAAAACAGCCCTTATGCTTAGCACCCACTAAAGTTTATACAGGCTTTATGAAAACAACATCTAATACCTTTACACTATTTAGAAAGTTCATAAAAGTCAGTCAAAACTTGGCATTTGGATTTTTAGAAAATTAATTTAAAGCTTTATTATAAATTAGTTAATATTTATTTTTGAGTGAAATTTATTTTATAAATTAAAATGACTTTAAAAATTCTCTTGACCACCGTCTCTCTTTATTTAATAGACAAGAGTGTCCAAAGCAGCTACATAGCTAACTCTTAGCTAGATAGAACTCAGTGGCCAAGATGAGAGTATCATATTGTTTTCACATATGAAGTATGGAATCAAAATTTATAGAAGAAATTATTAGCTACTAAGTTAGTACTACTGCTCCAAAGAAAAACCACATACATCTGAAACATTATAGATGCATTGTCATCACTCTTTAGAAATCACTCCCAAAGAGAAATATGATTCTTGGTGCCTCAGCTTCTACTTCAATTAATGTCGATTAACATTTTGAATAATAACCATACTTAGCTTCCTTAGTTGGGTATTGATTATGGTTTGAAGTGTAGTGCCATTTTTCATGAGCTGTAGACTCTTGTTTTAGACCAAGGAAATCAGGACAAGAGGGTAAGCAGAAGCAGGTAGGGAGCTACAACAGAGGCAAGAGGACCACTTATGTGGTCAACAGACACGAACTTCCTGTATGACAGCACGAACAGCTCAGGTTGATGGCACAGGTTGATGGGTCAAAAAACGGTAGGAGGAGATTCTGGAATTACTTTCTTCTAGGTATAAACAAAATTATGAAATGCTGGTCTTAGAAAGCCCACTGAAATTAGTTTTATTAAAGCTCACATTTTAGTGAAACATGGCTGGAGGCTTAGAGAGGTAACTTTCCCAAGAACAGGAGTGTAGAACTTGTGGAACTTCTAAGTGCTAGTTGGCATTGGTTAAATTGCTGATAGTCATGATGAGCAGCCACAATGCTGTGAATGTTCAACATGGATGCAGCATATTTAGATTGGCAGGTCATTACATTTAAAGGTGAAAGACCAGGGTTTGCCTTCGGTTCTGATGTGCTTATAAGAAAACTTAACTTTTCTGAACCATTGTCCTTTACAAGATGCAAATGAAGAGTGGTGAGGCTACATGATCGATGATTGGAAGCCTGCTGGGGGAATGACTGGGACGCAGCAACAATGCTGGAAGAGTTTAGTTAACTCAAGGGTTGCCTATGAAAGCATTTTGTACACCTTACAGTATTCTACAAGTACATAGTCTTATTGCTATTTCCACATTCTAGACACTTGGGAAAATGCAAGCAAAATATTGAATGAGATACAGTTCTTTTCCCCCACCCCCTGAGACAGGGTTTCTCAGTGTAAGAGCTCTAGCTGCCCTGGAATTCATTCTGTGGACAGGCTGACTCTGAACTCATGGAGATCCTTCTGCCTCTACCTCTCAAGTTTGAGTGTTGGGCTCAAGGTGTGCACCACCACTACCTAGGGAGAACAGTTCTTACCTGCAGCAAAAGTATAATCTCAGACAATATCAAGGAAGAAGACTGAATAGCAGTGATGGGCCAAAGCCTTTGCTTAGAGAGAAACGAGCTGACAGTGGTATGAGGGCTTGGGGAAGATTGCAGAGGAGTTTGGGGCTTGAACTGGATAGTGAAGAAAAGGAGCTGGGAAGGGCAGGCTGTCGGGGTCGGGGGTAGAACCATCAGGCACAGGCACAAAAGCGATAAAAAATTAGCTATTGAACTGAAGCAGAGATACAGTAAAAATATTTGAAGAGTAAAAATAACCATGGCTAGCAGGTACATTAAAACCTAGTGTTTTGTTGTACAGGCAAAAGAAAGCTATGGGTGACTTGTCTGAGTTTTGGTTAAGTTAGGCTAAGTTGTCTGGGGATAGCACATAGCAAGCAGTACAGGGAGGCAAAAAAAAGAAGGGTACGCCATTTCTCTTCCCAGAACTTATGGAACCTTTGTGCTGGTGCCTTTCAAAGTGCTATGTAGAAAGGGCTTGGGAGTCACGCCCCACTCTCCACTCAACTGTGGAGAATGTCCTGTCCATTGGCTAGATCTGGGGAGGGGTTTGAAGTTTACGGCCTGTATTGTCCTCGGCTGGTGCCATAGTTTGAGCGGGACCCCTGGGCCCAAATCTCCCTATCATAATTTTCTTCTTGTAGGTTTCTAGGATCCTCTGGATCCTTCAACTTTGCTATTCTCCCATGCTTCTCTCATCTAGAGTCCCAATAGGATGTCCTCCCCTCTGTCCCAGTTTCCTGGTTAGTGAAGACTTTCATGGGAAATACAGTTGAGTGGAGAGTGGGGTCTGACTTTCATATGTACTCTGGTGCCTCATATTTGACCATGTCCCCTGGATGGGGAGATCTGGTGGCACTCAGAGGAAGGATAGCAGGCTACCAAGAAGAGACTTGATACCCTATGAGCATATACAGGGGGAGGAGGTCCCCCTCAGTCACAGTGATAGGGGAGGGGAGTAAGGGGAAAATGGGAGGGAGGGAGGAATTGGAGGATACAGGGAGGGGATAACCATTGAGATATAATATGAATAAATTAATAAAATAAAATTTAAAAAATTAAAAAAAAATGGCTTGGGAGCATGTCAGGCTCTGCGTAGAGACAATTTCTGGAACCCTGCGTTCATCTGTCAGACTTACTCTGTGCTGCATTCCACCAGACCCTGGAATGACTTTGTTTTTAACCAAGTGATCTTAATAACCAGCAATTAACCGTAGATAAACTGACAACAAAAAATGCCCACTCTGTTCAAGGTCAAGGAAAGGTGACAGAATCTTGAAGCCTTGAAAGAGAACAAAAGAAAACAAAATCTCTTGTGTCCATGTCTGACAGAGCAGGGGCAGGGATTTTCTCCCATGCTGCATGTGCTTTTAATGCTTTGTATACTTTATTTAACTGCCCGAGAAATCACTACTTTATCACTTTTAGTGGAAGATTTTTCGAGAAGTTAATTTTGTCCATTATCACCCCAGACAGTTTCCTAGTTTTCAATAGAATATTCACATAGAGAAGACTGGGTAATATTCCTGGAATTCCTTTATATAAAAAGTATTGTTAGAGTGAATATGAAAGTAATATTTTCATATTTGGTACTGTGATCTTAAAAGCTGCAGCCAACAAGAATACATCATCTATATTTGAACTTTCTTCTTTCATAAGCACAGTAGTCACTAACTTTAGATTAAAAAAAAAAAAACAATGAACCTGCTTCCAATCATTGACGTGACAAATGAATATAAGCGTAATGGAGGAAAGAATAGAATTATTCAGCGGAATCTTATTTTTATTTAAATGAAAAGTAGAAAAGGCAAAATGCTTCATTTTGTGTATAATTAAAGTGGAGTTTCAATTGAAGAATATTGCTCTATGATTTATGTAACTCCCCACCTCTCCCTTGGAATCATCAGATCATAGGCTTTGATTTAAGAAATGACACCTTCACAAAGACAGGGAACTTTTAAAATAAGAAAAGAAAATCTTGAAATGCATTCAAACTCCTATAGACTTGTCTTGGTTCTATACTATTATATTTTTTATGAGACTGATCATTCTTTGGAGTCCTGTCACATGCATTAATTTATAAACCTCGATATCTCAGGTACTTCTCTGAAAAGTGAAGTTCAAGGCAATAATTCTCCTTTCAAAGACGTCATTAAGAAAAAGTTGTTAAGTGATCATGAATATCAATTAATTTTAAGTGTTCTCTGCATTCTTATCAACAAAAATTAGTTCACTTAATTTTTCCCCATATGAAATGTTTTTTTTTTTCAAGTGGAAGCCAATTCTAAACATAAGAATGAAACAAGTGAGGGGGGATTTGTTACTATTAACTTCTATTTAATTTTAGGATTTTTAGAAAAGTCATTGAACTTTCTTTTGATGGTGAACAACTGGACAACTAATGAGAGCATGTACAGGTGCACACCCCATATTTTAGTGTTTTTATCTCCATATATGCCAAATACCTTCCAATATTTCTTTATCAATGAGATGTGAAAGACCCAAAAAGAAAAGCTAGTTTTACTGAGCCATCTCTGCAGTGACTTAACATCTTAGATGGACGCACAGTAACCCGTACCCATATGCATTTGGACCTGCAGAGACATCAGTGATGCTTCATCTCATCTTGTGCATTGAGCCGTGCTTAGATTGGTCTTGGTACTGGGACTTAACCCACTGGCCATTGATATCACAGCAGGCCATCTTGTCCACTGTGACAAGTGTCCAAGTTGCCACACTGTGCTCCTTTCATGATGCTTTTATGGTCATCAGAGTCCTTGGATCTTTCATTAGGTGGAAGGGTATGGTGCTGGCATTTATGGGGTGAGCATTCTAGATCTGCTGAAGGGGAGAAAGCTCAGCTTATGGAGATTTCCATCATGAGCTGCATAGCTACTAGCCCTTGTATTGGTTGTGAGGAGTAGAGGAAAAAACGTAGGTCAAAACCACTTTGAAAGTAGGAGATGATGAAAGGTGGCTTTGATTGACGGCCTCACTTCCATGGCAGCCTACTGACCTCTTGGTTTAGACTTTAGCGATGAGACTTAGTGAAGCAGAAGCAATCTTACTTATCCATCCAACACTGGCACTGCCCTCTCTTGCTCTTCCCAGCACTCTAGAGAATAACTTTTGTTTGGACAATTTCAGGGCACTCTGAGGAAAAACATAGCTCAGATACAGAATGGGGAAAACTTAGAAAATATACCCATATTATAACTCATAAAAATGGTAAATTTGAGGAGAATCTCCCTTGAGTTCCACAGAGAAATGGCCAATTATCCATTTTACCAAAATGAAAATCCAACCTAGACAGCCATTTTGGATGCTTTCTCTGAGCTTTGAAATTCCTTTGCTTGATCTTTTAAGCACAGAGTGCTATATGTAGTATCTGAACCACAAAGAAAAACCTAAATAGAATTTAAATATTTCTCTTTTGATGACATCTTCTGGAGACATTGGGAAAGAAATAGCTTGACAAGAACTAGCACTTCTTGAGAAACACAGATGGAAAATGAAAGGGAAGTCCCACCCCCCCCACGTAAATGCTGAGGGGTTTAGAATAAATCAAGAAGACCATACTTTTACCATTCTAAACTTTTATTTTTATGTTCAACACTGGGGTAATACAGAGAAGCAAGATCATTAAGTCCCGTGAGATTTGTGGACCTAAAATGAGCTCAAAACACACCCATGGAAATTATGTCCTTCATTGTGATATGTGTCAGAAAGTTTTTTTTTTTTTTTCAGAAAGTTTTAAACATTGAATATGATTTAGATTTTTGAGCTCTTGTGTGATGTCAGGCTTCTGAGAAGCCACTGGGAAAAAATCTTCCTTGTATCCTATCCTAGTAACTTTCTGCTGGCTTGCTTGTCTCCTGTCTCATATAAATGAGGCAGGGCAGATGGCTAGCACACTAGGACTGCCTGTTGCCTGCCTTAAGAACGGTGCGGGCGGGCAGGGTGTCCAGACATCTGACGCCGATTGTAAAGTCTTGGACCTTAACAAGGCAGATGGGTACTTTCCTGTTCAACTGGTCTCGGCTATGTTTCTCTAGCCTCTTCTCTGAGACTTTTTTTTCCTTGGTCCAAGCCAATTCCTCAATCTTTGCATCACAGAGGAAGTGGAGTAGGACGAAGGCTATCCTTTCCTAAATGGGGGGTCTTTTTATTTAAAACAAATTAAATTTCCTTTAAATTTAAACCAGGATTAGAAGATAAGCAAAACAAAGAGTGAACTAGGGGACAGAGCCTCTAGAATGTGATCAGCATCGATTTTCCTTCTCATTCATCCAAATGGCACCTGTCTGTCAAGGGAATCCTAGTTAGCAGTTTCTGGCAGTTTTTGCTCTCAGAGTTCTTTTCGTATTATTCATTATTAATATTGCTCATTACCCTATAACTAGCTTGAGCCATATTCTTAATCTCTTGTAGGTGTGAGTTGAAGTAGTTATTGTTTCAACATAAACCTATAGGGCTAGGACATCTTACCCTGTCCTCTCTTACTGCACACTACAGCCATGTAAATCCCTTTGGATGCTAAGTCCTGCTGAAGCAGTGTCCTCAAAGGCAAGGCTTTATGTGGTCCTAATGCGTCTCACTAAATACCAGTGGCCTTCAACAGGTGTTAAACATAACAGCACCAAGCAACCCAAGGAAGCACTTTTCAGATTCTAACACAGTCTTCGTGTTTTAAATTAAATTCCTTCGCTACATTTTTGTCCTGCAGGAAATAGCAAGCATATTTTGGGATTAGACATGTTTCTTCTATCTACAAGCAACTGTGTTGACCTAAGGAAAACAAAATTAGATAAATTCCAAGAAGGGGATGAGCAATTGTAACGGGCTCAACCTCCTTTTTTTTTTTTTTTTTTTTTTTTTTATGAGGTTAAAGCATTAATTATCCTATTATCTGTTATTTTGAGCTTTACTGAAGTTGCTGGAATTCAATAGGATTTAGTTTCAATTAAAGAACTTTCTCTCCAGAATCTCCTACTGTTTTGGATTGAAGGAAGATGGATGATGATAACATGGTCCGGGTACTCTAATTGCAGCTTTTTCCCATTTTTGCTAAGAAATTGTAGAAAAGGTCACTTTAGATTTTAAAAAATTGAGAGCGTCATTGTCAGAGAGTATCACTAATGCATATAATTACTACTTCAGATTATCAAGAGGGTCCAAAGGCTGGCATCTTATTTTAGTACTTGGTACTTAATTATATTAGTGGTATTTGCTAATGACCTAAAGCAGCTACCCACTGTGGTTGTGAGTTTAGAGTTACAAAGTTCAACATTTTTTGACATAGAATGGCAGTATTTTATATATGTATATATTCCACAAAGAGAGTGAGAATCAATAAATATATCAGTTAAAAACGGTTAAGAACCTAAACTAGTCCCCAGTAACTTAGGAGAGACAAAAATGCAGCAGACACTAATAGTGTTTTCTTGACATGCTGCTCAATAGTCTGATCTGCAGAACTGCTTTGATTCACATTGTAAAAGTTAGGAGAGGGGAGATCCAAGATGGCGGCGAGCAGTGTGGACCGCGTTTGGAGGCTCCAGTGAACAATTCAGGGAATTGCACAGATTTCTGAGCCAGGAACACCGTGGTCCGAACATCACGGCAGCAGGAGTGCTCCACGGTTCGGAGGGACCAGGGTGCGGAGGACCTGCGTGCCCCTGCACACGGGAGGAGCGTGGTTTTTCTCTGATCGGAGCGGCAGCGGTAGAGGCGGCAGCACCAGCGGCACCAGCAGCGGCGGCTGAGGTTTGCAGCTCATAGCCTTCCGGTGGAGGCGATTGGTGTGGTGGCTGGTGGGAATTGCTGCGGGAGAGGGGACTCGGGGCAGGATTTGGGTCGCGTGGAGCCTTTGGACCCAGATTGGACTCGGCGGACAGTTCGGCCCCAGAGTCCCGGGTATTGGCCCGGCCCAGCAAACAATTCTGCCTGAGGCACTAACTCAGCGTGGCCATAGCTCCCCTGCTGTGGCGCAGGCTTAGTTGAGCACGCTGCTCCACACTAGGCACTACCTCAGCTCAGCGGCAGCTCCCCTGCGGTGACACAGTCTGGGCGGAGCACTTGGTTTCACCACAGGCGCTAACTCAGAGCAGCCGCAGTTCTCCTGCTGTGGCGCAGGCTTGGTGACGTGCTCGGTTCCATCCTAGGCACCACCTCAGCTCAGCGGCAGCTCCCCTGCGGGGACACAGTCCGGGCGGAGCACTTGTCCCACCACTGGCGCTAACTCAGAGCAGCCACAGTTCTCCTGCAGTGGCGCAGGCTTGGTGACGTGCTCGGTTCCATCCTAGGCACCACCTCAGCTCAGCGGCAGCTCCCCTGCGGGGACACAGTCCGGGCGGAGCACTTGTTCCACCACTGGCGCTAACTCAGAGCAGCCGCAGTTCTCCTGCTGTGGCACAGGCTTGGTGACGTGCTCGGTTCCATCCTAGGCACCACCTCAGCTCAGCGGCAGCTCCCCTGCGGGGACACAGTGCGGGCGGAGCACTTGTTCCACCACTGGCGCTAACTCAGAGCAGCCGCAGTTCTCCTGCTGTGGCACAGGCTGGACAGAGCTCTCGGTTCCACCAGCTCTAAGACTCTGGTTGGACACAGTGTACAGTTTGAATCCAGAATTCCTGGCTGAGATTGGTGGGCAGTTCGGGCCCTGAGTCAATAACTGACCACAGCACGCACTTTGGGCCAAAAGGCCCTAGTGGAGCTTGGTGCGTAGTCCCAGCCCAAAAATTCTGGCTGGGCCCTGTGTGCATTTTGGGCCCAAAATCCCTAGCTGAGCTTGGCAGACGGTTCTGGCCCTGAGAATCTAGCTGAGTTCTGCCCGTGGTTCGGTCCCAGTGCTCCTGGCTGGACTTGGCAGGGAACACAGAAGGCTGTGGATACCTTGGCCTGACCCAACGCTCATTCAGAGACCCAGAACAATTGCAGGATCCACAGCAGAGAGGGACTGAGGATCACTGGCTGTGAGAGACCAGAACAACAGGGCTAACCTCCTAACATCCACACCAGTGAAGCTTTGAGCTCGCAGCCTAGGGAAATCGTAAGAAAACAAGTGAATCTATCGTCAGACACCCTCCATTCAACTCTGGAAGCTACCCAACAAAAACAAAGACGGCAAGATGTCTAAAGGACAACGAAAAAGCATACGCAAAAAACCCCAAAACAACATGGCGTCTCCAGTTTCCAGCTATCCCAAAGAAAACCACCCAGAGAACTCAAATACAACGGAAATACAAGAAAATGACCTCAAATCCTTAGTAATGAGGATGATAATGGAGGAAACAAATAAAATTCGTAATCAAATGCAGGAAGACGCAGACAAACAGGTGAGAGACATAAAAGAAGCACATAGAGTGGAACTGGAAAAATTGCAGGAAAATGCAAACAACCAGATGAAAGAAATAACTAAAACGGTTCAAGCTCTGAAGACCTATAAAGAGGCAATGGAAGAAACTCAGGAATATACAAAAAATCAGATGAAAGAAATCAAAAAATCAGTTCAAGATCTGAAAATGAAAATGGATTCAATGATAAACACACAGACAGAAGAAAAACGAGAACGTGAGACCTCAGAGAAGAAGGCGAACAACACAGAGGTGAGCTTTTCTAACAGAATCCAAGAGATGGAAGAACGAATCTCAGGGCTAGAAGATACAATCACAGATATTGAATCAACCATTAAAGAAAATGCCAAATCTGGAAAACTCCTGACACAAAACATCCAAGAAATTAAGGACACCATGAAAAGAAGAAATTTGCGGATAATAGGCATTGAAGAAAGAGAAGACATCAGACTCCAGGGCCCAGAAACTATTCTCAACAAAATCATAGAAGAAAATTTCCCCAATCTAAAGAAAGAGATGCCTATAAACATACAAGAGGCCTACAGAACACCAAATAGAATTGACCAGAAAAGAAAAAACTGCCCGCCACATAATAATCAAAACACAAAACATGCAGAACAAAGAAAAAATATTAAAAGCTGCAAGGGAAAAGGGCCAAATAACATTTAATGGTAAACCTATCAGAATTACACCTGACTTCTCAGCAGAGACCATAAAAGCCAGAAGGGCCTGGACAGAGACCCTGCAAACCCTAAGAGAACACAGATGCCAGGCCAGACTACTTTACCCAGCAAAATTATCAATAACCATTGATGGAGAAAACAAAATATTCCATGACAAAAACAAATTCAAACAGTACCTATCCACAAATCCAGCTTTACAGAAGGTACTAGAAGGAAAACTCCATCCCAAAGGGTCAAGCTACAACCAAAACTACCCAGGAAATAGATAACTATCCCATGGCAAAAACACAACTACACAAACGCTCGACTGGAAACAACATCAAAATTAAGACTCTTAACAGTCACTGGTCATTAATATCTCTCAACATCAATGGCCTCAATTCTCCAATAAAAAGACACAGACTAACCGAATGGGTACATAAACAAGACCCAACATTCTTCTGCATCCAAGAAACACATCTCACCCATAATGAAAGGCATTACCTCAGGGTAAAAGGTTGGAAAAAAATATTCCAAGCAAATGGTCACAAGAAGCAAGCAGGTGTAGCCATTTTAGTATCGAACAAAATAGACTTTCAACCAAAATTAATCAAAAGGGATGAGGAAGGACACTTCATACTCATCAAAGGTAAAGTCAACCAAGATGACATCACAATTCTGAACATCTATGCTCCCAATACAAGGGCACCCACATTTGTAAAAGATCTCCTAAAAAAGCTTAAACCACACATCGATCCCCACACAATAATAGTGGGAGACTTCAACACCCCACTCTCACTGAAGGATAAGTCATTGAAACAGAAACTAAGCCGAGAAATAACATCATTAACCAATGCCATGGGTCAAATGGATCTAACAGATATCTATAGAACCTTTCACCCAAACAAGAAAGAATACACCTTCTTCTCTGCACCCCATGGAACCTTCTCCAAAATTGATCACATCGTAGGTCACAAAGCAAGCCTCAACAGATACAAGAGGATTGAAATAATACCTTGTATCCTATCAGATCACCATGCTCTTAGGCTGCAATTCAACAACAACAGAAATAACAAAAAGCCTACACGTTTGTGGAAACTAAACAACTCTCTGCTAAATGACACCTGGGTCAGGGAAGAAATAAAGAAAGAAATCAAGGAGTTTCTGAAATTCAATGAAAATGAAGAAACAACATACCCAAATTTGTGGGATACATTGAAAGCAGTGCTAAGAGGAAAATTCATAGCACTAAGTGCCTTTAAAAAGAAATTGGAAACATCGCACATAAGCATCTTAACAACACAACTGGAAGCCCTAGAAAAAAAAGAAGCAGAAACACCCAAGAGGAGTAGACGCCTGGAAATTATCAAACTCAGGGCTGAAATTAACAAATTAGAAACTAAGAAAACAGTCCAAAGAATCAACAAAACCAAAAGCTGGTTCTTTGAGAAAATCAACAAGATAGACAGACCATTAGCCAAACTAACTAAAAGGCAGAGAGACAGTATTGAAATCAACAAAATCAGAAATGAAAAGGGAGACATAACAACAGACACTGAAGAAATTCAAAGAATCATAAGATCCTACTTTGAAGGCATATACGCCACAAAATTTGAAAATCTAAGGGAAATGGATGATTTTCTTGATCAAGTTCACTTGCCAAAGTTGAGTGAAGAACAGATAAACAAGTTAAATAGTCCCATTTCCCCTACAGAAATAGAAGCAATCATCGATGGTCTCCCAACCAAAAAAAGCCCAGGGCCAGATGGTTTCAGTGCAGAATTCTACCAGACCTTTAAGGGCGAGCTAATACCGATACTCTTCAAGCTACTCCAAAAGATAGAAATGGATGGAAAATTACCAACTTCATTTTATGAGGCCATAGTCTCATTGATACCTAAACCTCACAAAGACTCAACAAAGAAAGAGAATTTCAGACCAATTTCTCTTATGAACATAGATGCAAAAATACTAAATAAAATACTTGCAAAACGAATACAGGAGCACATCAAAGACATCATTCATCATGACCAAGTAGGCTTCATTCCAGGCATGCAGGGATGGTTTAATATACGGAAATCCATCAATGTAATCCATCATATAAACAAACTGAAAATAAAAAACCACATGATCATCTCCTTGGATGCAGAGAAAGCATTTGATAAAATTCAACACCCATTCATGTTTAAAGTTTTAGAGAGATCGGGGATACAAGGCACTTTCCTCAACATAATAAAGGCTATATACAGCAAGCCAATAGCCAAAATCAAAGTAAATGGTGAGATACTCAAGGAAATTCCTCTCAAATCGGGAACAAGGCAAGGCTGCCCACTCTCTCCATATCTCTTCAATATAGTACTCGAAGTTCTAGCCAGAGCAATAAGACAACAAAAGGAGATCAAGGGTATCCAAATGGGAAAGGAGGAAGTCAAATTATCCCTCTTTGCAGATGATATGATAGTGTACATAAGTGACCCTCAAAACTCCACCAGAGAACTCCTAAAGCTGATAAACACCTTCAGCAAATTGGCTGGATACAAAATTAACTCAAAAAGTCTGTAGCCTTCCTATACACAAATGACAAGCTTGCAGAGGAAGAAATTAGGAAAACCACACCCTTCACATTAGCCACAAGCAATATAAAATATCTAGGAGTTACCCTAACTAAGCAAGTGAAGGACTTGTATGAAAAAAATTTCAAAACTCTGAAGAAAGAGATTGAAGATGACCTGAGAAGATGGCGTGATCTTCCTTGCTCATGGATCGGGAGAATTAACATAGTAAAAATGGCCATCCTACCAAAAGCAATCTACAGATTCAATGCAATCCCTATCAAAATAACTACACAATTTTTTAAAGACATGGAAAGTTCAATTCTGAACTTCATATGGAAAAACAAAAAACCCAGAATAGCTAAAACAATCTTGTACAATAAAAGGTGCTCCGGAGGAATCTCCATTCCTGATCTCAAACTGTACTATAAAGCAATAGTACTTAAAACAGCATGGTACTGGCACAGCAACAGGCTGGTTGATCAGTGGAATCGAATCGAAGATCCAGATATGAATCCACACACATATGGTCACTTGATTTTTGACAAAGAAGCCAAATCCATTCAATGGAAAAAGGATAGCATCTTCAACAAATGGTGCTGGTCTAACTGGAGGTCTATGTGTAAAAAAATGAAACTGGACCCATATTTGTCACCTTGCACAAAACTCAAATCCAAGTGGATTAAAGACCTCAACATAAAACCAGAGACACTAACTCACTTAAAAGAAAAAGTGGGAAAGAGCCTGGAACATATTGGCACAGGAGACAACTTCCTGAACAGAACACCAACGGCCCAGGCCTTAATGTCAACCATTAATAAATGGGACCTCATGAGGCTGAGAAGCTTCTGTAAGGCAGGAGACACTGTCAAGAGAACAAAGCGACAGCCTACAGACTGGGAAAAAATCTTCACCAACCCTACATCTGACAAAGGTCTAATATCCAAAATATATAAAGAACTCAAGAAATTAAACACCACCAAACCGAATAACCCAATTGAGAAATGGGGCTTGGAACTAAACAGAGAATTCTCAACAGAGGAGTATCAAATGGCTGAGAAACACTTAAAGAAATGCTCAACCTCCTTAGTCATCAGGGAAATGCAAATCAAAACAACTCTGAGATTCCATCTTACACCCATCAGAATGGCTAAGATCAAAAATTCAAGTGACACCACATGCTGGCGAGGATGTGGGGAGAGAGGAACACTCCTTCATTGCTGGTGGGAATGCAAACTAGTACAGCCACTTTGGAAATCTATCTGGTGCTATCTCAGAAAAATGGGAATAGGGCTTCCTCAAGACCCAGCTATTCCACTCCTTGGAATATACCCAGAAGATGCTCCAGCACACAACAAGAAAATTTGCTCAACCATGTTCATAGCAGCCTTATTCATAATAGCCAGAACATGGAAACAGCCTAAGTGTCCCTCAGTAGAAGAGTGGATAAAGAAACTGTGGTACATATACACTATGGAATACTACTCAGCTATTAAAAACAAGGAATTCCCGAAATTTGTGGATAAATGGATTGAGCTAGAAATGATCATAATGAGTGAGTTAACCCAGAAGCAGAAAGAATCAAATGGTATATACTCACTTATATCTGCATACTAGCCCAAGGGGCATGTCCCACCAAAGCCTCCACTTACCAGGAAACTGGGACAGAGGGGAAGGCATCCTATTGGGACTCTAAATGAGAGACGCATGGGAGAACAGCAAAATAAAAGGATCCAGAGGGTCCTAGAAATCTACAAGTAGAACAATATGATAGGCAGATTTGGGCCCAGGGGTCCCGCTCAAACTAAGGCACCAGCCAAGGACAATACAGGAGGTAAACTTTAAACCCCTTCCCAGATCTAGCCAATGGTCAGAATATTCTCCACAGTTGAGTGGAGAGTGTGATACGACTTTCTCACATACTCTGGTGCCTCACATTTGACCATGTCCCCTGGAGGGGGAGACCTGGTGGCACTCAGAGGAAGGACAGCAAGTAGCCAAGAAGAGACTTGATACCCTATGAGAATATATAGGGGGACGTAATCCCCCTCAGGAACAGTCATAGGGGAGGGGAATAATGGGAAAATGGGGGGGGGGAGGAATGGGAGGATACAAGGGATGGGATAAACATTGAGATGTAACAAGAATAAATTAATAAAAATAAATAAAAAAAAAAAAAAAAAAAAAAGTTAGGAGAGTTCTAGGAGATTGAGTTTGGCAGGTGAACTAATTCTGCTAAGTGGTGGACATGGACAGGTTAATTGCTATAGTTTCAAGATAACTTAAAAAAAAAAAAACTGTGCTTCCTTACCTGGTGCATTACTTAAAAAAAACAAAAATTTCAGTGTTCTTCTTGCCTTTAGAGAATTACCTCTCACGATTAAGAAAATATTGGATAATTATTCAGGTTTTGGTACTTTCATATATTCCTCAGATGTCATTCCTGGGCAGTGAGATGAAAGCTTGCCCTCGCAGAGCCAGATGTTCAGTCTGTTTGTGCATACTGTTAAAATACTTGGTAGGCCGCTTTACTTATTTATTTGGAGACAGAAGAAAGATGACTCAGTTGAAAGGTTCTGTTTGCTCCACCATGTGGCTTTGGCTCAAAAGCTTGGCCTTAAGCTTACCATGGAGACGTCTATTGCATTATGGCTAGTGAGCATCTATTAGCATACATTTATAATGTTGCTTTAGTTTTTGAATATGAAAGTAAAAAAAATGCTCATATAGAGAATATGAATTGGAAGGGAAATAATAAATGAAAAAAATGTCATTGCATGAAGAAAATCATTAACATTTTCCTCAATTATTTAGGAAGTTTCTCTGTGCAGGGCCTGTTCACACACAGGCGTTCTTCTGTCTGTTTGGACATTCTTTTTAGCGTACACTAGTAACCTAAGAGTGACTCTTTGAAGACTCAAGTGATTAACACATACGTGAGTTCTCTTGAGCACGGCTTCTGCAGTTTATGTGGCCATGCCCAGGCTGTTGAATAATTTAACAGTTTTCGCTTTTTCCCCATTGTTTTAGTAGAGCTCTGTGTAACAGCATCATCTAGTGCTTTGTATTTGATCGTTAATTATTTTGTTCCCTGAGATCCGGTTGCTGCCCAAAAGAGCACATTCTCATGGGCACCTGTTCCTGTTGTGTGAACCTTGCTCTATCTAATTTAAAGTTGACTGGTTAATTAAAAAAATGCTGAAGCCTGGGCAGGACAGAAGTCAGAGGTGGAGGAGCTAAGGTTCGTGGACTTTTGGGGACAGAAGGATCATGGGAGGGAGAGCCAGGTAGAGGAGAAAGAAGGAAGCAGATGTGCCATGGGTTAGTGTGGAGAGAGGCGCATGGCTAGATTGGCATGGATGGAGGAAAGCGGCCCAGATGAGAAACATGAGCAAGTGTTTATGGATTATGCACGGAAAGCAGCCCAGATATGAATGATTAGGGGGACAGGCGTAGGATGTGGGACTGGGAGATAAAGGGTAGTTTAGGAAGTTAGTATCTGACCAGCCCCAGGTAAAATAAAGCTTATCTAAAATCTAGGAGGTGCCTGTGTCTTTTATTGTTTGATAGTGGGATAAATAAAACCGCCATACTAATTATAGGCTTCTAATAATAAACATTATTAGCAATGTTGTTATTTACCACAACAGCTCTACTCAAGGGAAGTTTTGGAAAGGAAGTGTGACGGTTTGGGTGAGTACAACCCCCACAGGTGCCTATGTTTGAGTACTTGGTCTCCAGTAGGTGGCATCGTTTCTGAACTATTAGGAGGTGAGGCCTTGTTGGAGGAGGTGGGTCACCGAGAGTGGGCTTGGAGGTCATTAAAAGACCCCAATATTCCCAGTGTTGTCACGCTTCCTACCTGTGGAGCAGATGTGAGTTCTCAGCCATTCCAGCTGCCATGCCTTTGTTGTGCATCGTGAATACTAACCCTCTGAAACGGTAGGCCCAATTAGACACTCTTTTATAAGTAGCCTTGGTCATAGGGTTTTTGTCACAGCAATAGGGAAGTAATAAAGACAGAAAGCATTTTGATATTTTAGAGTATTTTTTTCACTTTGAAAAAATGCTTTTTAATATTTTTTATTACTTTTCACTGGGCTATCATCTTTCGCCAAACTGACATTGCAGAAGGAAATGGAAGTTTTGGCTGATGTAGTAAGGTATGAAAAATGACATGCCATAGGTAACATTAGAAAACACATCGAATTTAAAGATTACTAAAAGCCACTGTGTTAGTCTTAATATTTTTAGAACATCAAGAACATAAAATCCATACTCTGAATATTTGGAGAATTTAGAGGTGTATTCTTCATCTGCTGGGGATCTCCTTGCCTTCCTTCCAAGGATATGAATCATAGGTGCCTTCTCTTCACCTCACTTTGGATAATTTAATAAATTCGAATGTCATAGCGAGCCTATTTGTGAGTCACATCTGAGAATTACATCTCAGGTCTGAGTAGCTGTGAGATGCTGTCCAGAGGAGACAAAGGAGAAATCACCAAAGATTTTCAGAAATGGTAGTTTCTCAGGTTAGCCGCATGCTAGTAGACCCAGGACAGCTTTGTCTCATATCTTGTTCAAAAAAGTTATTTGACAGCATAGCAGACTCCCAGAGGGCAGAAAACAATAAGCGACACCAGCAGAAAAGATCTATTTGCTACTGCTTAGGACTTTGTAGGTGTGTGAAATTTATGAACAACAAAGGGGAGAGAGAGAGAGAGAGAGAGAGAGAGAGAGAGAGAGAGAGAGGGAGAGAAGAGAAGAGAAGAGATATGATGGTGTAAGAAAAGGCACTGTAAATTTTGGAAGCATTAAGATGTCAGTACTTGTGGAACACACAGATGAAAATGCCTCCCAGGCAGTGTGGTACACAGGTTAGAGCTAAGAGAAACCTTAGTGGACGTATGAACCCTGGCATAGTCATGTGGAAACGGGCATTGGAGGACGAGGTGGACTAAAAATGGAAAGAGCAAGAGAGGCGAGAAGAGGAAAGTAAAACCACGGACTTTTTTTTTTTTAATCAGAGTGGAAGAGGCTGAGACACTAGCAAAGATATAAGGACAAAAAGAAGACGATAAATAAAGAGGTTGAGTAATGACATTAAAGGTGAGGGAGGCCAAGAAAGAATTAGAAGTGATTGATCCGGAGGTCCCAGGGACCAGGCTGTATAATGAACCTTTCTAGGGGAGTAGCGAGACACTGGTGACTACATGTAGCTAAGCCATTCTGGAGGAAAGAACTGGAACGCAGTGTGCTGGGTAGTGAGGAGGTAAGAAATCCTGCAAAGGCCATTCTCCGCAGGATCTCAGCTATAAAATGAAGGGGAAAAACATGAGGGAGAGAGACGTTTAAATGATCAAAGGAGCATTGCCCCCAGCTACAGGGATAGTGCCACTGGAGGAGAGGAATGAAATATAAGGAAAGAAATAATGACTTTAGCTAGACTTGGGGGATGACTAGGGGAGAACATCAGGCTAGAAATCTCATGGCCTTTTTTTTTTTTAAAATTTAGGAATTTCAACAACTTAAGGCACATAAGGCAAGGGATTTTTATAGAAATCTTCTTTTAAAAAGGGGCTGGGGGAAATTATATCATTCTTTAGAAAGGACTTGAGTTTATTTTGTGAATGCAAAACAGGACACTGTAGCTTCTATGTAATCTGGGCTGTGATGCGTGGCCATTTGGAACACACACTAACATGTACATAGCATCCCTCTAGAGTTGTGCATTCCGTGGGTCTCTAGATGGCAGCCTCTGGGTGAGGCTGCTTCTCACATTACCTTCTCAGGAAGATGCTTTTCAGGCTTCTCTGTATTTCCTGTCCTGGATAATAATCACAAGGATACTCTTTTGATCAGTTAAGATTTCCACTCAGCTATTTATTCAGGCATACTATGGCAATCAGACTGATGGATCAGATTGCTACCCTGCTTGACAGCTGTGCTTTTAAAATTACGCATTAATGAAGTGGCCTTCTGATGATAATTTGGTTTCTTCATGTCACTGTTTCATAGGAAGAGAACACACTTGGATGCTGACACACTGATGGCTATGCTCTTATAAATGAGTGTATTGTCTTTCTGGTGTATAATACCGATCTTTAAGGACTTGATTAAGGAGAACCCACCCTTCAGAGTCAGCATTATAATAAAATGATGTTTCTTACCCTGTGCCTGAAAGCTAGGGATCAGTTCCTGGAATGTGGTGAATTCGTTAAGGCCGGTTTTATTTTATGTAGGCTCATTGCAGGTGGTCACCTGACCTTTTTATTTTTTTTTAAGTTGATGTCTCTTTGTTGTATGGATTATTTTCAGTTTAAATGGAATGGTCTGGTAGTCTTGGCCCTGAAGACACAAAGAGTCATATACGTAAAGAAACATAGGACAGAAACAGGATGAGGATATGTAGAAGGAGGAGGAGAATGGAACTGAGATGTGGAAAGGATTAGTGAGCCTGGTAAGGATGGTTATCTCCATTGTACAGGAGCTATTCTGGCTTGTGTGTCCAGCCATCCAGCAAAATCTTTCATTCCAGAGATTCTCTAGGGATTATTGGTTATCCCAGATCCAGCTGATGCTACATACAAAACACTCACAGAAAGAAGAAGGTCTGTATTTATAGAATTTCGTTAGCTAGGGAGTAAACAGTGTTTACACTGATACAGGTCTTAGTGTTGCTGAGGAAAAATGACTGGTGGAAGATATCAAAAAAGATAAAGGGATGTAGGCGTAGCCGGGCAGGGAAAAAAGGCCAGGTTGGTAATGTGTCTAAGTAACATGTTTGTTTTAGTTATTTTCCTTGTCATTGCCACAAAATACTTGACAGAAGCAGCTTAATGGAGAAAAGGTTTATTTTGTCTCATCGTTTCAGAAAGATTGTAGTCCGTCACGGTAGGGAAGGCATATAGGGGGAGGAGCTCCAGTCTATGGCAGAGGAAGCTTGAAGCAATAGCCATTTACCTGCTGAGCATCCACAGCGGGCAGCCACTCCTACGAACCGGGATACAGCCTTTAGGTGGTCACACTTAGTGACTTACTTCTGCTAGGTAGCCCTCACCCCATAAAGACACATCCCAAACAGCACCATACGCTGGAAACCCAGTGTTCAAACTGTCAGCCTATGGGTCATTTAGGATTCAGATCATGCCAACTTTGCTTCGGTGCCCACTGTGCTGAAAACGGAAGGCACACTGACTGCAGACTATCAGCCCGTCATAAGCAGATCTATGTCGGTTCTCGGAAAGTTGGAAAAGTTCTCTTGAGGGAAAATTTAGGCAGGTAAGAAGATAAGATTATTAAGCAGGAACACAAAACAACAATCCTCATACACCAGTTTTTGTTTGTTTTTAGAAGTATAGAATATTGGGTCATGATGTGTTTCACCCAGTATTGTCATATTAGACTCCTAGACACTGGGGAAAGAAAAAGTAATATTTTTAACATCAGTGCATGTGGGACCAGGGACCTGTGGGATAGGGGAAGGGGGGGCCCAAATAAGAGTGGGATTGAGGCATGTCTAAACACCAGAAATCTTGTCCTGAGATTGGCTGGAGTAGAATGGCTCCTCCTCTGCACCAAGCCTGCGTGTACTGATGGATATAACCCTGAGACTCTACCTATGCCCCTCCCGGGAGGAGGCCAAGTAGCCTCGTAGGCAAGTTGAACTTCCTTTTGACTTATAAAGTCAAGTCCAGGAGCACCTGAAATTCCTCCTTATGCAAATGAGGCATCCTCAGTGCCCTGGCCCTGGGCAATAATCTACACTCACCCCCCAAACTGAAGACTTCCCCCATTAAATGAGCCATCTCAGTGAGGCTGCCTTCCATGAGTCTGCTCGAGATCTCTCTGACCCCCAGCCTTTCAGCCTCACTTCCTCTCTCAATATCCACAGGCCTTGATTGTGGGATAATTGGCGGGGAAACAGAGCCTGAATGGCAAGTACAGATGAATGATTTGCTTTGTTGTGTGCTAGTGAGAATGACTGATGCAATCCCCAAATGTTCTCATTTGTTCAACGTGGTTAACAAGACAAAATGAAACATAGCAGCAACTCTTTTTTTAATTTTTAAAAAATTAATTATTGTTTTATATGCATTTATATTATTACACACATGCGCGCGCACACACACACATACACACACTAAATTACATACAGCAAGAAGAACCACGAAAGAATCAGGAATTATATAAATGTTACATTCATAGTATTTCGGCTATTTGTATTTGGCAACCTTGAAGAAAACATGTTTCCTATCTTGGTGAGTCTAAAATTCTGAATGTAAATCAAGATCTATTATGTCTCATCTCTACTAACTTAAAACATCTATCTAGACCCCAAATCATCTTAACCCCTAAACAATTAAGCTTAATTGTAAAACTAAACTATCTGGTCTTCAACCCCATCAGACACTTGAGAAGGAATAAATTAATTACCTAAGTAAACAGGAAGCGCAGGTAAGCAACTTCCACAATGAGAAAATGACAGAGTTTGCTGCCTGAGCAGTCATCCAAAACTCTCTATAATGTTGGAGCATCATCTTCAGCCTTCTGGCCCAATATCTCTGACAGACATATTTGTGAGGCAAGAACTACTGAGGACTTGCTTACCCTGTCTTGGCAGAGTTTGGCTGTCGACTCTGCCTGTGTCCAAGCTTGCTCATTTTTAGGCAGAAGTCTGTCCACAGCAGAAACTCTTAGCCATAATCCTGACAGTATTTTAACATAGCTCAAGCATTTAACCCTCTGAACCGCTTCTAAAACATTATAAATTGAGTAAATTGGATTAAGTCTATGTAGTTTAAGATTTGTACTAGTAATATGTCCGCTGAAAGTGATAAGTGTTTCTAATAATAAACCCATGGCTCAATAGTAAAAAAAAAAAAAAATCTGTGATTAGTGTCTAAAATGGGATGTGAGCTGTTGTTTAATGCAAATAATAGATATAATTTATGATGTTTTTATAACCTAAGGACACTCTATAGATGTAGGAAAGAGAGCAGCAATCTAGTAGCCTGTATGAACGAGTTATGTATAGTATGCAGCCTAAACTATGTTTAGTCAAAATAGCATTATCATCAGAACATACGGATGCTTTATTACATGGAAATTTACCTGTGAATTAGGATGACTTTAAAATGCAAAGAGTTCCCTAAACCACCTGGGTGAAGCCTATATGTTAAATCTCCTTGAAAGATGAATGAGGGTGGTAGAAATGTCAGTACCAGTGCAATGTAATTTCAGAAAAGCAGTATTGGCTTTGAAGACCAAAGGAGACACAGGAGACAAAGGCTCTATGAAACTGGAAAAGCAAGGAAACAGGTCCCTCCCCTCTACATCCCAGTGGAACAGTACTGAAACTAACACTGTGTTTTAAATTTAAGGAGACATATTTTAGATTTCTGAGTGCCAGAACTGAGAGCTTAAACATTTTGTGCTGTAATTTTCTGTATCAACAATAGGAAATGAAAACTGAAAATCTATGGCAATTTGCAGAATACTTGCCCAAGAAGTGTTTCTATTCAGCTCTAGCCAAGATGTCTTTAAAGTAAAAAGGACCAATGCTCCCATAATTTTGATTTTTCAAAGAAATATGGAAATGTAGATATCAATGCAGAAGTTACTGTTTTAATAATTTCATCTATTTCAAAGAATAAAACAAGTGCTTACAAATGTGTGCAAATGCACATTTTTAGAATATTCATCATCGTATAGTTTGTGAAAATACACAATTAGAAACGAAATGTGTCTATTAAACTTGAATATAGGTAACTAAATGTAAATATATGATAAAATGAGTGTTAGTAAAACTGTGAAGTATATATTAGGAACATATTAAGATATAAAAATGAGATACATAGCATGACACTCATTGGCAAGCACCAAAAGGTACCAGTGTGCTACAGTTTGAATATACAATGTCTTTCACAACTTCGTGTGTTAAATGCATGGTCCTCAGATAGCAACGCTGCTTTTGAAGTTGGCAGAAACTTTGGGATGTGGATCTTAGATGGAGAAAGTAAGTAACAGAAGGCATGATTTTGAAGGTTATCCTTGGTCCCTGGTCCCTTCCTCATCCTCTGCTTCCTGAATTTAAAGAGGTGAAGAACTCCTACACTACATAATTTGCTATTATTATTATTTTCTACCTAAGTATATGAGGCTAAGCAACCATGGACTGAATCTGTAAGCAAAGTGAATGCTTCTTTTTCAAGTTGCCCTTTCAATAATTTTAGCCATTGATATGTGAAAGTAACTACACAGAAAAATCGGGCGGAGAAATGCAACCATTGCGAGATTTAATCTGGCTCTGTGGCTCTTAAGGTTTAGGAAAGGATTTGCAGGAAGCATTTGATAACGTTTGAAAGAGTGGGCTAGAGAAAGCCTAGGATGCTAAAAGCATGGCTTTATAGATGGTTATGATGGGAGCTTGAAAGGTACAACATTGGCAGGAGACTAGGTTCTGAGGTTTAAGATGGGAATTAGACTAAAGGCCATTTATGTGGTGTAGTGGCAAAGAACTTGCATACGTTTTGTTTGTCCTCCAAGATTTCATGGGGGGGGTTGTTGAATTTATTTATTTATTAAACATTTTTTTTATTTTTACATATATAATTATATTATTACACATGTGTACAATAGAATACCTATAGCAAGAAGAGCCATGACACAACCTGGAATTATATAAATGTTACATTCTTAGTGTTTTGGCTATTTGTACTTGACAGCCTTGAAGAAAACATCTTTCCTATCTTGATGTGTCTAAAATTCTGAATGTAAATCAATCTCCATCCCATCTTGTCATTATCAACTTAAAGCATCTATCTAGACCTAAAAATATCTTAGGCCCTAAATAGCTAAGCTACCTGGTCTTCAATTCTATCAGAGACTTGAGAAGGAATAAACTTGATTACCTGAGTATACTGGGAGTGTAGGTTAGTAGCTTTCCAAATGAGAAGATGACAAGACAGTTTGCTACCTGAATAGTCACCCAAAACTTTCCATAATGTTGGAGCATCTTCTTCAGCCTTCTGGCTCAATATATCCGACAGACATATTTGTAAGGCAGGAACTGTTGAGGACATGCTTACCCTGTCTTGGCAGAGTTTGGCCATCGACTCTGCCTGCATCTAGGCTTGCCCTTTTTAAAGGCAGAATTCTGTCTATGGTAGAAATGAGGATGTTTCCCCAAGTGCTTAGTTTGCCACATTTGAAACCATCTCCATAAGGAGGTTCTTCCATGCTGATCACCCTCTTTGAGGTAGGCTGGGTGTTGCCAGGAGTTAACCTGTCTCATTGTCAGTGAATCTTTAAAATAATAAAAGAATTTTTAAATGCCATATTCTGCATGTCTCTGAGATTTTTGAAGACTTTATCTAACTATCCTACCTTATCTTTCTATATAATCATATATATCTGCCACACCTAAGATGTATATTCTTGTGACAAAAGTAGACTAGTAATTGACATGACGATGATTTGATCAACTAACAACAAACTTGCATAACTTATATATCCTAAACAGCCTGCAATAGCACCCTCAAAGCCCTGGAAATAAACCTTGTATTATAATTGAGTTATACGGGTACAATGCCTCACTATATATATAGTGTGTGTGTGTGAAGAATAATCTTACATTTGAATTCTATACCACTGTATCTAGAATTAAACCTATTTTGCACCTATGTACAAAGTTCTATACCAGTGAATTAAAAATAACCTTGTGAGTGACAATTGAGGCATTAAGTTGAGGAGTAAATTCACTAATCTACTTTTTTGTTCTATCTTCCTTATCTATTTCTATATTCTCTCTTCTTTCTTTTCAATCCCTATCTCCAAACCTAAGAATGTAAGGTAAAGAAAAAGAGAGACATCACTGAGTCTAACCTTGTTTTCTCTCTAAATGGGGGGGGGGTTGCATTTAAAGTCACAATTTAACTAAGTTGATAGAGGAAATTTCAAAACAGCCCAGACATTCAGGCTCTAACATGTGTTTTCCTGGCTGCCATTAGCCAAGCTGACAGGGAGACTAGGAGAAAAAAATGCAGAGCAGATAACTTGATCAGTTTGATCAGGAAAGTCTGGGTGAACTTGAATCTAGGAATCCATGGTTTATGAAGAGATTAGTGCATTGAGAAGAAGCTAAGTGTCTTGCATTAGAGCAACTGGAATGATCCCATGACAGCACCGCAGGAGTTGGATCAACACTACCATGAAAGTACACCCTGTGTGCACAGAGCCACCTCAGAACACACTTCCACAGGATCCAGGTCTCTATGCTCAGCTATCTAGGCACTTACAGGCTGCAGTAGCAGTAATCCACAATGACCTAGATATTGCTTGAGTTGGTGGCAGACCTTGATGTCATTCATGTGGCACTGATTTTGCAGTGATGAAACATACAAAAGTTGTGGGGTCCTGAAGGTTTCTACCCAGGTTTTAGAGGAAAACTTGGGGGGCCAGGCAACATGAGAGATAAGAATTCAGTAGCCCCTGAATGAGCAGTTCATTAAACAAGATGAAGATGGCAGAGAAATGTAACACCGGCAGAGGAAAGCTTCAGGCAATGAAGTGGAAGTAACCAAAGGGAAAGCCATATTGCTACAGGTTTTCAAGGCAAAATGGTGGGGTGCTTGAGCCTGTTGGAGATCACACCAAGACACGATGAACCTGAAACGCAGGTTATGGAACTACAGGCTTTAATATCTGTCCTTCTGGATTTCTGTGTTGTTTTCTTCCCATCCATTCTTTCTCTACCACCATTCCTCCCTGATGTGATGGGAATATGTACCCTGCGCCAGTGCACTTTGAAAACATATAACTGACCTGTGATTGTTGTGTGGAGTTATAGGAAGACTTAGAGGACACATCAGACTAGATAATGAACCACAATCATGTTAGAACTGTGGAGAGTTTGGTGACTATTGGGGATGAATAAGATGAATAATCTGTTATGAGATGATCACAAGCCTTTGTGGATCAGAGGGAGAGTGTTCTAGTTTAAATTTGAAATGCTCCACCTCACCAACATAGCCTTATATGTTGAAATCTTGCTCTCTAGCTTGGTAGCACAGTTTTGGGATCTCGTGGAAACTTAAGTGGGTAGATTCTTGTTGTAGGAAGTAGGTCATGGGGGTATGGTTTTAAAGTTATACCTAGTTTTTTGTTCCTTATTCCTTTTGTTCTTATTGCATACAATAAAGTGAGGAACCTCTTCTGTCATGCATTCCTGCTATCATGACATTCTTCCCAAGATTACGAAGCCAGGTCAACATAGACTGAAGCCCTCTGAAATCAGGGGTCCAAATAAATCTGTTGTCTTCTAAGTAGTCCTCTTAGGTATTGTCGCAGCTAAGTGAAATTATCTAATATATAATAAAATTATATAAAATATGTATGTCTGAGGTACATAAATGTAAAATAATATTAAGGTCAATTAGAACACATTAATTAAAACAGTATCTATGGGAGAATTAAAGAGAGGACTATGTTCAGGAATAGTAGCTGGATAGGGACAGAAAGCTGGATGAAAAACAGGACAGGTAAAGCAGGCATATGAGTGGACTGATGGGGCTGGAGAGATGGCTCAGGGGTTAAGAACACTGGCTTCACTTCTAGAGGTCCTGAGTTCAATTCCCAGTACCCACATGGTGGCTTACAACCATCAATAATGTGATCCGATGCCTTATTCTGTCTTGCAGATGAGTGGACTGATGGCACTGTTAGCTGAGGTGTGCTACTGGACTTTGCTTGACCACTTGTGTATGTCAGAATAAATAGGATTGTAAGTTGGGTCACACCGATGAGATTCTATGTTGGAATCAAAGCTAATCAGGAGAGAGGCTACTTACACCTCTTCAAAGGTTTCGTGGAGAACTGGGAAGAAAAATATTTAAATGAGGAAAAAGATCCAGTAGCTTATTAGGTATGACCATTCATTCATGAAGCATTCATTTAAAGACATTAAGCATCAGATATGCTCTCAGTCAACTGTTTAAATCAAAGTTCCTCCAGCCAAAGATATGGTATAAAATCAGTAAAAGCTCTGTTTACTTTTGTTTTATATCTCACCTGGGCCATACTCCAAGAGTAGGTCCAATAAACCTTTCTGCACCT
This sequence comes from Acomys russatus, assembly GCF_903995435.1. Lineage (NCBI taxonomy): Eukaryota > Metazoa > Chordata > Mammalia > Rodentia > Muridae > Acomys > Acomys russatus. The sequence goes on along the minus strand of NC_067144.1, from coordinate 37,403,589 downwards.
TAGCTCTCTGTCAGAAAATAAATTGGGAAAGTTCTTGTGAACTGTTCTGTGGGTGGGAGGTAGGCATCTTTCATAGGCTTCATGCCTACTTTTGGCTCTTTTGGTATGTTTCTCCACATTTCCTCCTTTCTCTGAGTGGCCATTGGTATTTTAGGACCTTGCTGGTGCTAAAGGCATTCCAATGGACTTATCTCTTCCTCTCTCTCTTCAATTTGGCTCATGATTCAAGCAAGATGGGCAGTGATATTGCCCTTTAATTATCAGTAAATCATACACTCACGGCCTGTGAGAGTGGGAGGGGATTCAGGTGATGTCTTCCTCAGTGTCTGTGCATTGCAGGGCTCCCAGGATGCTCACCTGGAAGGCTCGTTCTTTGAATTTGTTTCCATTATTCCCATTACATTTTTCTAAGTTTCCTGCTGTGGTGAGGATGTGGTCATTGTTTCGCTGCTTTGGTCTATACGATTCCTTTATTCTCGTTTCACCAATTGGTAACAATATTCTCCTCCCTAGGTACCTTCAGTGATTCATTTGTGGGGAAGGTTCCTGGAATAGAAGCATTCATTTATATGTGTCTTAGACAAATATTCCTGATAATAGGCCTCAGAATGTGTGCTTAATTCCCACTGATACACATCTGTTCCAAAAGGAGGCTTTTTTTCAGAATCAGTGGGATTTTAGAAACTCCTCAAAGAAAATATGAAAATCAAGTTGGTGGCAAACTTGCATTTTGGAGCCAAATACCTCTATCAGAGTAATAAAACAATCCACATGTTAGGATATACTAGCTCATATTGGCAATTTAAAGACAAAAGCCCCTAATGAAATGAAACATCTACCTTAAAGTTCCTAAGTGATGGCTCTGTTGCAACACTGCTTTTCTTGAGTAATTTTCGTTTTCAAACGATGCATGGTATAGGGGATGTTAGCTATAAATGTAGCTGTTTCCTGGAGGGAATACATCTTGCAATAACTTCCATTCAACAGAGTTCTTTGCAAACCGAGAAAGAGCAGAATTCCTCGTATTTACTTTTTATTGTGTGAAAATTGCTATTGCATTGCAAGTGTTATAGATGTTTGGGAAAGAAGAATGGGGCATTATTAGAGACATATCTCTAGGGCATAATTTAGCATTACTAGTAGGGAATGGATGAAATGGCTTCATACTGCAAAAGCAATGTCTGAGAAATATTATCAGTAACATGCTACTAAAACCAAAGGCTGGACTGATTACAATCAGTGGGAGTTTGGCTACATAAAAACCACATTATTAGAAGTTTCAAAGAGAAGGGAAGCAGGAAATAGCTACATTGTCAAGGTGGGTGGCTCTGGGCGGTAAGGAATATATCCCAGGAACCTACTAAGGAAAGAAAACATATTAATAAGTCTGAGGTAGAGTTATTACATGGCCGTTTATTTTTCTAAAGAACTCAGTGTGCTTCACAAAGTTTAGTTGGAATCAGGGCCCTTTAGAATATCTTATGAGTGGTAAATGTTACAAAGAAAAAAAAATCACTACATTTTTGAGTCATTTCTGGATGTGGAAAGTAGGACCTTACATTAGTACATGAATACAAGTGTTTTGTTTGTTTTATGGAAGTCCTTTTGAGGGTGAATGTGAGTTTTGATATACTTTTTCAGCAACTGAGAATTCACTTCAATTTTTCATCCTGTTGGCTTTTCTGCATTTCTTCTTATAATATAAATTGTTTTAATTTAAAAATAATTGGAGGAAAGAATTAATCCAAATTATTTTGGGACTAAATATTAATTTTGAAGTTCTACCCTTTAAAGCCCATGGTTAAGTGGAGACTGGGGACTGACTTTCACAGGATCTCTGGTGCCCCATATTTGGCCATGTCCCTTTGTTGGGGAGGCCCAATGGCACTCAGAGGAAGGATAGCAGACTACCAAGAAGAGACTTGATACCCTAGCACCATATTCAGGGGAGGAGGTCCCCCTTGGTCACAGTCATAGGGAAGGGGGGTTGGGGTGAAAGTGGGAGGGAGGGAGGAATGGGAGGATGTATGGGATGGGATAGAAAATGAGATGTAATATGAATTATTTATCTTTCAATAAAAATGTGTTAAAAAAAAAGAAAAAAATAAAGCCCATGTTTATTAAAACAGCACCTTGAGATGTAGGTCTATCATCATAGCTGCTTGGAAGCCTTTCAGGAGCATGCAATGTCTAAAACATAGGTGAACACATTTGTGTCTTTACACACTATCAAATTTTTTTTCTTTTTTTGGTTTTTGAGACAGGGTTTCTTTATGTTATCCTGGCCATCCTGGACTTGCTTTGTAGACCAGGTTGGCCTCAAACTCACAGTGACCCACCTGCTTCTGCCTTCTGAGTGCTGGGATTAAAGGCATGTGCCACCACACTGTTAAATTTTGTTGAATAAATCCACAAGGCGTAGTGGTTGTATTAACAGCAATTTTCCATATATTTCTACTTTTCTTTATCATCCTTGCTGGGCCATACACAGGTTCTTTTATTCCAGTCTTAATTACTAATATTAACTCTAAGAGCACATCACATGGTAAAGAATCCTTATATATGTAGGTTATAGGATGACTACAAATGATTAAAAAGGCGAGGAGTGTCAGGGGTGAAGCCATAGCTAGGAATTTGACAGGCATATGAAATGGGCTTTGTGTTTGTGGGGAAGCTATAGAAGATGCTGGAAGAGATGCATTGGATGCTAGCTGTTAGCAGGACACAGATGCATAATTAACTAACTTGCAGAAGTGAAAGGTAGGGCCTGGGTCTAGACAGATGAGTGTGTGGAAAGACAGATGCCAGTCTGCATGAATAAACAGGATAAGCAGACAACAATTTGAGTAGATGACATTAACAGTGGGGGCAGAGCAGAGAGGGCTACTCTGGGATGGCTGGAAGTTTAAATATTGTATGTATTTTATTTCATTAACTTGACAAAGGGTCAGGTAGGAGTGACTTGACCCTTACTTCTGGTTCCTACTTTCTTTCATATCTACCTTTTATGCTTTGCATTCTTGTGCACTCTGACACTAAGTCAGGGATAGGCACCTGATAGTCACCATGGATCTTACTGGTTTGAAGACCTGTTTTTCGTGTGTAATGTATTTTTCGTGTGCAAACTCATTATTTATTAATCCTGCAACACAGCATTTCCTTCATTTTCTTTCTTTCAAACATTCTATGTTATATTTTGTTTTATGACTTAGCTATCATCCAGACTCATAGTTAGACTTTAAAGTCCACTTTTTCCCCCTCAGTATTCTGTTCTTATTTTACATTTTATAGTTGAACATGTCTCAGTCTGTACTTGTCTTTGGTGGGTAGTGCCCTAAATCTGAATGTGTACTTAGGTAGATTTCTTGAGTGGATGATTTGAATTTGATTCTCTTTCTAAAAGGTGTGGAAACAGGCACACCATTTATATTAGTCTCTGAATTCTTCCCTAGATAATATGTCTCCTTGAAAAATATTTACAGTCTGTCATATAATTTTGTTTTCATCATCACCTACTAATCTCCAGTTTCCTCATGCCATAGCATCTTTCCTGGGCTTCTGATTGGAAGTCTGTTTTCTTTTTATGCAAATAAAAGTGTCAACAATTTCCAAGAAAATATTAGATATTATTTTATTTTTATTTTTGGTTTTTCAAAACAGGGTTTCTCTGTGTAGCCTTGGAATATTTTATTTTTAAATGATCTATTTGTTTTTATTTTATGTGCATTGATGTTTTGCCTGAATGCGTGTCTGTGTGGTTGTCAGATGCCTTAGAAGTGGAATTACAGAGATATGAGTTTCCCTGGGAGTGGAACCCAAGTCCTTTGGAAGAATAGCCAATGCTCTTAACTGCTATTACTTTTCCAATTAGAAATTGGCTACATATGAAAGTATTTGATCCAATTCACCTTCAATAATGATTTGTAGATACTCTTTCACAAAGCAGGAAAAAATTTCGATTTTCTTAAGCAATATTGTGTCAGTGCAATGAGATTCTATGTGTCTCTTTCTGAACTATAGCTTTCTTTCTTATGTATATTTTATTTATTATAATTTATTCACATTACATCTGGTTTGTTATCCCCTCCCTCTTATCTTTCCATTTCCATCCACTCTCCCTCTTCTACCTATTCTTGTCCCTTAGACCTCTAATGGGGGAGACCCTCCTACTCCAACTCTCTGGTGACATCCTATTAGGTCTCATCCTCTTCCTCTTTGTGCCCAGTAGGCCATCTTACCAAGGGGCAGTAACCAAATCATGAGCACCAGAGTGCATGTCAGAGGTTCAGCAGCATTCCTCCCTCCCCCCATGTGGAGAATCAGCATCCATTGGTTGCATCTGAACAGGAAGTGTTGGTTCTCTGCATGGATCAATTTATTCAGGCTGCCTTTTGTCCAGATCCATAAACCTAGGTGGTCTCCCTGTGGAGCTCCTACTCCCTCCTGGGCCTTCCATCCCCTACTCTTCCCCACAACTCTCAGAGTCCAGCTTCCAGTCCCAGTATCTGTCCCAATTTCCCATTGGGTGGAGTTTCTCAGAGGACATCTATGTTGGGCTAATATCCACTTATAAGAAAATATATACCATGTATGTCTTTCTGGGTCTGGGTTACCTCACTTAGGATGATTTCTAGTTCCATCCATTTGACTGCAAATTTCAAGATTTCCTTGTTTTTAATAGCAGGATAGGGTTCCATTGTGTAAATGTACTACAGTTTCTTTATCCATTCTTCGACTGAGGGACATTAAGGTTGTTTCCAGATTCTTGCTATTACAAATAAAGCTGCTATGAACATAGTTGAGCAAATGCCCTTCTTGTGTGGTGGAGCATCTTTCAGGTATATGACCAGGAGTGGTATAGCTGGGTCTTGAGTTAGCATTATTCCCAATTTTCTGAGAAAGCACTATATTGATTTCCAAACTGGTTGTACATGTTTGCACTCCCAAAATCAATAAAGGAATAATCACCTTTCTCCACATCCTCACCAGCATGTGCTGTCACTGAGTTTTTGACCTTAGCCATTCTGATGGGTGTAATATGGAATCTCAGAGTCATTTTGATTTGCATTTCCCTGATATCTAAGGACGTCAAGCATTTCTTTAAGTGTTTCTCAGCCATTCTATATTCTTCTGTTGAGAATTCTCTGTTTTGTTCTGTACCTCATTTTTAATTGGATTATTTGGTTTGGTGGTGCTTAATTTCTTAATTCTTTATATATTTTAGATATTAGTCCTTTGTAATTATATACATTTTTAATCTTCTTACTTCTTTCTAACCATATTTTAAAAACTGTCTTCTCAGTTTTGATTCTTATAATGTGGTTTTGAATTCTCTAATGACCTTATTTCATCTTCCCTACTTGTTATGCTCAAGTTACTTTTTTTTTTTTTTTTTTTTACTTTTTTCTTTGCCTTCCGTGAGCATTTCATAAGCACCACCAGACCCTAAGTTATTTTTATTTCTCACTCACTTTCTTCAGGATTTTTTTCTTAGGGTGTTTTACCTAATCATTGTTTTCATATTCTTTTCTTCCTCAATGTAGACAACATGTGGATTTTTGAGTACTGCTTATGTTTGAGCGTGACTTTCTAAGTCTAGAACACTTTTTTTTTTTTGCCCAAGAAAATTTTTATGTAATCTGCATTCATTGCTTTTCTGAGGATTAAGACAAAATACTAGACAAAAACAACTTGAGGGAGCAAGGGGTTACTCTGGCTCACAGTTTGAGGGGATACCATTCACCATGGTGGGGTGTAAGACTGCCCTCACCTCTATACACCAAGAAGCAGAGAAAGGAGAATGATATCACTCAGCTTGCTTTCTCGTTTTATTTTTTCCTTTTTATTCATCCTGCGACTTCTGCCTAAAAATGTACATCCTACACTCAGTACAGGGATTATCCTTTTAGTTAATCAATCCCTTCTGGAAAAACTTCCATAGATACATGCAAAGGTGTGCCTCATTAACAATCAACATTGACCATTACAGATGGAATGCTTGCATTTCTTCAAAATTCATTAAGTTAAAATCTTACCCTCTATTCTAATGGTATTAGGGGGTGTCAGAAAATCATGAGATTGGACAAATGGGATTATTGTACCCTTAGGTGTTCTCAAAGAACATTGCTTCCTCTCTCTTCCTGTGTAACAGCACAGGCACAGTGACAGGTACCACTTGTCATTCAAACAATGGGTCCTCATCTGATACAAAATCTGCTAGCACCTTGATCTGGATCTCCTAGATGTTAGAGCTGTCAAGAACAATATGTCAGTCACCCAGTCTATGGTATAGTGACTAATGCTAAGGTGGGGGTGAGATGGTATAGCAGTAATGAGCCAATCTTAGATTATAGTCTTAAAGATTTTCCTACCAGATTCTCTCACTGATCTTATTTTGGAAGTAGATATTCCTTTAGTTTGTATGTTCTTCTTTCTGGAGAAGAATTTGAAGCCTTTGTGAATTATGGCAAAAGGCTTGGATTATATATGCATGCTAATGTGTGTACGTGCGTATGTACACACATACATGCACACACACACACACACACACACACACACACACACACATACACACAGACCTGCTGGTGGGACTTCATGTACTGCTGTCTCATGTGTGCTGAAATGTTTACACATTCAGTGTTGTGAAGTCCTTGTGATACTAATAATAGTTTCTATGAGTTCATAGTGCAATGGACATACCATTTTCCAGAAAGCAATGCTTCACAGAACATTGTTTGCCCTCCAGTTCTTATATTATTTCTGTTCCATCTTTGTCAATGGTTCCTAAGCCTTGGAGAAGGTCATATAGGTGCCCCCTTGTCTTCAGTTGGGGTTTATCTTGGTTGTGATAAGAACACTATGACCAAAATCAACTTGAGGAGGAAAGGGTTTATTCTATCTTATGACTTGTAGTCCACTACACTGCAAGGAAGGCAGGCCTGAACTCAAGGTAGGAACCTGGTGGTGGGAATTGATGCAGAATTTAGAGTGTGCTGCTTACTGGCTTGCTCCACATGACTTTGTCATACTGCTTTCTTAAAGCATGCAGGATCACCAGGCCAAGGGAGACACTACCCACAGTGAGCTGGGGCCTCACACTAATCACCAATCAAGAAAATACTCTACAAACTTGCTCACAGACTAGACTTGTGGGGGCATTTTCACAAATGAGATTTCCTCTTTCCAAATGACTCTAGCTTGGGTCAACTTGACATAAAAATTGCCAGCACACTTCTTTAGGATTGTGACCTCTATCTTCACTTATTCTTAGTATCTTCCTCAGTTACATATCTGCATTAATTACTACCTAGTGCAAAAATAAACTCTTATTAAGGATGAAAACATCATTCATTTATGGATATACACATACATATTTATAAGACAGTTTGACACAGCCACTTAGCAAAATAACAGTTGTAGATTTATGTCTAGGGCCTATGACCTCATCAGCCATGGGTGTGATGAGATATTTACCAGGAGTGAGTGCCCCCCTTTGGAGTAGACCTCAAATGAAAGCAGAAAGCAATTGCCTACCCCACAACAGTGATGCCACTACTGCCCCACTAGGCATGTCATTGTCTGGCAGGCCAGTATTAATATCATGCATGGTCCACTGCTAACTATTGATGGCTTTTCCCCCACATCATCCTTCATAGAACATTCTGGAATTATGAAAGCTAGCCAGAAGAAATAAAAACACTTCTTTTTTTTATCAAATGTTTTTATTGATCAAAAAATCATAAAATATTCTTGATGTAATGACATTAAGAAACGTAGGTTGGAACCAGATTGTGAAAAGTCTTTAACATCAGACAAATTCTATTACTTATGTTATCACATATTACAAATGTTGTCCATCATTTGGTAAAACTAAATTTAAAAAAATAATTGTTTGAGGAATACAGAGGATAAAGCCTAACTGGTGGAGAAATAATTGGGAGCTCGCAGAAGCCTAGTGGCCATGGTGGCATCTATGTGACTAAGATACAACAGCAATGGTGACAGACGTATTTTCAATCTACTCTCAGTGGTGTTGCTGTCATGGTATTGTGTAGACTCTTGTACATATGTAAACTATAAGACAGATATGTTTAGCATGGAATTCTGTTTATGAGAAATTAAGTTAGTTTGAACAATTTCTTCAATGATCAGTTCAGGTGCTTAATCCCTTCCTTCTACATTGGCAGAAATAGTGTTACTTGCTGGAGCCTTGCTGCTCTTCTTGGCTGAACAGGACAAGTCCCCTAAACTCCAGCTTCCTCAGCGTGGGTAGAGTCCTCCTCAGTACCACACTACAGGAAGGCCAGATGGCTTCTGTGAGTTCACTAAGCTGAGCCACTACTGCTCTCCCCTTGCTGGTTGATGGCGGAAGGCTTGCACTTCAGGGATCTTGGACATTTGTCAGTGTTTTGCCAATAAAATTTACAGAAGCTACTTTTGTTCTCTTGCCAACTCTCCATCACCTCCTGTTTCCCATCAAAAGCCCCCACGGGCTCCTTTCCTTGGCCTGCTTTGCACATTGAACAGCTTTAACCCTGTTTTCAGTGTGACTGTAGAGGGGAGACAAGGTAGAGGTGGCAGAATTAGTGCCTGATTGCTTGAGAATAAGAAGTGAGGGAAAAGGTGGATATGCGTGCTGAGGTCATTTCCAACTTGAGTGGGGAATTCTGTTCATTAATAGATAAAAGGAAAGAGAAGAAGGATTGGGGTAGTGAGCCAGGGTCTCCTTTTATTTTATTTTATTTTTTTACTAGTTAATTCTGGGACTGCTGTAAATGCCTCACCCCAGAGAAACAGTTTAGCAGACATTTGGAAAGGACAAAGGCAATGACACTGTGGTGCAATTTACTTGGAGACATACGGGGAGGGTAATTTTAGAGGGAAAACGTGTGAGGAGAGTAAATTTGAAAGGACCTTTGGTGAAGGAACGGGAGCCAAAAGCACGCAAAGTCCAGCGGCATCATTTGGAATGGGTTTGAATGCGTCCCTTAAAGGCTCACATGCAGCAAGTGTGACCCCCCACTGTGCCACGCTAGAAGTGGGGGAACCTTTAAGTGATGGTCTCAGTGAAGTCTAGTCTATAAGGATCACTGTCTTGGAAGGGATTAATGCCATTCTCTTGAGTCCCCAGTTCTTCAGAGAGTGAGTTGTTAGAGGACCCAACTGGACCCCCAATTTCCTTTTGCTTCACGCCTTGTTGTGTGACTGCTCTCTCCTTGCACACGCTCCTATCAAAGGCTTTATGCTGTGTTGTGATGTAGCCTCAAAGCTGTTTTCAAAGGCTAAACAGATTGGGCTGCTCAGTTTTGGATTTCCAGTCTCTAAAACTGTTGGATAAATAATCCCTTTGCTTTCTTCAGTATCCAGTCTAGAAAGTTTTGCTATAGCAACAGAAGACAAGTTAGTGCAGGCACAGACAGATTGCTGAATTCACTATTTTTGGGAGTCTTCTTGCCTTTTGGTAAAAAGTCTAGTTGACTCAAAGGGTGTCTTCACCTTGCCATTTCAGTCACTATACATTACTGTTCCTTTTATTTATTTTTATTTTTTACATACACATTTATATTAATATACACACATATACACACACACACATATAAAATAAACTACATACAGTGAGAAGAACCATGAAATAATCAATCAGGAATTATATAAAGGTCATAGTGTTTTAGCTATTTGTATTTGGCAGCCTTGAAGACAACATCTTTCCTATCTCCCAGGCTTAGCAGTTCCTTTTATTATCTGCTGTTTTTCCTATCATTCATCAGCCTGGGATATAGGGACTTGACAAACCTGTGTACTAGCGGACTATCTTAGGTTTGCTTAACCTACTTAAATAAGAATTCTGGGAACAAACAATACATGTTTTAGGACCATGTTTTAGGGTCATAGAGATGGGAAGGAAAGGGAATTGAGGTTTCTGGCATAAATATGCATTGCTCCCTCAATGCTACCTTGGGATATCCTGTTATTTTGTCACACAAATTACATGTTCCAATCCTGAGATTCCATATTTCAATTATATACACTGCAGGGTATTATGGAGATGGAAAGTTGAGGGGGAAATCCCAAGTACTCTTTTCCCCTGTGAGTTCATGGCAGTGAGCAGTAATGGAAATGTTTGGTGAATGGAACAAACAAGCAAGCTGGTCTGCACCCATATGAGTTTGCTCTGGGGAGGCTTCTGTGCTTCTAACATAGCTTTTACTTTGATACATTTCTTCGGTGCATTGGCTAACACAGCTGTACCCATGTGAAAAGCTTTTAATTTAGGAATATTTATACTGGGAGAGTCTGGAAACTAGAACTTTGTAGGGTTTCCTCCCCACCTCTCATTGTAATTCTTAGGGGAATTTTTCCCCTGCGAAGTTATGTGGCTCACCATCTGGCCATCTTCATAAGCCATCCTTCTCATGGAACTTTGATAAAATGCACCAGCTTCCTTGGAATTAGATTAGCATCTCGATCCGAGAGCTTTCTGGCTCTTCCTGCTGACAGGAGATGAAAGGCTCATAAATAAAAATGCTGCTTTGTTTGCCTCTGTGTGGTAATGTACCCTGGGGAAAAGGAGGACGATCAAGTGTAAGAATCTTTCCATTCAGTGTTACAGAGTCCCTTCTCCCATTGCTTAACACTGTGCCCCTTTCTTCCAAGAAGTAAGTGTTGCGAGGTTGTATGATAGCACTAGAAATTCACATAATATCTCTTTCACTAGCATTTACTTCTAACTAACCCAGAAATTTCAGTAAAGAATGTGGGTGCTTTGTCATTATAAATTATCATCATTATAAATTAAGTAACAATGGGTCAGTGTTTTCTTTTCATAACTTCATGTCTTATCATAATTGATAGTCCATTTGGAATAAAACACCATACCAAAGTCTACTCACATTCAATTAGAGGTAGACATTTAAACCTGTTTCTATCCAGCACAACTGATAATCTGTAAGTGACGTTTCAGCTCCTAATGGAATTCTAGGACTAAAGATCGAGATTTGCTATTCACCTAATTTGAGGTATAATTGAATGAAGTTATGAGATGAGAGTCAGGGAGAGCCACAGGAGAACTGTGGCTCTAAAATCAGTGTCTCAGAGATCAAAGCTAAATAGTTTTAGGGATGGAAGGGTGGAGAGAGGGAGAAGGAAGGAACAGAAAAAGTTGGGGCAAGAGGCATGAGAGCAACAGGGAGAGGAAGAACGCTGAAAACAGAAGGCTGAAGGACAACACAGCAATCCAGTGGCTTGGATGTTTGTGTAGGGCGCAGCTCCCTGCACCTTGGCTAGACAGCTGTAACTCCGGGGTGATGAGAAGCCTGTCCCAGGGATAATCAGTGTCAGAGAAGCCAAAAGCAGGAGAATACATGGCAGTGGCTCTAAAGATCAGCTGTGCTCTGGAAGCATTTTCCATATCCCCAACCTGAGACAATATAGAGTTCTAATACTGTGATTTTGGAAAATAGATTTTGAAATGTCACATTTGGCTTATTCATATTCCTAGAACTGGCATGTGTTTCAATGTTTTCAAAATCCCATTTGTCTTTCTTTGGAAAAATACGTTAGGGCAACTTTTAAGGGCAAATAGTTTATTTTGTGAGGTATGTAGACATTTTTAGGGAATGACAATTGTACATGGAGATTAATCTAAAGCTGAACTTGTTTCAGAGAAGAACAGTTCCCCTAAAAATAGACCAAAATTTAAGCCATCGTTGATCAACAATTTCCACTTGCATGATGCAGTCTAGTCATGGAGAGGGAAAAGTACGTTCTCTTAAAATGCCAGCAATGGCTTCAGGAAGCTGCCAGCCTCATCATGTTTTCCTTATAGGAAGGACTCGTAATCGTGACAGTGAAGAGAAGAGAAAGATAGACAGGAGCCGTATGGAGGGTTATGCATCTGCTGCCAAGAAATCATGTTCCATTTTTAAAAGCCAGAAACATGAAAAAAAGATAGAGGGATTTAAGTCTTTCTATACAATGACACACTTGACCGTGCGACATTGATTGGAAAGATGGAATTACAGTTTTGTTTCTAAAACATTATTTAAATGTACTGCTTGTGAATTAAATTACCCTAAGTGCGTTTTCTGGTCAGAGGATTTTTCTTTTCATATGCAAATGCTTGCATAGCTTTAGACTTCCATTCATAAGAATTCTTAGGGCTTATGTCATTTATTTCTCAACTTTTATAGGCAATGGGTGCATGTGTAGGGGAGGAGTTAATATAAACCAATGGAAGTCGAGGTGATTTTATATATCTTGTATGTATTTGCAACATAGATGAAATATTGGGTTGAGGAGTAGCTCTAATAAGTTATGTAGGTCTGACTTCACATGAGTCTGAATATTGGGATTAAATGAATCTTCAAATATTATAATTTAATATAACAGTTCTGATATGAAAGTTATAGATGGAGGCATAAGAACTAGTGGGTAATAACAGTAGTATTCACAGTATGAGTGGCCTGGGGAAAAAAAATGGGCAACAAGGCATCTGACAGGCTCTGACAAGGATGCATCTCTTTCCGGTTAGAAAGTTAAAACTGAGATGTTTTCATTTTTTAAAAAGTTGATCTTTTTCACTTTACATCCCAATTGTAGACATCTCCCTCCTCTCCTGCCAGTCCCACCTTCCTACCCTCTTTCCCCATACCCCTCCCCTTCTCCTCAGAAACGGGGAACACTCCCTTGGCCCCCACCACCAAAGTACCCCAGCACATCAAGCTGCACCCGTATTGAGCTAATCTTCATCCACTGAGGCTGGGCGAGGCAGCTCCCTAGGGGGAAATGATCGAAATGCAGATAACAGAGTCCATGTCAAAGGCAGCACCCACTCCACTTACTAGGGGGCCCATATGAAGATCAAGCTTCCCACCGGTTACATACGTGTAGGAAGCCTAGGTCCAGTCCATGCGTGCTTTTTGGTTGGTGCTTCAGTCTCCGTAAAACGTTATGGGCTTAGGTTAGTTGACTCTGTTGGTCCTCTTGTGGAGTTCTTGTCCCATCTGGATCCTTCTATCCATACCTCCACTCTACTGCAGGACTCCCTGAGCTCCAATTCATGTTTGGCTTTGAGTCTCAGCATCTGATTCAATCCCCTTCTGTGTGGAGACTCCCAGAGGATGGTTAAGTTAGACTCCTATCTGTAAGCATAGCAGAATATTGTTAATGCTGTCAGGAGTTGGCTCTCTTCCATTGGGTGGGCCTCAGGTTGGGCCAGGCATTGGTTGGACATTCTCATAGTCCCTGTTCTATCTTTATCTATGCTCATCTTGTAGGCAGGGTAAATTTTGGGTTGAAGGTTTTGTGAGTGGGTTGGGGTTCCCTATAAGTCCTGCCCGGCTAGAAAGTGGCTTCTTCAGTCTCCATGTTCCCCACAGCTGGGAAGGTCAGCTAGAGTCATCCCTATATCTTCTCTATAATAGGATGACATTTTATTTTGGTATATGCCCAAGAGCGGTACAGTTCTATCTTGAGGTAGAGAATTCCCACCTGCCACACTGATTTCCATAGTAGCTGTACAAGTTTACATTCCCACGAGTGATGCATGAGTGTTCCCCTTATTACACACCATTGCTTGTTTTGTTGATCTTAGCCATTCTGACAGTTGTAGAATAAAATATCAAAATCATTTTGATTTGTATTTCTCTGATGGCTAAGGATGATAACATTTTAAAAAGTGTTCCTGAGCTATTTGATTTTCCTTTTTTGGAGAATTCTCTGTTTAGATGTACCTCATTTAAAAAAATCAGTAATTTGTTTTTTTTTTTAATATCTAGTTTTTTGAGTTCTTCATATATTTCAGATATTAGCCCACTACTAGATATGTAGTTTGGAAAAATATTTTCCCATTCTACAGGCTGCTGCTTTGTTTGAATGATGTTATTCTTTGCCACACAGAAACTTTTCAGTTTCATGAGGTCTCATTTATTAATTGTAGATATGCATGACTATGCTAATGGTGTTCTGTTCAGAAAGTATTCTCTGGTGCCAATCCATCTGACTTGATTCCCTACTTTCTCTTCTATGAGGTTCAGTGTATCTGGCTTTATGTTGAGGTCTTTGATCCATTTGGAGTTGAACTTTGTGCAAGGTGATAGATATTGATCTATTTCGATTCCTCTACATGTGACCATCCAGTTTGACCACCACTATTGCTAAATATGCTTTCTTCTAGCATAAATCTATGCCTTCTTTATAAAAAAATTAAATGTCCATAAATGTGTGGATTTATGTGGGTCTTACAATTCAATTCCATTGACCATCATATCTATTTTTGTGCCAGTACCACTCTATTTTTATTACTATAGCCCCTATAAGGCCAAGGATAGTGATGCCTCCAAAAGTTTCTTTATTATTAAGGTTTGTTTGAGATACCTGAGATTTTTGTTTTTCCATATGAAGTTGATCGTTGTCCTTCCAAGATCTGTGAAGAATTGTACTGTAATTTTAATGGGAATTGCACTGAATCTGAAGATAGCTTTTGGTAAGATGGCCATTTTTTACTATGTTAATCCTCCCAATCCATGATCATGGAAGATCTTTCCATCTTCTGAAATCTTAAATTTCTTTCTTCAAAGACTTGAAGTTTTTATCATACAAATCTTTCAGTTTCTTGGTTAGATATTTTCTTTCTCAAATATTTTTATGTATTTAATATATTTTTATACATTCTACATATTTTATAATATAAAATAATATTTTATATTATTTGAGACTATTGCAAAATGTGTTATTTCTATGATTTTTTTCTCAATCCATTTGTCGTTTATAGTTAGGAGGGCTGCACATTTATGTGAGTTAATTTTGTATCCAGCTACTTTGCTGAAAGTGTTGATCAGCTATAGATGTTTCCTTGTAGGGTTTCTCGTGTTCCTTATATATAGTATGGTATTATATAGTACCATTTTTATTACCTATGATGGCTCTTGCTCTTCTTCCGGTCATCAAACAGGTTTTGAGTGAATGTTCTTCCTGCCAGCCTCTCTGTTATTTCTTTAGAGTACAAATGAAAGTCTTTTTGACTTGTTTCTTACACAGTTCTTTTTGCTAAAACACATTTATTTAGCGACTTCTAGTTTCTCAGGGGTTTATTGTTTACCTTAAGATCACTTGGCCATGGCTATGGAGTTCAGGACCCAAATCATCCCCCTGCAGGATGCAGCTACTTATGACTCTGGGTAGCCTGGATCTCCAGAGGGCTCTCACCTTAGGATGAAGTCCTGGTGCATTAGTAGGGAGCATCCATGAATGAATGATCATGTTGTATTATGCAGATATTCCACCATAACAGACAAAAATAAAATGATAAACACGATTGAAGCACACTTGTACAATACTGATCTCCCCCCCCCCCCACTGAGTATTCCTTTTCTTCCATTTTCTGCAGTTAATGGGGTGTGAGAAAGAATGTGTATGTGCTTGTATGGGGGACTCACACATCATGATGTAGAACTTTATAGAGATGAATTTCACTGAGAATTTGTTTTTCAAGTATAAACCACATCAAAGAAAAAGAAACACTCTGTTGAATAGCTTTCACCACTTATTATGTGAGAAAGGAAATGTCAGTAACTTAAAAGACATTCTAAGATCAATGGATTGAAGCTTTTCTGATTTTAAAGTTCTTTACAAAAACTTGTCACAAAGATTATGCAATAGAAAAATGTGGGCTGGAATTTCTATTGATACTAGGGAAATTTTTGTTTTCTCCAAGTATAAAGAGAAATGCAAAGCTCAGAATCTTTGACTGTGGGGCTCCTAGCTGAGAGTTGGCTCACGTGGTGGGTTATGCAGTCAATACTTCTTAGGAACTGCTCCTGACTGAACACAGAACTAAAAGCTGGCCTATCTCATGTAGCGAAATTGAAATAATTGGCTAGACAAAGGTGGTAAATCAACCAATTTGGGGGTAGTTCAGACATAAATGGACTCTCTGCTGAGGTGACCTGCAGTTGCCCTAATTCTTCCTTTGTTCCTAGTATTTGGACCTGGTTTTATAAATTGGTAGGTTAATGTGTCAGGCTGTGCCACTCTTCTGTACCTGGAATAACTAAATGTGCTTTAGAAAAATAAATTTGCTCTCTTTACTGAGAATCTCCCAAAGGATACCTGTGTTGGGAAGTGCTCCTCTGAAGATGGACACACTTTCACTTTGGTTTCATTAGCTGTGACTGAGGAGAAGACTATGGATAAACTTAGTTGTTTGCTGCTTTTCTTATTAAAGGCTTTTATCTGTTTCTTTTCAGTGAATAAGCATTTGGAACCTGAATGCAATGGCTGAGTTCTGTCATTGACAGCAGCTCAGGGATCACCCTGGAATAAATTAATGGCATTTGCTTTCAACACTCTTGTCTACAAAATCACAAGTGAGAAGGGAATGTGTGAACCCTCAAAGCCCAGACACACGGCTGCATTTGAAAGAAAAGTTAC
Organism: Acomys russatus; assembly: GCF_903995435.1. Lineage (NCBI taxonomy): Eukaryota > Metazoa > Chordata > Mammalia > Rodentia > Muridae > Acomys > Acomys russatus. The sequence continues at coordinate 37,387,161 of NC_067144.1, read as the reverse complement.
TATGAACTGAGAAACACTGCATGGTGTGTATAATTTTCTCTCCCTCCCTCCCTCCCTCCCTCCCTCCCTCCCTCCCTGTCTCTCTGTCTCTGTCTCTTTCTTCTCTGTCTGTTTGTCTCTGTTTCTCTGTGTCTCTGTATTTCTCTCTTAGTCTCTCTCTTAGTACCTCTCTCTGTCTCTGTCTCTCTGTCTCTTTCTCCTCTCTATCTATCTCTGTTTCTCTGTCTCAGTCTCTCTATCTTAGCACACCTTTCTTTCTGTCTCTACTTTCTGTCTGTCGGTCTGTCTCTGTGTCTCTGTTTCTCTCTCTCTTAGCGCCTCTCTGTCTCTGTGTCTCTGTCTCTGTCTCTGTCTCTCTCTCTCTCTCTCTCTCTCTCTCTCTCTCTCTCTCTCTCTCTCTGTCTTCTGTACATACTCAGGTGTGGTTTTCATAAGGAAGAATTCAATGATTTTGTTTTTGAACTTCTGTTTGATTAGATTGAGGCATACAATTCTCAGTTGTTATTAAATGTACCACAAATTGTGTCTGTGTAATTAATGTAAAAATAAGCAACCAGTTAAGGACCCTATTAATGTAAACACATATATACAGACACAGAGTATGAGGGCATATGTACTTTCATTTTATAAAATATTTTCATATTAAAGTAATTTTTAGAAAAAATGCTTCCCCGACATTACAATTCTAAATCTGTCTTATAAAAAGAGGGAACTTTGTGAAGATCTGATACTCTTCTTTAAAATGAAATGGAAAGAAGTGAAATAAAGTTGCATGGACTCAAAATGTCCTCTTCCTATTGACGAGCAGCGCCTCTGGAGGAAGGGGCCTGTGGGGTGGTGGTTGTGGTGTCTCTGACACCAGTTACATGGGGTGGAAATGAGGCTGCTTAACCTTCCTTGACATTTGTCTCTTCACCTCCACTGTAGGGCAACTGGGGAAAAGCCTCGCCAGCCTCCCTGGCTCTGCTTCTGGATCTGAACACGTTAACTTGCTTTGCTCTGCCGTGCTCATACCATGGCCTTACAGTCCCCTGGGAATGATGTATTCAGCATGGTTTTCAAATAGTATTCAAGAGAGAAAATTCTGAGGCCACAGATGCAGGCTTTTAAAAGCTGAAGCCTCAACTGGGAAGAAAAGAGTTCATCCAGAGTGGAGTATAGAGTGTACTTGCCAAGTCTCTGCCTACACTTCCATTTGGGGAGGCGTTGACAAGAAACTCCTTTCCATCTTTAATGGCTGTGGCTGAGATGCTTGATGGTGCAATATTTTCTCTTGTACTTCATGCTTCCCTCAAAGTCTCCATCTAGGTCCATAGGAAACTCGCTGCTACAGCAGCTGTACCATCTGTTCCAAATATTATTTCAGCCTTCGCTGTTTTGGGATAAATTTCATAAAGTGTATTGCATACACACACATTTAATTGAACAAATGAGAAGCCTTTCCAGTTTACAAAGGCTTCCTAAATGACAAGAAGTGTACAATTTCCATTCAAATGCTTACTCCAGGGTTTTAAAATGTGTGAATTCATCTAAAAGAGGCTGCTGGTGTATTTTGAGGCAGATGGCTTGATTCTGTGAAGAAAAAAAAATTAAGTAGATTTTACTATCAATCTTGTGCTTTTTTTTGGCAAAAGACTGACATAATAAAGATGTGTGTATTACTAAGAACGCTTTTTAATAATGATTCTACCTTATGTTTTCCCTCAAGAATATGGTTAACTGACTAGGAAAATCTATTTAGAGATTTTATGTTTATCCATAATGATCAGTTTAGGATTAAAAAAAAAAAAAGAAGAAGCCCACTAACAGAATTGCTGAGACACAAAAGGAAGATAATTCACTACAACTTTCAAAAGGCATGTAGGCAGAAGAGGAGGCTGGCGCTGTGCTGATGCTTCTCCTGTGGAATGGTCATGAAGGCAGGAAATTGAAGATTTCTGAAAGGAGGGGAGGGGATTTCATCTTAGAAGACCGACTGCCATTAGAGGAAAACCTTCCCTCTCATCTGGAAGACTGCAGTTTTGAAGGCAACTGCCGGCATTATTCTCAATTGCAATTGCGTCATACTCTCACAGTGACTCTTGGCATCCATCAGTAAAATTTCAAAAGTACTCTGGTGATCCTTTCTTTTTCCATCAGTAGTTTGCACAGTTGATTAGGCCCTTGCTTAGTTCCTGATTACTGCAAACAAGGTATAGGCTGTCTCCTTTCCCTGATAATAACTGTTCAGAATCTGAGGCCTAAGCCAGTCACCCCATCACTTCTTTTGGTGGTGTTTAGGGATAAGCATATGAACTAAGTTACCTCAATTAGTCAAAAAGACAGCATGTTTTCTGAGCACTGGGGAAAAGGCGCTATCCCTTTTCTAGTGAACATGAGCCAGAAAACATCAAGTCTTTACTTTTACTGAGAACATTCTGGACACACAATGCATTATCAAATGTAGGATAAAGTTTTGTTGTGTATGGATGGCAGGATTGAAAGGACAAAGTACTCGTGTCTTCAATGACGTAATCGGGCCTCTGGATCTTCTTCGCCTGTGGCTGTAGTACAATACTTATTTGTAGTGTACCCTTACAGATGTGCGCAGGTGTGTTGTTTAGGGTGAGGCTGCATTACACAGGGTCTTATAGATCATGAAACCTCTGAAGGTAAGTAGATATTGCCTTTCTTCTCTGACATATTGTCTTATACATAAGACACCAGCTAAAGGAGAATAAAACAGCAGGTAATTATCAGTTAAGATGAGTATTAGAATTAGGAGGCCTCTTAAGATATGTCCATGTGTTCTAATATTACCTGAAGGTGACTATTTTCTCACTTAGCTGGTGCTTCCCTTCAGTATAGTTTTTATTTATTTTTTCTGTGTTTTTATTTTTTTTTTGCTATCTTTTTAAAATATATTTTATTAATTTATTCATATTACATCTCAATAGTTATCCCATCCCTTGTATCCTCCCATTCCTCCCTCCCTCCCGCTTTCCCCTTACTCCCCTTCCCCTATGACTGTGACTGAGGAGGACCTCCTCCCCCTGTATATGCTCATAGGGTATCAAGTCTCTTCTTGGTAGCCTGCTATCCTTCTGGGCCCAGGGGTCCTGCTCAAACTATGGCACCAGCCAAGAACAATATAGGCAGTAAACTTCAAACCCCTACCCAGATCTAATCAATGGGCAAGACATTCTCCACAGTTGAGTGGAGAGTGGGGTCTGACTTTCACATGAACTCTGGTGCCCCATATTTGACTGCATCCCCTTGATTGGGAGGCCTGGTGGCACTCAGAGGAAAGATAGCAGGTTACCAGTATAGTTTTAAAATAGTTCCCACTTTTTGTTTCTTATTTGAAGTATAAAGAAAAACTTAAAAACAAGCTCTTACATTAAAAAAGTCATATGCAAAACAAAGCAGACAAACAAAAAGAGTGCTCACACTTGACTTGCTCAGTTCCTCTTAGACTGGTCTCATGGTTGATTATATCTTTTTATTTGGTGTCTCTTATTCTGTCAGTAAATGTCTTCTGTTTTTCCCAAGAACTGTAGTCTGCTCCTACTTGCAGAGGGCTCCAATTTTACATAGAAGAAGTGAAGTCTGGGGAGCATTGGCAATTTAAATAATTTATTGAAAAGCATATTAGCATGGCAGTATGTCCCAGATACCATTTGTCATTTTTCTAATGACAAGAACATAATTAAAGAAATATTTAATTGTGCCAGTCTTCTTTTTAACATCCTGTTTATTAAAACTGCATCTGAAGTAAGGTGTGGTGGTGTATGACTTTACTTCCAGCACTTGGGAGGCAGAGGCAAGCAGATCTCCGTGAGTTTGAGCCCAGCCTGGTTTACAAAGTGATTTCCAGGACAGCCAGGGTTATTACACAGAGAAAGAAGTTATGTTTCAGAAAACCAAACCAGACAACAATGACAATAGCACTACATCAACAACAGTAAAAACATAATGGAATAAAAAAAACCTGAGAATTAAATTAACACAGAAAATAAAGGTAAAGTGGAAAAATAAAAAAACAAAGAGAAAAGTGTTTTGGGAAGGCTAATGTGTTCCCTAGATCTATACAGTTATTATATGATCCTCAAATTTTGGAACAAAAATGAAGGACAACATTAAAGTACACTAGGAAATTTCAAGGGCAATACATGCAGAAGCAACAGAGATTAGAAAAATGTAAAACAGAGAGAATTGGATTGTTGAAGTAATAAAAAAAATCATTGGTACAATTAATATAAATTTGAGACAGTAGTAATATAGGAAGAAGGACTTTGTCTTTTTTTTTTTTTAAGCAATAGACTTTTGGTAAAACTTAAAGACCATGATTATTAGGATCTAGGGGCAGAGTTCATCTTTAGGGCAGTGATAGTAGACTGATGGAAGTAGAAACTGGAATGCTCTTATATCAGAGAAGGAGTTTCCACCCATCTCCAACAGACTTGGCACAGACAGTCTGAGAGATAGTAAGGACATGGGTATGTATGTGTGTAGTTTAAATGGAGATAGATCACATGGGTTGCTACTACCATTTATTTTCCCTGCCCGTTCTCTCAAAGAGTCATAGACTATTCAATAAAGACCCTAATGCCAAGCATAGGAAAACTCCCTTCAGATTGTTGCTTTGGGAAATCCAATAGGCCCGCAAAACAATATAGGTGACTGCCTCCCAGAGCTTGAAATTGAGACCTGGAAGACTTGAAATTCCACCTGGAACTGATGTGAAAATCTTCTACTCATGAACTAAGTTTCACATCAGAAGGTGCTATGCAAGTTTTTTTTCTTATTTATTTATTTATTTATTTATTTATTTATTTATTTATTTAGAGCTACCAATCCACCCTGGCACCTCAAGTCATAGCAGGACTAAGAGCATCCTCTCCCACTGGGCCCTGATAAGGTAGTCCAGCTAGGAGAGAGGGATCCAGAGGCAGGCTCCCACAGACTTTGTCTGTGACAGCCCCTACAACCATTGTTAGGAGACTCACAGAATGACCAAGCTGCACATCTGCTACGTATGTGTAGGGGGTCTAGGTCCAGACCATGCATGCTTTCTGTTGGTGGTTCAGTCTTTGTGAGCCCCTATGGGCCTAGGTTAGTTGACACTGTAGGTCTTCTTGTAATATCCTTGACCCCTCTGGCTCCCTCTATCCTTCCTCCCACTGTTCTACAGAACTGCTCGAACTCAGCCTATTGTTTTCCTGTGGGTCTCTGCATTTGCTTTCATCAACTGTTTGATGAAGACTCTCAGAAGACAGCTATGCTAAGCTCTTCTTTTCAAGCACAGCACAGTATCATTATAGTAACAGGGGTTGGCTCTCTCCCACGGGGTGGGTCTCAAGTTGGGCCAGTCATTGGTTAGTCATTCCCTCAATCTCTGCACATTTTGGGTTGAAGGTTTTTGACAGTTTTAAACATTTATGTAGTGACTTTTAGTCATTTTACCCTATCATCCCCTCTCATCCTCCTTCCTTTTCTTCACAGGAAGTCGACCACCTACTTTTATGTCATTTTCTCTGTGTGGCCACCCATCTCCAACAGACTTGGCACAACTAGTCTGAGAGATAGTAAGGACATGGGTATGTATGTGTGTAGTTTAAATGGAGATAGATCACATGGGTTGCTACTCATAAAGGGTGGCCTTTATGAGAATGGGTGGGAGGATATTCACTGGACCATGGACTACTTCCAGGAAGGCTTCTATCCATCTGTTGGAGAGTATATGTTGTGTTCCCTCAAATTCATGTATTGGCTATGAAATTCAATGAGATGTCTTTGAGAAGTAGAATTTGGGGAGTTAATTGTGTCAGACAGATACTACCCAGCTCTCTTACCATGATACTGCTTCTGAATTTTGCAATCAAATTCACTACAAATAGAAACGTGGATATCACATTGGCCACATGTGTGAATCATTCTAGACTTTCACTTTTAAGTGAATACTTTAGAATATCAAATTAATGAAAACAACAACATTAAAATGTGTAACCCTATATAGCCAGGTGAAGTAATGGTTGAAGAAATTGAATTATAGAAGAAATATTTATTGTAGCAATTTAATTAGAACTTTAAACTTTGAGGAACACTACATTTATGTATGTAAAACACACTCCTGGTAAGAAGTGAAAAGATTCAGAATTCACAGAAATTTGAAAACATAACATTATTGCAATAAATGAAATGATATAAAAAATAAGATTCTTTTTATTAATATATGTCCACTGAGTTTCATAAAGAAATTTTTATACTGATATATGCTTGACTATATCATCCTACTTTTTCACTCTCATTATTTCTATTTATTCCCCTAAATTGTCTTGCTTCTACTTTCATATCCTATAAACATATGTGATTATATGTATCCATGCAAAACAAAGAATCCAGAAAGGAGACATGAGGATATTTACATAAAGAGTAAAGGATTTTGGAAGGCCCCATCACCTTTTCTGGGAAAGTTCATATTTCTAGTCCTTTTCTGATTGACAGGGTTTCTGAAAATCCCAAAAGCATAAACCATAGGATGTTTCCCAAAGAAGAAATCACTATGGGAAAACGTGAAGTCTGGATATAAAAGAAACACCAATTGTATTAGAATTTCTTTTTTTATTTATTAATTTATTCATATTACATCTCTATGGTTATCCCATCCCTTGTATTCTCCCATTCCTCCCTCCCTCCCATTTTCCCTTTACTCCCCTCCCCTATGACTGTATTAGAATTTCTATTGCTGTAATAAAAGCAATGTGATAAAAAGCAACTTGTGAAGGAAAGAGATTATTTCAGCTCACATTTCTACATCACCCTCAACCATGCAGCAGGAACTCAAGGCAGAGACTGAGCATCAAATCAAATGCCATGGAAGAGTGATTCCTACTGTCTTGCTGGCCATGGTTTGCTCACCCTGCTTTTTCTTACAACTGAGACCACCTGTCTAGGGTTGACACCCTTTCCACCATGGGATGAGCAATCCAAGCCCATCATTAATCAAGACACTAGCCCACAGACTTGTCTACAAGGCAATATTATGGAAGTATTTTCTCAATTAATATTCCTTCTTCCTAGTTATTAGACTTTGGTTGTATCAAGTTGACAGAAACCAGCTAGCACATTCGACTCTCATCAACATGGCAAACAAATACATCACTGAGTAAACTATGGCCTTTCCTTTCATAGTCGTCCAACATTTCATATTCATTTTAATATCACAATGAATATAATGTTAGAAGTTTCATTATCTTCAAAAATTCAAACACTTTAAAAGTTTGGTCTGGTTAAAACACCCAAAGCCTCAAAGTTCAAAGTCTCTCTAAAGTATGCAAAGCCTTCCTAAAATCCGTAATTCTGCTTAAAATCCCAAAATCTCTCTAAAATTTCAGTTTCTCCAAGATTCAAATGTCTCTTAAGAGTTGGCTCCTATAATATAAAAAATTAGATACTTCATATCTCAAAAAGGAAGATCCAGGGCACAGTTGCAATCAGATCAAAGCAAAACCAAAGTCCAACAGTGTCATGCTAAGTGATAGATTCAAGATCATCAGTTTCCAAGAGACTACCTCTGACCTTTCACCTCTTTAGTGCCTTCTATCTGGCTCTGCCCTTGAGAGCAGTTTGTCATCTAGGTTGAGGCTGGTTCCAGTCCATAGTTGCTGATGACATTGGTCATAATCTCAGGGTACTGACATCTACCTCCAAAATGCTGCTCTCCACTGGAACTGGCCTGCACATATAACAATAGCCTCTCCTGGTATTTCTTTAGGGACTCCAGTCCTGCTACATGATACAAGCCTCAACTTCTCTCCATGACCCAATCAACCTGGGGCCTGTACTGCAGCTGAGGTGGCACCTTCAGATGCATCCCTTTGAAACACATACCACCTAGAGGACTCTAACACATCTATTTTGGCTCACAGAGCAAGCTTCAGTTTTGGCCACTTTTAGACCACAGATTCTTTGTGACGACTCCAAGGAGTTACTACTAATAAGATTTGGTCTCATCTTAGTCCACATATCTCTCTGTGTTTCCTTTCCTATTTTGTTCCCTCTCTTCAACCACTACCTCTGTCTATTCTAGTTCCCCTTCTGAGTGAGATTTAAGCATCCTCCCTTAGATCTTCCTTGTTACTTATCTTCTTTGAGTCAGTGTATTGTAATATGTTTATTCTGTATATATGGTTAATATGCACTTATAAGTGAGTACATACCATGTGTGTCTTTCTGGGTCTGGGCTTTTTCACTCGGGATGATCTTTCTAGGAGATCAGGTCTGAGGAGAGTAGGGGTAGAAGGACAAAAGACATGTAGAGAGAAGAGAAGGGCTAGAGATTCGAGGACATCCTCTAACTAGAGAAGTCTCTTAGTAGAGGGAGGGGAACCTGAACCCACCCACAAAAATTTTGACTCAAAATTTTCACTACCTATAAGATGAGCAGATAGAGCAAAGATCGAAGAATGTCCAACCAATGTCTGGCCCACTCCAGGACCCGCCCCAATGGGAGAGAACCAACCTCTGACACTGTTAACGATACTCTGCTATGCTTGCAGACAGAAGCCTAGCAGAGTTGTCCTCTGAGCAGCTCCACCTAGCAGTGCCTTGAAATAGATGCTGAGACTCAGAGGCAAACATTGGGTGATGCAAAGAGAGTCTTGTGGAAAAGTGGGGGGAAGGAGAAAAAGACCTGGAGGTGATAGGATCTTCACAAAGCCAACAGAGCCAACTAACCCGGACTCAAAGTGTCCTGAAATACTAACTAAGGACCATGAGTGGACTGGATCTTGGTTCCCTAGGAAGATGTAGCTGACAGCAGCCAGGCCCCTCTAGTAAGGGAATCCAGAGCTTTCTCTAACATGTACTCTCTTGCCAGTTACTTCCCCCTGGTGGGACTGCCTTGCCATGCCACGGGGGGAAGAGGATGTGCTCAGTCCTGATTTCACTTGATGATCTGGGGTGGATAGGAAGTGGGGGCTCTCTTTTTCTGAGAAATAGGGGAGAAGGAGGGTATAGAGGGAGGGAGGGTGGGACTAGGAGGTGAGGAGGAATGGGGCTACAACCAGGATGTAAAATAAATAAATAGATTTGGCCTCAATAGTACTGGTCTCATCTAAATCACAGCTAGTTCTTTAGGCCCAGATAATTCTTTAGGCCCAATAATTACATTATTGTGGGAATTGATTATCTCTACAAAGCAACTGTCTCACATTAGTGGTTCTGTTTTCTTATTTCTTATTAATCACAGTCAATTCTTCTGCCCCAGAATCACAGATTCTTAATTAAAAATATTGAATGGTTCAATAGTCTTCAGGGACTCTCACGCTTCCCTCTGACATGTCGCAGCCCAGGCCACCCTTGTCTGCACTAGTCTTAGCATTTCTTTCTTCCTAGCTCCTACAGAACAGCCTGCAGATCTCTGAGCACTCAATGGATTTTTTTTTAATCACAGAGTTCAAATGCTACCACAAACCTTCCAGAAACACATGGCCAGGTTTTTCTTAGGATTATTCCAATGAGCCTGACACCATTTTCTGTCTTAGAGTTTCCATTGCTGTGATCAGGCACCATGACCAAAAGGAGCTTGGGGAGAAAAGAGCTTATTTCAGCTTACACCTTTACATCCCAGTCCATCATTGAGTAAGAACTCAAGGCAGGAAGGTGGAGGCAGAAACAGAAGCAGAGGCCATGGAGGGACGCTGTGCACTGGTTTGCTCCTCATGTCTTGCTCAGCATGCTTTATCTTACAACTCAGGACCATGTGTGCAGGGTGACACTGTCTCCTGTGGGATGGGACATCCCACATCAATCATTAATCAAGAGACTACCCCACAGGCTTGCCTACAGGCCCACTTTATAGAGGCATTTTTTTAGTTAAGATTCCTTCTTCTCATCTATGTCTAGGTTTGTGTCAAATCGACAAAAACAAAACAAAACAACCAACCAAACAACAACACACAAATTAAAAAAAAAATCTAATTCATGATGGATAGATTACCTCAAACTCAGTAGCCTATACTAGCAATACTTATGAGTCATGTATGGTGGTGTAAATAAAAATGTCACCAATAAATTCATGTATTTTAATACTTGGTCTTTAGTTGGTGGTGCTCTTTGGGGACCTTGCTGGAGGAATTACATTATTGGGGATAGGCTTTGAGAGTTAATAACCTTGTTGCACTTCTAGCTTGTTCTGCTTCATGCTTATGAAATCCTCTCTTAGCTTCCTCCTACTGTTACCCCTCACCACAGTGATGATCTCTTAGGATCCTAGACAATCGCTTCCTTCTGTGACTTTCCTTGGTCATGGCATTTAATAACAGCAACAGGGAAGTAACTAATGTACTGTGGAAAGTTATAGTACCAAGTGTTGACCAAACTTGAACGTGAAGCAGAAGACTCATATTCCTGAGATTTAAGATTCAAATGTCAGTAAAAATTATGCGTGGAATTATACCATTGCTGCTATAAACTGCAGTGGTAGATAGGGCATAGGGTCAGTTTGTAAAAGTGTCCTTGTAAGTGAGTGACATGAAAACTCATCATGCTCATCATCCCTTTGTCATCTAGTTGACAAATAGAGTATGTATTGAAACTGGAGAAATCCTAGGGGTTCTTGGAGAATTTAGGGCAAGGAAAGATAACCTAAGTGGGAACAGATTGCCAACTTAATTAGGTTCAGTTAAAGACCTGCTGGAGCAAAAGTAACTAAATGCACACTCCCTGTGGTGGTTTGAATTAGAAATGTTCTCCATAAACTCCAGCATTGAAACACCACGGCTGGTGGAGCTGTTTGCCGGTGGGTATGGAATCTTCAGAAGAAAGCATCTTGCTGGAGGAAGTACATCACTAGGGGCATGAAGCGTCTTGCTGGAGGAAGTACATCACTAAGGGCGTGAAGCATCTTGCTGGAGGAAGTACATCACTAGGGGCGTGAAGCATCTTGCTGGAGGAAGTACATCACTAGGGGCATGAAGCGTCTTGCTGGAGGAAGTACATCACTAGGGGCATGTTTTGAGAGTTTGTAACCTCACCTCACTTCTAGCTCTGGCCTGCTCTGGCAATCTGCTGCCATGCCTTTCCCCCCATTCTGGACCCTTCCTCTGGAACTGTAAGCTGAAATAAACTCTTTCTTCTATAAACTGATTTCATTCACTATTTTTAAACCACAGCAAAGACAAAAAAATCATGATACACTCACCAAGTACTAAACTAAATCATATCAATTACTTCATGTCAACGATAAGTAAACAGACTAGAGGAATAAAATAATACATCAGAAAAAATAAAGATGTGATTCTTTGAAAAGATAAAACTAAAAAAAAACCCAGATAGTATTCAAATAGGTAAAATTATAGATGAAAGAGACACATTACAAGTGATACAACATAAATGTAAGAGTTCCTGAGACTCATGAAAAGAATGACATTAAGTTGGGTAACCTAAAAGAAATGGGTAGATTTTTAGAAGGCTATAGCATACCGTATCTCATCTCTGAGTAATAAAGATATAGAAATCTGAAAACCAACCAAACCAAACCCCCCAAAACTTAAGTAATAAGAGACTAAGTCAATGATCAATGGTCTCAAGCAAGGAAGAGTCCAGAACCAAATGACAGTGATAAAGTCCATCAGGCATCTAAAGAAGAACCAATGCCAATGTTTTGCTATTTTTCCAAAGCTTAAAGAGAAGGAAACTCTTCTAAGCCCTTTTGCAAGTCCAGCATTGCTCTAATACCACAGCCAACGGATGAGACTGCAGGAAAGGACACTTGCACGACGAGGCCACGTAGCAGAGTGGACATGGTGAAAACCAAATCAGTTCTGTGGAAGATCAAGCGAGAGGATTTTTTCAAGATGTAGTGCTGAAAGGACAGATATAATTTTGAAATAAATGTTAAAATGCACATGTGGTGTGATAGCTTGGTGCTTGACACACAAATAAGAGAGCTCAAGCTCAGCTTCCCAGCACTCGTGTAGATGCTGCATGACCCATCTGTAATCTCTGATCTCAGCAGACAGAGTGAAAAGATCTCTGGGACAAGTTGGCTGGCTAGAATAGCTGAATCTCTAAGCTCCAGATTTAAGTGAGAGACTCTACCTCAAAATATGAGGTTGAAATGGGTCAAAGAACACAATTGACATTAACCTCTGGCACACACACACACACACACACACACACACACACACACACACACACACACACACACAGTTATACCTATAAAATACACAGACATATAAACACAAACACACATGTACACTGCATACACATGCATGCAAATCTTTTAAAAAGATGCTATTTATAATATTAAAGTATAGATACTCATAAGCCATGCCATATATAAACAATATTTATATAAGATACCCAGTATTTTACCTGGTAAAACACAAAAAGAGCAAAAGAGAAGGTACAATCAAAGCAATAATAGAAAAATGTCTCCTTCTCTGATCTGGGTGAATGCAGTAATTTGATTAAAAGGCCTCAGAATTCAGAACATCAATATTGTGAAAATGAACTAGAGGTAGCAGGGTCAACTTATCAAACCCCAGCAGGAAATGAAAACCATATGCCTTTCCAGGAAATAAAAGGAGCTACCCATACAAAGGAAAAGAAGAACAGCATTGTGATGTATTAACAATGACTGTCAGGAAATATGGATTCACCTGTATAATTCTGAGAAACTTGAGTCTTGGATTCTTTATGAGGCAGGCTGTTGTTGAAGAGCAAGGGAAAGTAAAGACAATTTTAAATATGGAAAGTGGACTGTGAAAGAAAAATGAACACAGGAGTTTCTAAAACAAATTAAATAAGAAAAACCAGAAACAAGACACAGGGCATGATGGTGATAGAGAAGATAACTCAATCTGTAAGTCTGATTGGTCATCACCCAAGTTTACTGCAATTGTTGGTGAGCATTATAAATATAAATTATAATAAAATAGTTATCTTAAGTATTAATGTAAGTCTTTCGGAGGCTTATGGTATAAAATATTATATACACAAACATATCTAAAGATTAATATATTAGGAACAGAAGCAAAGATAAACTTATAAATTCAAAATTAAGCTTTAATTAACCTTTAAATAGCTTAAAATGGTTTTTAGATTAGGGTCGGTTATCACTTCACAGTGGTGACACATTCCCACAATGCACTGTGACATGATTCCATCACTGTGTGAAAACAGCTTAGCCCTACAGCAGTGGGTCTCAACCTTCCTAAAGCTTAGACCTTTTAATACAATTCCTCACATTGTGGTGACCCCAACCTTAAAATTATTTTTGTTGCTATTTCATAACTGTACTTTTGCTATTGTTATGAACTTTAATGTAAATATTTATGTTTTCCCATCATCTTAGGTGACCCCTGTGGAAACGTTGTTCAATCCCAAAGGGATCATGACACACAGATTGGGAACCACTGCCCTAGAGGGTCAATCACTTGATGTAGGCTTTTGATAAAAGTTACTAATGCAGGAAGCAGGGGACATATCAGCTGATGACTTTACATGACAAACTTTTAAAAATAGTGACAATAGATTTTGTTATAATTATCAGTATTATACACTATACATAACTGTATGTGTTAGTTATGCTTTTACACTGACAGTGAATACTTTTCCATGGGTACCATCCATAAATACAAATGCCATTACAAACATGTAGACTTGACTATGTCTCATGACAGTATTATGTCACTAGATTGAAAATTTCTCAACTAAGGGTATCAAGTGTCTCCTTGGTAACCTGCTGTCCTCCCTCTGAATGCCACCAGGTCTCCCCCTCCAGGGGACATGGTCAAATATGAGGCACCAGAGTACATGTGAAAGTCATACCCCACTCTCCACTCAGCTGTGGAGAATGTTCTACCCATTGGCTAGATTTGGGTAGGGGTTTAAAGTTTACCTCCTGTATTGTCCTTGGCTGGTGCCTTAGTTTGAGCGGGACCCCTGGGCCCAAATCTGCCTATCATAATGTTCTAATTCTAGGTTTCTAGGACCCTCTGGATCCTTCTACTTTGCTATTCTTCCATGCTTTTCCCAGTTTCCTGGTAAGTGAAGGCTTTCATGGGACATGCCCCTTGGGCTAGTATGCAGATATAAGTGAGTATATACCATTTGAGTGGAGAGTGGGGTATGACTTTCACACGAACTCTGGTGCCTCATATTTGACCGTGTCCCCTGGAGGGGGAGACCTGGTGGCACTCAGAGGAAAGATAGCGAGTTACCAAGAAGAGACTTGATACCCTATGAGCATATACAGGGGGAGGAAATCCTCCTCAGGAACAGTCATAGGGGAAGGGAATAAGGGGAAATGGGAGGGAGGGAAGAATGAGAGGATACAAGGAATGGGATAACCACTGAGATGTAACAAGAATAAATTAATAAAAAATTAAAAAAAAGAAAATTTCCCAACTAATTATAATCATTTCGGACCACCACTATATGTATGATTTGTTGTTGACTGAAACATTGCTTGTGGTTCAATTGTAAATAATTGTTAACAAAAATGCTAAGGGCTTAGCATGTTCACAAAGCATCATCCAAGTAACTGTTTAAGGAAATGATAAATTATTACTTATTCATGTATAGACACACACCCTGATCTGTTCAGGGTATGATGCCATGTTGTTTTATGCATTCTGGTTTTAGGATCACTGTCTACGCACGGAAGGAAGATGAGGCTATATCAAATAGTATGAAGATCTAGGACACACAGATATACATATATGCATGCATATATAATCACTTCTAATTAGCATATTACCTCACTGTTGAAGACTGGCTCTACTCAGGTCTGTAGATACCTGCTTGGTGGTGACAGGTTTTCTAGTCTAAGTTAACTACATTAGCTTCTTTACATACCTACGTTTAAGAGAGGGAGTCCCTCTTTAAGAATATCAGTTCTGATATCTTTTGAACTAGATTTGCAAAAATAAAATGAGGTAGAATAAAGCAATCAGAGTGCCTAGCATCTACAAGATCTACAGAACTGTATGTTTCTATGGTCTCTATGACTACTGCTATTACTATTAGTTGCCATTTCCAATCCTGTAGCTTAGTTAGTGCCATATATATATATATATATATATATATATATATATATATATATATATATATATATATATATATCAGCAAGACAGCCCTTTTCTGATTCTACGATTGGCTTTATTGCCATAGGTTTGACACTAATAAATGACACAACCCTCAACAAGTTCCCTGTCTGTTCTGAATGACAATTTTCTTACCATTAAAATTGAACAAAGGGATCTCAAAGATCCCTCTCTATCCTAAGGATATAAGGAGAGCATTTTAAAAAGTGGAACTATGACAAGAGTATAGATGAGAATTCACTGAAATGCACTTGCAAATTTAGGAGCAGCAGCTGATTTATGAAAAACAGTAGCTTGTTCTCAATGATGATTAATTATAATTGAGTAGTTGCTATTGATATAAGGATGGATAGAGCTCATAAATAAAACCATAAAGCTTATTCTAAACTGCTGTTCTCTTTTGAAGGGAAGAAATAGCAAGTTGGTCTAAATTTAAAAATACCAGTACTGTATAAATTATGATCCTGTATAAAAAAGAATATAAGCTATAGTTAACTCTAGGGTGTATGTCACCAATTAGTGTGTAATTGGAAGTGATGTCCTAATGTAAGACTTTTTAAAATATTGTAGTGGCCCTTCACTAAAATATATCCTTTCCAGTTTTCAAGGTGCCTCACATGTTTCCTGTATTGTATCGTGGCAAAGCACAGTAATCATTTGTTTCATCAACTCAAAAAGTCTATGGCTGTGTTCCAAACGTCACTACCTTTATTTCTAAAGCTGTTATAAATCCACAATCCACTAATGTATATGAATATACATTATAGACTAGATTTTTATATACAATGTGATTCATTTTTCTTGCTAGGAGTAGCAATATATCACATCTTTATTTCTCCAATTAATCACTCAAGCAACAATGTGTCCTTGATAGCAGAAAGTCCCAGATCTCCTATTGCTGCGTGTAGCCTTCTGCATCATCCCAGGTTATTCAAGTGGCTTTCTTAGACCAAAAGCTATCAATTATATATCCAAGGTAATTACATATTGCATCAGTCTATCACCTCTCATTAACAGATACTGTCACAATTGAAGTCTGGCTCTGCTCAGCTCTGTGGGTATCTGCTTAGTGGTGACAGTTTTCTAGTCTGAGTTCCTACATTAGCTTCCTGACATACCTAAGTTTAATAGAGGGAGAGCCTCATTAAGAATATGAGTTCTGGTATCTTTTGAGTTGGATTTGCAAAAAGAAAACAAGGCAGAATAAAACAATCAGAGTGGCTAGCATCTACAAGATCAATAGAACTGTATGTTCCTGAGGTCTCTATGACTATAGTTGCTATTTCCAATCTTGTAGCTTAGTTCCATAGTGCACAACTGGATACCTTTAATTCTCATCTCTGGAGAAAAGCCTTTGTTCTGTAGGTAAAATTGTCTATATTTATTTTATTTTATTTTTATATATTTTATTAATTTATTCATATTACATCTCAATGGTTATCCCATCTCTTGCATCCTCCCATTCCTCCCTGCCTCCCATTTTCCCCTTACTCCCCTCCCCTATGACTGTGACTGAGGGAGAATTGTCTACATTTATATCACAGCTCTTCATAAGAACTTGGCTAACATCCTGTTTGTGTAAATCTCACAAAAATAGAGGCCATTGCATATGAAAAGGCATCTCCTGAAAGAAGAAACACGATGTTCGATCTCTATGACGTGACAAGTACTCAGAAATAATAGGTTTGATAAAAAAGAGGTAACTTACTTACACAATATATCTTCAAAAATTAACTTTGACTAGCACGTATGCATGGAGTGTTTGAGGAAATGTGATGTTTATATACTGTGAGATTGGTTCATATTATATATGAAGAGAAGGAGAGGGGAGAATGGGGGAGGGGGTGTGAGAGTAGGATTAGGAGGACACTAGGGAGGGGTTGGAGCAGGCTGTAAAATGATTAAATGAAAAGAAAGTAGGGAATAAACAAGTAAACTGATTATTTTTTAAAATTTTTTATTTATTTTAACTTATTCACATTACATCTCTATTGTTATCCCCTCGCTTTTATCTTCCCATTGCCACACTCTGCCCTAGTCCCCTCCCCTAGACTTCTGACAGGAGTGTACCTCCTTCCTCACCATCTGGCCACAGCCTATTAGCTCTCATAGGATATCCTGCATCCCCTTCCTCCCTGTGCCTGCAAGGAAGCCCTGCCAAGAGCAAGTGATCAAATAGTGGGCACCAGAGTGCATGTCAGAGGTTCAGGGGCAGTAACCCAGCCAAGTGGAACATGAGCTGTCCATAGCTTACATCTGAGCAGGGGGTCTAGGTTCTCTGCATGCATTGTCCTGGGTTGGTGCATCAGGTTGAGCAGGACCCCCTGTGGCCTTGATACTCTCCCTTTGGAGCTCCTGACACCTCCAGGTCCTTCCATCCCTCCACTCTTCCATACAATTCTCAGCACTCTGCCCAGAGTCCAGCTTCGAGTCCCTAAACTGATTATTTATAAAACAATATTTCCAATATAACTAAAACATAATAGCAAGTCACAAAACAAGTTGCTAAATGATTTCTAGATTATATGAATATACACACATATTGGAATACAGTTTATGCTTGTATACCAGCTTTAAGGTATTAACCACTTCTGGGTTGTGAAAGGGATAAATAGGATGGACAGAGGGGGTTATAGTTCTCTTTAATAGCATTTTATTTCCTTGAATTTTAATATCAGGTTAACAGCAGTTATATACATTCATACATTTATACATATCTATGAAATCACTTTTGTCCTTTCAATAAGCATAAAATAACTATTGGAGTGCTGTAAACCAAAGAAAGGTGAAAGGGAAATAACAGTTTTTTAAGCCTTTGGGATTATTAGAATATATTCAGGGAGGGAATAAATTAATTTATGTGTGAAAAGGAACAGAAGAAGCACTGGGCAAGGTGAGTCATATCTATGGTATTGTCAGGAGGAATGGAGAGACAAGAGGATCATGAGTTCAAGACCAGTCTAGGTTGAGGAGGGATATTTTATCTCTACAAATCCCCCAACAGATTAGAGGACAACCAATTAACTTATATTGATAATCCCACTACATGGGAGTAGCTCTGAGACTGGCTGAGACATGAATGTCTATACATAGCCAAAGCTTCCTGTTGGTTATGGAAGCCTCATGATTTATTATCAGATGCCATTCTTTGTGTGGCATAAATGAAGATTTACAGATGTCTTTCTTCTGTTCTTACAAAGAACAGAGAACTAGCATTAATTGTTCTGTACATCCTGCACACCTGATATATATTCATAGTTTTAGGACTGTATAAAGCTTGTAAGAAATTATATGTTTTCAGAATAAAAGAACCAGATACTGAGGCTGTGTCAAACCTGAGCACGCTGAGATGCTGACATCCTGCATCCTTCATGTTCCAGCCCCAATGGTTGCTGTTCCTCATCAAAAAAGGACAGCTTCAAAGAAGGCTCCTGATCCCAATTGGTCCAGCATTTCAGACTGTCCCACACAGGACTTATATAAAGACTGGAATTTCTCAACATTTAGAGACTGGAGCACAAATATTATTCCTAGCTTGTTTAACCATTTTTTTTTTCAGTTTCAGTTGGGCCCCTATGTAGGTATTATTCACCCCAAATCAACCTGAAGAAATCTTAAGAGAAGGATGACCCATTTCCCTTAAGGGAGGTTGGGTAGGTTTTTGCTTGCTTTCTTGGGTTATATATGTTTACTGCCATTGGGAGTTGGTTATAAGTTATTATTGGTCTTATTCAGAGAGAAAACAAGGTTAGACTCAGGGATTGCTCTCTTTTCCTTTATCTTTTTTAGGTATGGAGACAGGGGTTGAAAAGAAAAAAAGGAAAATATAGAAATATTTAGGGATGATAGGACAAAAAGTAGATTATTGAATCTACTCCTCAACTTAAGGCCTTAATCGTACTCACAAATAAGGTTAATTTTAGCTCATTGATATAGAATTTTGTATATTGATGCAAAAATAAATTTAATTTTGATACAATTGTATTTCTACTCTAATATGAGCTAGTGTACACAAACAACTCAATTAATACATGGTTTACTTCCAATATTCTTATAGTGCTATTGCAGGCTGTTTAGGATAATTAGTAAGACAAGTCAATTGTTGATCAACTCATGGTCATGTCAAGTATAGGAATATACATGCTAGGTTTAACCAATATGATTCTATAGTTAGATAAAGCCTTCATAAACCACAGAGACCTACAAAATATGACATTTAAAAATTTTTTTATTAATTTTAGGATTCTTTGACAATAAGACAGATTAACTCCTGGCAACATCAAGCTTATCAAAAAGAAGATGATGAACATCAGAAAACTTCCTTGTGGAGATGGCTTTGAGTGTAGCAAAACAGCCACTGGACAAAAATGTCCTTGTTTCTCCCACAGACAGAGTTCTGCCTAAAAATGGGCAAGCTCCATGTAGGCAGAGTTGATGGCCAGACTCTGCCAAGACAGGGTAAACAAGTCCTCAATAGTTCCTGCTTTACAAATATGTCTGTCAGAAATACTGGGCCAAAAGGCTAAAGATGATGCTCCAATGTTAGAGAGAGTTCTGGTGACTGTTCAGGCAGCAAACTGTCTCTGTCATTATTTTTTGTTTTGGAAACTGTTAACCTGCACTTCCTGTTTACTCAGGTAATTAAATTTATTCCTTCTCAAGTCTGTGATGGGGTTAAAGACCAGATAGTTTTAAAATTAATCTTTGTTGCTTAGGAGTTAAGAAGATACTTTTAGGTCTAGAGAGATATGTTTAGGTTGATAGATTCAAGCTTTGATAGATATTTAGTTCAAACTTTAGACTCACCAAGATAAAATAGGTAATACTTTCTTCAATGCTGTCAAATACCTTTTGATTATACATTATGTATGTAAGTCTTACTTATTGGTTTTTATAATTTTTCATAATTGTTCTTACTGTATATAAAAGAATGGCCTTCTTATTTAGACAGAAAAGGAGAATTGTTGGAGGTTGGTGTGATGTATTTTGATGCTAATTACTGCTTGCTGTCTCTGTGACCCACCTTCCCTGAGAGCCTAACCTGTTTGACCACTAAAAGGCCTTCACACCTGGGTAGGGCAAATGGGATAGGCATGGGTAAGGTCCCAGGGTTTGAGAAGACAGAGAGATTCTTGGGAAAAGAAGAGAGCCTGAGGAGAAGCGAGAAGAAGGCCATCATGGGTTCGGAGGAGAAGCACATGGCCAGTGTGGATGGAGGATTTAGCCCAGAGGAAGAATATTAACAAGTATATGGGATTATGGATGGAAACAGATGGCATGGGATTGGGGCAGGTATGGGTTACCTGCCCCACTATGGGTAGTAGTTTAGGAGATTAATCTCTGTCCTGACCCAGGTTAAATAATGTTATTTTAAAATATAACAGGTGTGTCATGATTGATTGCTAGCGGGTTAGAAAATTCTTCCATAATAATAATTATGGGCCTAATGATAGACATTATTAGCCTGTACTGGGAAATTAACAACAACAAGTGGCACTTGAAGTGGGGCAACTATTAGGCAATACTGAAAATTTAACAGCAACATAAGATGATTATTTGTTTGACAAAGGAAGACATTTTTTTCTGAGTATTAGACATAAGCAATCTACATAAAAGAATAAAATCAGATTTTCTACACAAAATTTGAAATTCTTGTATATTAAAAACTGTAAGAAAATACAAATGATAAACTGCTTCAATTGTTATTAACCTTTAAAGGATTTTTAGGAACAAGAGACATAAAAATCTTCCCAGGAGAAAACTGTCATAATGACATAGTCTGTAGGAGGTATGAGTTACCAGATGTGGGTACAGCAAGTGCTCTTATTGGCTGAGCCATCTCTCCAGATGTGGGTACAGCCAGTGTTCTTATTGGCTGAGCCATCTCTCCAGCCCCCTAAAGTACAATTTTGAGAATCAAAATGAAATCTACTTTGAAAATCATGGCCTTAGAGTACTAAAAGTTGGCTATTTGTTAGGAATGAGCAAGAATCATCGGTGCTTTATTGTTAGTTTTGTTTTGTTTTTTTTTAAAGACCTACATTAATTTAGGGAAAACTTACTGGAACATTTTTTTTCCTATGGCCCTACTCAACTCCTACTGAATCTACTAAGGACACTAAAATCAAATATACTGAAAAATAACCTTCATTTAAATATACGTTATCAGTAAAACCTGTCTAAGTGGATTCATCTTCCACCCTTCCCTCTGTTTCTTTTCTCATTTCTTCAATTCCTATTATTTTTTTTTTATAGGTTAATGTACAAACTAATGGAATTCCTCATGGCACCTTCACATTTCCATATGTATCTGTTGTTATAATCTGTTTTCCTTCACTATCTTCTCCCACTGCTCTCCTTTGTGCCTCTTGTCATCTCTAGCTCTTTCCCCTGTTATCTTTAGTGCCCAACTCCTTTGATAGCTCTTTGTCACCTGTCATGACTCAATTCCTTGTTTCATGACCTCCACACATAAACACACACAATTTTAAATCTTGTTCTAAGTTCCCTAAAGAGGCACTAATGTGGTGACAAGCAGTGGCTTGTCATTACGTCTTTTATGTGGAATACTTATAAAATCATAAAAAGGGAGACTTCCTGTATTTTTCAAATGTTATGTGTTCATGTGGGTGCACACACCTTCTATGGTATGGAGATCAGAGAATACCTTGTGGGGGTTGGTTCTCTCCTTCTACTATGTGGGTCCTGGGGAAAGGAAACTCATGTTGTGAGGTTTGCTTAAAAGAGCCCTTACCTCCTGAGCCATGTTGCTGACCAAAGGAGACGCTTTTGATGATGAAATTCTATTTCTTCCAATTTACTTTAGGTGAATATAAAGAAATATAGAATGTTATAATGGAAATATAGATGATTTGCTGTGGCATTACTTACAAGAATAAAAACAGGAGAACACTTTAAAATGTGAAGCAATTGTTGGTTCCTTATGGGCTCGACCTCTAGGCATTCTTCTTTGTGCTCCTCAACTACAGCAGATCTCAAGCTTGTATGTATTTAACAGCAAGTAAAGTGTCTTTAGCTAATCACATAGGCAGTCGGGCAGGTCATGGTGACCAGATTGCCAAGTAATAATGTATACTCCTGCAGAGATCAGTTTGTGTGTTGGTAGTTACCATGGCTGCTGCATCTCAGAATGTCCAGAATATCTGGCCCTGGCTTTTTCTTCTGTAATCAAAACCTCTTGAATTTATATGTCAACCGAACCTGTGGTAAAATGTTTTGGAGCTTGAGGACAAGGCAATCAATGGAAATAGGCAGATGCTCTATTGATTGTAGCACTCCAAGTGAGAGAGCTCTATTTTTCTCTGACCCAGGAGCCTTTGGACTTCTATCATGGTAGTACCATTTGTTAACATGCTAACTTGTACAGTTACATATAGAGTAAAATTTCAGTTTTGATACAGTGGGGATAGTTTTCTAGCAAATTATGTGTTGTTATTATTGAAAACCATAGTTTTCTAGAACATTATCCATATATGAAAATGTTAATGACCAGTTGGTTAAAGAAAAAAAAAATGCTACAACATAGTAGAGCTTGGTGTAATAATACATGCTTGGAAAATTTCTAGAAGTACATTCATAGAAAGGTGAGTCTAAGATCGTTAAAAATATAAGTGATGCTGAGAGTATATCCAATATCATTGGGCAACCCTGGAGAAATGCATCTAAATAACAGTATACTAAAGAAGGTTATAAGTATATATTTAGGAACAAACAAGCAAGAAGACACACACACACACACACACACACACACACACACACACACACACACAGACACAGAACAAGAGCTAATTAAGAAGGCTATGCATTCAAAAGAGAAAAAAGAGAAGGCTTTCGTGGGACATGCCCCTTGGGCTAGTATGCAGATATAAGTGAGTATATACCATATAGGAGTGTTTGGATGGAGGAAAAGGAGGTGGGAAATGATGTACTATTTATAATCTCAAAAATAAAATAAGTAATAAAACTGCTGGTGTCATTTCTTAGTTTAATGATTCTAAGGTTTTAGCATTCTCTGTAACTCTGTGATTGGCTGTTAAGGTATAGTCACTGTCACAGACCTCTGTTGAGAGAGTCTCAAGGAATGGCATTTCTTGTACCTTCTGGTGATACCGAGTGGCTGCTGTTTGTTGGGGGATCAGTTTGAGATTCACTCCCTTAGAATGTATCAGTTTAGTGTAGTATTTGCATGGGCTCTGAGACAGCTTCCTTTGGTTTCTATCTGATTGTTACTTAAGTGGCTGAGCAAATTTCAAAATCCTTTTGCTTCATTTTCTCATCTAAGAATTTTATAATTGGCTCTACCAAAATATTTGTTTTACAACTGAACATTGTAGTAAATACAATATAACAGCTTAATCAAGCAGATTATATGTATTGTCACCTACTAGTTTAGTCTCCACATTTACAAAATGAGATTAATGATGTCTTACTGGCATTGTCTTTTTTTAGAAGTAATAAATGTTATTTTATACATCTACACACACATAAATATATAATACATGCATACATACACACACACATATAATGCTTTGGCATATTGCTAAGAAAATTATTATCAACCTGCTTACTTTCCATACCACTTCTGATTAAGCGTTAACCATTTACTTAACAATCATTAATGATCTCTTAGTCCTGTTTTCAACCCTAGGGTCACACTACTTCAGAAGACTTAAAAGAGCCTACTCTTTTTAAGCCCAAGGTACATAAAGAGTAAGTCTGATGCTTGAAGTAGAAGCTAAAAAGACAGAGTGCTGTAATGAAACACTGCCATTAGGAGAGAGAGTTCCAGTTCCTCTATTGCTCTCCCACTAATGCAATCTTTAGTGCTGAACAAATCATGTCCCTGCTTCACTGGTGAAGTTGTGGGCAATGCAATTCTATGGCACCTTAAGTTTGCACTTGCGTTTTATCCAAAACGTCTCAAGTTTTGTAAGTTAGACGTTGGAAGCTAAAATGTCTTTTTGCAGCACCCATGTAACAAAGATGTATAAAATTGTTGGCTAGCTCTAAAGAGTAGCCATGACATAGCACTTTAGAGAGCTCATGCCAGCCTGGAAAAATTTTTATATTAAAACTGCTTTGAAAACATTTATATTGTCAAATAAAACCCATTGGTAGAATGTATTCTCCAAAGCTTGTTCTAAGATCAGTCCCAATTTAGGCACTTTTAACTGTCCATATTTTAGTTTCTCTATTTTCAAAATATGCTTGGTAATTAGTAATATTTCTTCACGAAAGCTTGGATATCTTAGAGATAAGCATCTTCTAAATATTTATGGTGAAGACTATATTAGGGGAGAGGACTGGCAGTCTTTTGTTTAAAGTACGAAAATAGGTTAATTTTATAAGGCAAAATACATTAGCTCCCTACAAACCACTAAGCTGCCTGCATGTCCTAGGTCAACGCGAAGCGACATGATAACAAATGCGCAGCAGCGACAGGTTGCTAAGAGCGCGAAGACGAAGAGTCATCCTGTAGCTGGAGGCTTGAGGCACAGGGCAGAGTGACACATCTGTACCGTGAGTCACTGGTATTTGAAAAGCACATTAATCATGTTTGTCTGTGGGAAACAATGAAGAAAGGAAGTATAGTAGACATATGTAGTGCTTGTGACATTGAGCTCAGTATAGAAAGGACATCCTTTGGAAGAACTATTGCAAAGGGCAAGGCTTGCAAAAAGAAAACATCAAGTAAAAACATTTTTCTTCCCATTTAAAAGGAGAAATTTCTGACTTATTTCCCTCCTGGACTTATGTTCTTTGGAAAATGAGAATAGAGATTAAATAATTTATTCTCACACTTACTTGCCTTCATTGCTATTGTGGGTTAAGTTTCACAACAGTGAACTGGAGACAAAGACTGTCCAGTTAAGCATGTGTGTGTGTGTGTGTGTGTGTGTGTGTGTGTGTGTGTGTGTGTGTGTGTGTAAAATGTAAGTTACTCAAAAGGAAAAGAAAACATTGAAAAGAAATATCCTTAAGAAATAAAGTAAACTTTAAGACAATGGTATTTGACATAATGGTTTATTAAGAAGATTTTTTTCTATTAAAATCTTCAAACCCTTTAGGAAATGAATTGCAAATTGAAATAATTAAATTTAACTCAGAGGCCAAGAAATGAATCTATTTTTGATAAAAGTCTATGTAGAAGCCTTGTATTAACATCTGTGATTATTTTGTAAAAGCATTAACTCTTTGAGGAGTGCATATTTTATTTCAGTTTATAGACCATACTGATCACAGCGTAGAGCAGAGCCATCTTCTTATTTTTTAAGAGTTTATTGAGGTGTGTTGACATGACATAATTTGTATATATTTAAATTTCAGCTTGATAATGCATGCCATGTATACATATCACAACATTAAGTCCGATGAATAGTATAGCAGATCCAAAAATTTCTTAGCCCTTTATAATTCTGTTCCTGGGCTTCCTGGCTCTCAGGGCCTCCTCTGTTTATGCTTAGGAACCCCATGCAAATTCTTCATAATTATAGGCTAGCTTGTTTCTCCAGAAGTAAATGTAAATGGAGTTATATAACAAGTACTCTTGTGTGGCTTGGTTTATTTTACCTGTCTAAATATTTTGGCATCCACCTTGTCTTTGCTCACATTATAGTTTATTTCCTTTTGTTACTCAGTGCCAAGTCATTGCTATTCAAACATTTTGCAAGTATTTTTCCCATGACCTATATAGTGAACACTTTCACTCAAATCTTGGTGTAGACAATGCTTTCCTCTGAAAAAAAAAATTAGAATTTGGATGCCTGAGTGCTCAACAGGGATCTCACTGTAAATCAGTTTAATAAGAGTGATTTTGATGTTCCAAATTACACAAAAATTCAGAGATTTCCAGTCTCTCCAGGTCAATACTAACACTTGTCATGGGCTTTCATATTTCAGCTTAATATAACAAGTACACACATTAAAATATCAGCATGATAAATATAGTGAAGATTAGCACACTCAGAAGTGTCCTTATTTTCCTTCTTCCAATAGGCACAAGCTTTGTTTAACTTGAGGTTTCAGTGGGCTTTTCCCTGATGAACAATGTTGAGTGTCTTTCTATGTGTGAAACATTCATTTACAGTAGAGCTGTGACTAATAAGGAAGTGAATTGACTTGCTTAATTTTCACAATTGGTGTTTACCCAAAATAACAGAATTTTGGTCTCAAAGATGATAACAATTTTGATTATATTCTACTGATACATAAGGTTATTTCAAGTTTTCTTTATTAAGACATATATGATTTAATGACATAGTAATATTATATTCTTGAAATGTGAAAAGATAATTTATATTAAACACTTGATTGGTTTATCTTTGTTCTAAGTTTTATTTCAAAGAACTGCTACTATGCCTCGAAACCAATTCACAGCACGTTTTGAAATATGTATAGATTAAAAAAGTAATTAAAATAACCACCATTCTCTTTTTAACTATTTGATAATTAAAATTCCAATAAGGCTTCAACAGTTTTCAAAGTATCCTTTTGCTAATTAATTCTTTGAAATGGACCTTCACTCTGTAGCGCAGGCTAGCCTGGAACTCACTATGTAGCCCAGGCTGGTCCTTCTGCCTTTGTCTCCTGAGTGTTGGGTAGTTTGATCTGCATCATCATGCCTAGCTCCATGTTTCTTACTTGGCGATTTTCCTGTACATTTGATCAAACAACACAAAGGGGTCTGAGGATCGTGTGCCAACCTAACTGCCCAAAATGCATCTACTGGCTGTTAAAAATGGGAGTGAAAAATAAAAATAAAATAAAACATTTCCCACACGCACTGTTTTATTCTTCATGTAACTTACCAATCCCAGAAGTTACAGCCATTTCTAAATGTTCCCCATCTAGAAGGTGAGAATATGGAGATGCAAGCAGTGAAATGATTGCATCATCTCTAGTAGAAAGAGGACATCTTACTTTTTTTTTTTTTTTTTGTCTGATGCCAAATCTCTTGCTTTTAGTATCAGAGCAATCAACTTACTTTTTTTTTTTTTTAAAGCAATGGCAACAGTGATAGTGGCTGGCTGAAGGACACTTTGTCAGAATTAGGAGTGGAGGGTCAAGGGCATTTTATGTATCTTTAAAGAACATATAAATTACTCTCCTCAACTAGGAAAAGGCCAGTTTTGCAGTGTAGCATGCTCAGTTTTTTAAGTGAGACTTTCTGGTCTTGTTTTACGGACATCCTCTGCTCCAGTGTTAGCCAGGCTCAAATTAAACGCAGCAAGGTACAGTGAGGAAATGGTTGAGCACGTGAATAAAAGGAAGATAAAGGTCCAGCCTCATTCTTTTCCAGAAATGCCCCCTGGGTGAAGGTAGGAGATGCTTAGGTCAGAGGATGGCAAGTCATGGTATAGTAGACAGGACTTATGGATGGTTAAAAGTCATCAGTAAATCTATATGTTTTCCTAAGTGGATGTCTAGCAGAGAATATTAAGTTGTTTTTGTTTAATAGAAGGAAAATGGCTTACTTTATAGGCTAGCCAACTAAAAAAGAGCTTTGTTTGTATATGCTATTTCTTGTTACAGAAACATGAAAGACAAACATAATTGATTACAGAACATAAGACCGAAGGCAAAGTCCTATCCCTCAGGAGTTGTAGAGGTCCCTGGTGCTTCCCAGCCTGCACTGCGCTCTATGCCTGCTGTTTCTCAGTGTTTCCCCTTGGCACTGGTTTCCAGGGACAGTTACTGTTTGTAAAATGCCCTTTATTTTGTGTCTTTAAAAAATCTGTTTGCAGTTTCGTGACTTTTAAAGGATTAAGCAAATCTACACTATTGAGTAAATATCAAATCTAGGTCAAATAACTTCTTGAAGTGTATTTGATAATAATGCTCCCAGTTTTTGTCCTTGTCCTGTGTTCGTAGCTGAAGCTGGGTCATTCATTGATAGCATGGTCCTCCAGGGTCCTGCATTGGTGGGGCCTGTAGAAGTCACTCAGGGTCACAGGGCTATGGTGCACTAAAAGGTCTCTTGCATGATAGGGGGACTACTCAATTTTAATTTTAGTTTAGCTAACTTTAGTTTAAATTTAAACAGCCTTATAAGAATACTATGTTGGGTAGTACCTTTTTAGACAGTACATTTTAAAAATCAAATAAAGTTCTGGACTCCTCCTGAACCTTTTACTTTATTTATTGTGGCTCATTATTTTAATGAATATGAGCAGAGTTTTTTTTTTAAAGGTAAATGGACAAGCAAGGCTCAGTACAGGGAAGAAATGCTTTTTGTAAAAGCCAGATATTTCAGACCAAAGTATTCATTTATCTTTAGTAAGCTCTTACTTTGAAAATTTGTTGCTGTTAGCATTTAGCAAAGTCTCAATTTCTACACTTGGGAAATGGCATGGATGCGCATGCAAGACGTCAAGAGAAAACAGCCTGGCATTTTGGTCTGTGCTTAAAAGTCATGCCTCGGGAGCCCAGCGGAGTCCTGGAGTATCCTCTTAGCAGATCTGCGATCTGTTCCGCGGGAGGAGCAGATGCGTCTTCCCATAGAGGGCAATCAGCGCAGTTCAGGCGGTAAAAGGCAAGCTATATTCATATTTCTTTCCCAGTGCTGAGTACATCAGCAGTGCTTAAGCCAGCTTTCTCTACTGCCAGCATCTCTTCCTGGGAAACTGGCTTCTGTTTGGGCCAGATCTGAAGTTGGACCACGAGCTATTATCGAGATTTTCCTTTAGTGGCTTTCATTGTTTATTATCAGTTTTAATGTCAGGCTTTAAGGCGAGCTAGCAGTTTTATTTTAAGATGTGTTTTTCAAACATTTCTATCTGTATGAAGAAAATTGTTGTTTTCTCTTTGTTCTTTTGAAAGTGGGGGATGATTACAAATTAAAATAAAGCTTTGCTTTGTTTTCCAAGATAAGATTAAACTTACAGGAAAAAAAGCTAGGTAATAAATCAAAACCAAAATACAACAATAGCAACAACAGCAAAACCCCCATCAAATTATACCAGCAATCACCACAAAAAGATGCATCAGTCTTAAACGAAGACATCAAAATATCAAACTTGAGCATGTTTTTCCTGGACCATCATCAATGAGCAAAAATCTAGTTTTCTAAAACTTCATTGTCTATGAATATTCATTCTGAATGCAAGCTCCTGACATATAAGTGTATTGCTAATATTTCTTCGAGTCTACGCTTTATTTATACACACATATATTTTCTTAATGGTGTGTCTCCAAAAAAGAAATGTTTTCATTCTGATCAAATCCAATTTATCATGATTTGCTTATTATATGCAGTTATATATTTCTTACCAAGACTAAGAAATGTTTGTTGCTCCAAAAGTCTTGGAAGATTTTCTTTTTAGTCTTATGAAGGTACCAGTTTTAACTTTTGCATTCAGATATTACAACCTTGCTACTTAAAAATAAATCTAGGAACTAACTCCTCAACAGAAACAGCAAAATAATTCATTATATACTTTAAGAAGTAAATATAAGAATGTCACATAAGAATTCAAAACCCAGCCAGGTGTGGTGGTGTATGCCTTTAATCCCACCACCTGGGATCACTGTGAGTTTAAGGCCAGCCTGGTCTACAAAGTGAGCCAAGGCTATACAGAGAAACCCTGTCTTGAAAAACAAAAACAAACAAACAAACAGAAAAAACAAAACAAAACAAAACAAAACAAAAACCCCAAAACCAAAACAACAACAAAAAACCCAAACTATACACTTTCTGAAATAATAGAATTTCTTTGTCCTTGTTGAGAACGATGAAGAATGCCATGAAATCTCATCTTATGCAAGTACAAAAATATACAGTTGTTTCGGAAAATACATTAGCAGAGCCTTGTTAAATGAAGCATATACTTAATGACCAAGAAATCTCATTCTCACCTATTAAAACACACACACACACACACACACACACCAGCACAGGAATTGTAATAATGGTTTGATCATCACAGCCTCAATCTAAAAACATGCAATTATTACCAGGTAAACTTAATTAACATTAAATTGATATATTCTTTAACAAAAGACAAAGTAATGATACATGTGGCAACATGAATCAATGTCATACTGGAAAAAAATCATCCAGATAAAGAAGGATAATTCTGTATGATTTACTTTTATCACATTATAGAAAATGGAAGATGATTTATCTGCAGTGATAGCTGATTGCTGGTTGGGTGCATCCTGTGGCCTTGTGCGAAATAATGGCTAGAAAGTTCTATGTGTTCCTTGAGACAATGCCTACCTATGAATTCACCTCTGTCAAAATTCATTACTAATGTATTACAAATGGGTGCATTTTATCATATCATATAGCTAAATTTGAACATAGTCAAATGCTTTATCAATGAACTTTCACAGTTTTGATGAAATTTTTAAGCCATTATTAAAATGGATTGGTTTTCTATTTGGAACATACAATGGCATTAATATATAACTGACACCGTTATGCTAATGGAACCAGCACATTAGCAGCTATCATTTCATATATCATAGGTTGTACTAAAAGATTGTAAGTAATTTAGAAGAAGAATCTTTTTGTCATAATGAAAAGTTATGTTTGATAGAGATGTGCAGAGGTACACAGGAAACTGTTGACTCTGAATCCTAAAATAGCTATTAACTTTTGAAGTGGATGCCGGTTCCTCGGCAGATTTTGACTCTTGGTTTGTCAAGAGTCAATGAAATAACAATGCCTTCGAATGTAGGTGGAAAACACTGGCAGGCATTGCTTATCTGTGGGCATCATCAAGTTTCCTGAGAAACATAACCTCAGTACTTGCGCTTTAAAGTAAATATGATCTTGTGCCATTTTGGCTCATCGTTGATGAAGCAGTTTCTTCAAAAATAAACTAAGATGCAAAGCAGCATTTAACAAATAAATAGATAGGCTGTCCCCTTTGAACTGCTAGCTGCAGGATGCATGGAGTGTGATTTATGCCCAGGAGAGGTCAGCCTGCTTTGCTTATGTGTTGCATCAACCTTGAGGATCACCCCGCACCCCTGCCACCACCAAATCTCAGAC
Source organism: Acomys russatus (assembly GCF_903995435.1). NCBI lineage: Eukaryota > Metazoa > Chordata > Mammalia > Rodentia > Muridae > Acomys > Acomys russatus. Next base: position 37,356,048 of record NC_067144.1, on the reverse strand, counting down.
AGATGCTGCGCAGTCTATGTCCCTTCTCAGGTATAACTCAAGGCTGCTTTATGGGCATGCAAGTGCATTCTTGGGAGGCAGGACATCTGAAGGGACTCAGCGTGGGTAAAAACTCTCTTATTTGTTGCCCTCTTGAAATTCCTCATAATTTCACCATCGAGGCTGTGTTTTGCATAAAGAAGTTCAAGGGAATAAAGAGGCATTAGCATGAACATGAGCTGAGGAGTGAAAAACAGTGAAAGAAACTCACAGAAAACAAACGCCACACTTTTCTACACAAGGCAGAGTAATGTGCGGTGTTCTCCCAACCACGCCTGCTAAAGGCAGCCTACTTTTCTGTAGGCTGAGGTGTGGCCAGGACAGGATGCTGTGGTTCCAGTACTGCTCATTTCCTTACGTTTTTAAGTGTCTTCCCTGATATAGCTGCGTAGCTGCATGGAGAGTTCTAGGGCAGTTGCTTCCTAGTTCGTATGCTTTGTGAAAGGATCGCTGTATTTCAAATAAACTGTCCATATTTTCAGAGCACGTTTGCCCACACCCAGATAGTTATGAATGTGTAAGCAGCACAGATTTATTGCAAAGACAAGGAGTACAGAAGTACATAAAACATAGAAATCGAATTCCTGTTCTTACCTTTCTCTTCCCAATGATCCCACTTCCTAGAGGACACTGCCGGTAATGCTTCTGTAGCTCCCCTTTGGGCATGGAGCTCGCTGTGCACACCTTACTCTATCCTGTAGGTTGCTTTTTAATTTTTGGCAGATCAATGTCAATATATACATATTTGTGGTAATTTATGGTTGGACTACAATTTAAAGCTATTACCAAATTGGTTACTTAGAGTTTATTTTTTAAACATACATAACCTGCAATGAACAGATGTGCAGTTTTTCATTTATCATTTATAATAAACTTGATGGATACAAAATGATATAATGGCCCTAAGGATGATGGGATGGACTGATTTTTATTTTTTTTTGGTGAATACAAGCTATCGTGGAAGACTCAAGAGCTGTACTTCTTCATAATGTCAAGAATAGCAACTTTGCTCACGAATGGAGTAAATTCACTAGCTCTGAAAACAAAAGTTCTCAGTGTCGAGGAGGATGATACCATAACGAGAGTCCAGAGTTTACCTTGTTGCAAGGGAAGGGATTTAAGGAAGAACTCCTGCTTCTTTCTTCTCTCTCTCTCTCTCTCATTCCTGCCTTAGGGCGAAGGATCAGAAACTGTCCTGCTGAGTTGCCCTAACAATATTTCAGAAGCAGCAGGAAAGCTGACTTTTCTGTGCCTAAGGCATCACTGGTTTTGCTGAGAAGTGAGATCAGAAGGATTATAGCCTAAAAGGTGTTTTTTGTCATCCATGTGCAGCTTCTGCCTCCACGCAGGAGAGGGTCTCATTAAGGCTGCGGTGGTACAGGCCTGGGAGGAGAAGAATGACAGTTATTCTGATGACAAAGGCTTACAGTTGGATATGGTTTTTTTTTATTTTTTATTTTTTTTTATAGTGCTGCTTTAATATTTAGCCCATTCCTTCCCAGAGCTGCCTGTTGCCACTCTCTTGTACACTGCCGGTCTATGCAGTCTTTGGCCTCTGATAACCACAGCCCTGACCTCTTTTGTTTTTTTGTTTTTTTTTTTTTTTAAGCATCCCCAGTTCAAAAATTACCTGTAGTCCTACATCTTATCAAGGAGTTGAAGATATTGTTGATGGACAACCCGTGTGACTTTCCAGAAATCAATGTGACATCTCAGTGACTTGTAGGCTCCCCTCCTTCCCCAGGATCTCTGAGGTGTTCTGTATTCATCGTCTCTCTTCTGAGCTTTTCTTCAGTTCTCTTTAAAGACTCAGTTTGTGCTATGTGTACTTGAGGGGTCAAATAAATCCATGTTCATAGGCGTGTATGTGTGTCAGTCTGTCTGTCTGTGTAGGCCAGGGGTCAACTTTGATGTTCTCTAGAAGCATTCTACATTGGATTTTTGTCATTATTGTTGGCTTGTTTTGTTTTGAGCATAGTCTCAGTATATGGTATACAGCTCACCTAGGCTAAGCTGGCTCGTCAGTGAGCTCAAATGGTCTGCCTGTCTCTGCTATCTCAGGGTTGGCATTTCCTGGCCTGTCTTTCTCTCTCTCTCTCTCTCTCTCTCTTTCTTTTTTTCTTTCTTTCTTTCTCTCTTATAACATGGGTTCTGGAGATCAAAGTCAGGTCTTCAGGTTTACATGGCAAGCACGTTAAGCTAGGCCCCTAGCCCCAGTATCAAAGTTTTAAAGAGGCAGATTTAGGTAAAATGGGACTTTATTATAGGCAGGAAAGGGAACTTTTGCAATTGGGGAAGGAATACTGTTGCAACAGGGAGGATGCTTGGCCACAGGGTTTCAGAGGCTGTTCTGAAAGGAGCTTCTCTTTTAGCAAAAGGAGGACACACAGGCTGCACAGAACCAAGGGTGCAAAATAGGATTCTGGCATGGCTGTGTGAAGACAGCAGATCAGAGTGCTCACACCAAAGTGAGGATCCTCAGGAAAGGCCCACACCTCAGGATTCTGTACTGCCTCGGGCTAGGTGGATCAGCACCCTGAGGTCTGCAGGAGAAAACTGGCCTTCACCTGTGGCAGACAAGGAAGGCATTCAGAGGCCTTGTGTCTGGCTTTGTCCCTGGGCAAAGATGGGGGCATTTGTAAGTGTTACCTATGTCACCCTTGGGGAAGGATGTTTCTTTCTGCAATGAAGCACTTTCTAGAACACAAAAATAGAGGAACCTCTTTAACTATCCCTGTTTTAAATGTTACTAGAGTTGTTAGGGTCAAAGCCTGGGCCATAATAGCCCTTACAAGCTCAGTTCTGTTACCTAGCCTTGATAGATGCTTCAGTTCCATGTTTTTCTGTAATAATTTCCTCTCTTGTTTATATCTATATCTATATATCTATATCTATATACTTATATATCTGATGAAATATATATGTGTATGTTATATAATTGTATTGTTAATTGTTACTAACATATGTAACAGTACATGTTAGTATATATGTATTATTGATTCGTTTTTAGGCTACTGTAATCTATTCTCTCTGTTTCCCTTTGAAATGTATCTTAACTCTTTTTTTGTAACAGGATCCTAAATTTAGTAGGGTCTTAGTAGACTCCCATTCCTTAGCATACTGTTACAATAGAAACTCGTTCAGGCTGGGGAGCCCACACCTATAGGAAACAGTACTTGCTAAGACAGGAACCCAGACCACTAGTATTATAGGAGAGGTCAACGGTTCCAGGATGCAGCTGGAAAAGTTCCTAAATGTACATACCTTGCCTTTTCACCTCTGCAGTTCTGTTTCTTGCTAACTGTTCTTGGTAACTGAACTATGTCAACCCAAGATGTGTTTTTGTTCTTAAGAATTCAAGAACGGTAAAGCGCAGGGTGCCATGATTTAGGCAGGTTTTTTGTGACGCTGCTGGCTGACTATACAGACATTCTATTCGATTTTCAGAGGACCCAGAGGATTCAGGAGCCCCACAAGGAGACCAGGACCTTTGCAGATCTGGACCCAGGGTCGGGGGTCTGCAAAATTGTTACATCAACCAAGGATAATGCATGCAGTAAATCTAGACTCGGTGTTCAGATACAGCCAATGGACAGATCATTCTCCATAGTTGTGGGGTGAGCCGGAACTGCCTCTGACATGAACTCTGGTGCCCCGATTTTATCACTTCTTGGTGGGGAGGCCTGCAAGGCACAAGGGGAAGTAGGCTATCGAATGAGATCCGATAGGTTGCGGTCATATGGTGGACGGGGAGATCCCCTTCTGTCAGAGGTCTAGTAGAGGGAAATAGGGCAGAAGAGGGAGGGAGGGTGGGAATGGGAAGATACAAGCCAGGGGAAAACAGTCGGGATGTAATCTGAATAAATTAAAATAAAATGGGAAAAAAAAAAAAAAAGAGTCTGTGTGTTCAACCAAACATGAGGCAGAGCTTGGGGAACCTCTCAGAGGAGAAAAGGAAGGATTATAGGAGTCTGAGGAGTCAAGGACACCAGGAGAGTAGTGTCAATTAAGCAGAGGCTGAAGCTGTAACCAAGGACCTGTACAGTGCTGGGTCCACTACATATATGTTGCGGGTTGTTTAGGTTCATACTTTTGTTTTTTGTTTTGTTTTGGTTTTGGTTTTTTGAGACACGGTTTCTCTGTGTAGCCTTGGCTGTCCTGGACTCGATTTGTAGACCAGGCTGGCTTTGAATTCACAACGATCTGCCTGTCTCTGCCGAGACTCCTAACAGTGGGTATGGGGGTGTCTCCGACTCTTCCTAGCTCTTGGCACCCTCCTCCTACTGGGCTCTCTCATCCAGCCTTGATATGACGGTATATGCCTACTCTTACTGATCTTGTTATGCCTTGTTAATATCTCTTGGAGGTCTGCTCTTTTCTGAGGGAAATGGAGGAACCGAGGATCCAGGGGATAGGGGAAGTAGTGAGGACTGGGAAGAGTGAAGGGAAGCTGCTGTCTGGATGTAGTGTATGAGAGAAGAATACATGAAAAGAAGAAAATTTGAAAATCCAATGTGTTTCCTAAAGGAATTACCTCAGAACTGTTCTTTTTGGTTTACAAGCTTTTTTCAGTTACTATTGTCTTATCCATGAATTTATAATTTAGGTGATTAGCAAAGAAAAGGAAGTTTTTTTCCTGTTATTTATAGCCATGATTTTTATCTAGTTGATTATATTAATTAGAACTTAAAATTTTTATATCTATTAAGTTGGTCTCTGTTTCTTGAATTTGCTCTGTTCCCCACATCTCAGCAGTAATTTTTTTTTCTCATTCTTTTCTTTATATTAGCTGTTTTCCACAAAAGCTTGGCAACTTTGATCATTTATATTCATGAATAAAGCCAGAAGGCTGGCCCACCACAGGGGTTAGCTTTTTCATCAGTCCTCTCATGTGAAGTCTTAGAGGGCAGTAGTAAGAGCTAGCTGTTCCCTTGTGTGTTTCTGCATGTGCTAGAATGTCTTGTCTTTGGATTTTTTTCAGTTTCTTTATGGAGAAAATATTTCATTCACTTCATGAGAGAAAAATTTTAATTGGTGGATGTTTGACCTTTAAGGCATTAATTAAAAAAATATCAATATATCAATATGTTTTTCTGCTTTCACTTTCAGAATAGAAGTCTTACCCATTACCCCTAAAGACTTCAAATATCCTACCAGCACTCATTTTAGGGTTCTGCAGGATTCAATCCCACATGTGCATTATTCTGAAAGAGGTCCTGAAAGAGGTTTCTACTCCTGCCTCCCTTGGCTACAGATGTTCCTTTGAATATACTACTCTTGTCTCCTTGAATCCTCTTCTTCTATTTGGAATTTATAGTTTTTGATCACTACATATTTGTTGACTAGGTTTTGGAGAGATAAAGAAGATAATGGTATGTAATTTTGTGATTTGGGTGTACTTTTGGGTATTTCAAAGCTTTCTTTCTTTCTTCCTTCCTTTCTTCTTTCTTACCTTTCTTTTTTTCACCACCAATCTATCTAGTCTTGCTTAAAACCCAATTTAGTTTTGGCATTCTTTAACTATATCTCTCCAGAAACTCACAGCAAAACTTACAAACGCCTGACACGAAGGAGTTAAAAACAAGATGTCCTACAGCATGCTCTTTCGGTGTATGTCTAGAAAAGCAGCAGCCACAATATCATTCTGACCTTCAGCCTCTTCCATAAAAGCAAGAGATGGAGACTGAAGATGAAATTTTAATGTGAAAGGTATCTTCCCTGAACAGCTAACAGTTTTGAGACAGGGTCTTGATATGTATCTCTAGCTGGTTTTGAACTGGTAATTTCCTTGTCTGTGACACTTGGTAACAAACCATACCAGCATGCTTATCAACAGGGATGGAAAGCTGAATTCTGAGGAATTTGCACAAACACACTTTGTTGAATACACTCTTATCTTGTCATTTCACCTCCTAGTTACCTTTTTTTACTTTCAGCCTTTTACTTTGTCACACTTGACACCAGTGTTCTGTGTCCAGTGTATAAGTGATTGAACCCAACTGCTTCTTAGAAACCTGATTTTCTTATTATGGATCTCATGACATTTAATGATAAATAAATTTATATGCTCTTATCCTATGTCTTACATTCTTGGGCCTACCTGGGACCCCAAGAGAATTGGGGTAAGTTTGAATTCCCTATACGTGTTATCTACTGATTTTACTTAAAATATGCAAAAATATATATCTTATAGTCAACATTAACCTCACTTATTATCCTATGTGGGAGTTACATAAATTTACAGTGACACTCTCTAGCCAGATACACTTTGTTCTTCATGTCATTATTAGAGTGTTCCCATCTGGTAAGAGGCAAAGAACTGGGAGTAAAAAGTCTGTGGCTCTGATAAAAGTTTTTACTGTGCTAGTGCTGTGTGATTTGGACACACTGTTCAACACCATGTAGTTTCTAGAAACAATAGATCAAAAAATCACTCTAAAGTATTTTCATTATTAGAATTTCATACTTATCTAGTTCTGAATAAGGTGCTTGGCCTGAATTCTGTGGGCTACCCAGATATTGAGAATTGGGTCAGTTCATCAGGATTCCAGCAGTCCAGCATGACAGCAAACAGCAACAGCAAATAGCAGCAGAACAGCAGCAGCAATGGTGGAACAAATCAACAGCAGACTTCTTGAAGAGTTCTCAAGAGCATTTCTCTCTAGGAGCATCTCTGTCTCTCTGGGCTACTATTTATACTCTCTCAGAGTCTGCACAAGGATGTTTTCCAGCTGGCAAATTCCATGGCTCCTGGATAAGGCAGTTTCCAGCTGATAAGATCACATGCCCTCTCAGGAGGCTGCTATCAGCTGTGGATAAACTATAGTACATTTACATAACATAACCAAAACTTCCACTGGAGACAACCATGAGAGATTCTGTGAGGAGGTCATGACATGTGAGAGGGACAATGCCTGGAAAAGGCATTGTTTGAGGTCCAAAAGAAATGATTTATAAAAATGAAACTGAGAGCTCTAGGCAGAGATAACAGCATAGAGGCTTTGAGACAAGAACCTTTAAGGTTTGAAGAAAGTGTGTAGAGCTATCTCGAGTATAGTAATTACTGAGAACATCAAAGTTGGTAGAGACAAAGAGGATAAATACCTTATATCCATATAAAGATTTCAGATTTTATGCTAAAATATTTTGTGAACCCAACTACTCTATTTACACCACAATTTATTCTTTTCTGGTATTTTCTATCTTGATAATTTTGTAGGCTTACTATTTATCACTATTTCACATACTTTATCTTTATTGTTATGTTTATTGCTTATTATCTGAAATTCCCACTAGAATGTAAGCTCTGTAATAATTACAATTTTTTTCTCACATTTGTTAACCCAGAAGCTAGGGAAAAAAACTTAGAATAGATAAGGTATATTTCAGTAAACAATGCTGAATAAAGTTATGAGTTCTTAGAGGAAAGAGCACCTATTAGAGCACAATGGTTGTCCAGAAAGATACAATAAGAATACCTTTAGTCTTATACCCAGGAAGTAGAAGTAGGTAGTAGTAGGCCAGCCTGGTCTAGACACTGGGCATCATGTTATGCAGGGCTACATAGACTATATAATGACCGCCTGTTTAAAAAACACTGTACTAAATAGATAGTATCTTAGACGAGAGGGATCTGAATGGGAATGGAGAAAAATGGAAAATTTCAGCTTTGTTTGGTGGCTCAACTGATGACATTGCAAAATAGAATGAATGTATGGAAAGTGGAAATTATCAAGAGTCAAGACCAGCTCCTAGGCTGTTTTTTTTTTATACAGCAAACGCATAAAATTATGGTATAATTTTCCAAACGAAGAAAATCAAGAAGAGAAGCACAATTTGGCGAACAACATGGGACAGGTATGAAGTTGTCTTCAGATATCTAGTATTCAGACAGCTACCACTACTGAGGAGACTGCCTTGACTCAGGACATCAACTCACCAAAGTAGAGGGCTCAGGGTCAGACAGTTAGGTCTTTAGCATTTAGTGGTGAGCCCGCCAATTGGGACACAAGTCTTTTCAACACAGTGACCTGGGAAAAACTCTTCAGGTGGCGAGTCATGAACGACAAAAAGAACTTGGTTGAATGCACTTGAGAGACAACCAGATGAGAGCATCAAAATACCCACTGGCTTTTGACAGGATCAGATGCACTTCAGATGGCTTGAATTAAAAGCCAGGTGAGAACTAGTAGAACACAAATCAGAGCTGAGCAAGGAGTCAAGTTTGTGAGAGGAAATTTGACAGTAGGAAAAGGGAGATCTATTTATTTAGGATGATGACAGGGGAAAATTCTGCAGCAGGTAATGGGTCATTGGGGAGGCACTGTGTGGACATGAGTTAAGTATTTTAGAGAGATGAAGTATTTAGAGAGACGAGTCTCCCCAATGAAGGCTATTTAATTAAAATTTTAAAGGATTTCAACATGAATAATTTCAGGGTCAAAAGGGTGATTTCCGTGGTTTGCTTTACAATTCTTTGCCTAGAATCTTGGCTCTTTTTCTGGCACGAAACTCTGTAAGACTGGACTATTTTTTTCCGCTGCTTTACTAAATAAAAACATCAGGAATACCCATTTCAGAGGTGTCTTGAGGATACTAAAGTGAGACAACACTAGTAGGAATAAACTTCAATTAAATGTTTATTTATTATTTAATTAATTTACTCAGATTACTACTCAATTGTTATCCCATCACTTGTTTCCTCCCGTTTCTCCCTCCCTTCTGCTTACACCCTATTCCCCTCCCCTAGGTCTATGACCGAGGTGGCCCTCCTCCTTCCTATATGGTCATAGGCAAATTAACTGTTTTTATACATAAATAAAAAGTTTTATATTTTCTGGAAGATAAATGGAAGTATCCAACTGGTCATACATAGTACATCTTTTATTTCAGCCCTGATATAGTGAGTGCTAGAAAATAAATACTTTAAGGGAAGAAATTATATGTTACCCATCTTTGTGTCTTAGTATGAGCAGCATGCTTATCTCAAACTGTTATTCTCATATATGCACAGTGAATTAAATTATGAGAAGTAAATATCAAACCACATTCTATAGATTGTGGAACAAGACAGAAATGGCTGTAAGAACATCAGCTCTGGCTTTGTAGTTCTGCCCATGATGAGCTAGCATAGAGCAAAGGATGGTTTCCTGGCAAAGATTTATGTTGGATGTGAATGAAAAGAGATGCTGAAGATCACATGTAACTTAGTTATCTTCTTAGTCCGCCTAAAGTCATGGAACCGCATCTCAACTTCTGATGTCTTCAGGAGTTTTCTTATTCTTTCTCCATGATTAGTTAATAACAATTTGTAATTTTGCCTATAAACCAAATTCTGAAATCTGCTCTTTATTTTATTTTATTTTTTTATTAATTTATTCTTGTTACATCTCAATGTTTATCCCATCCCTTGTATCCTCCCATTCCTCCCCCCCCCCCCAATTTTCCCATTATTCCCCTCCCCTATGACTGTTCCTGAGGAGGATTACCTCCCCCTGTATATTCTCATAGGGTATCAAGTCTCTTCTTGGCTACCAGCTGTCCTTCCTCTGAGTGCCACCAGGTCTCCCCCTCCAGGGGACATGGTCAAATGCGAGGCACCAGAGTACGTGAGAAAGTCATATCACACTCTCCACTCAACTGTGGAGAATATTCTGACCATTGGCTAGATCTGGGAAGGGGTTTAAAGTTTACCTCCTGTATTGTCCTTGGCTGGTGCCTTAGTTTGAGCGAGACCCCTGGGCCCAAATCTGCCTATCATATTGTTCTACTTGTAGATTTCTAGGACCCTCTGTATCCTTTTATTTTGCTATTCTTCCATGCGTCTCTCATTTAGAGTCCCAATAGGATGCCCTCCCCTCTGTCCCAGTTTCCTGGTAAGTGAAGGCTTTCGTGGGACATGCCCCTTGGGCTAGTATGCAGATATAAGTGAGTATATACCATTTGATTCTTTCTGCTTCTGGGTTAACTCACTCATTATGATCATTTCTAGCTCAATCTATTTATCCACAAATTTCGGGAATTCCTTGTTTTTAATAGCTGAGTAGTATTCCATAGTGTATATGTACCACAGTTTCTTTATCCACTCTTCTACTGAGGGACACTTAGGCTGTTTCCATGTTCTGGCTATTATGAATAAGGCTGCTATGAACATGGTTGAGCAAATTTTCTTGTTGTGTGCTGGAGCATCTTCTGGGTATATTCCAAGGAGTGGAATAGCTAGGTCTTGAGGAAGCCCTATTCCCATTTTTTCTGAGATAGCACCAGATAGATTTCCAAAGTGGCTGTACTAGTTTGCATTCCCACCAGCAATGAAGGAGTGTTCCTCTCTCCCCACATCCTCGCTAGCATGTGGTGTCACTTGAGTTTTTGATCTTAGCCATTCTGATGGGTGTAAGATGGAATCTCAGAGTTGTTTTGATTTGCATTTCCCTGATGACTAAGGAGGTTGAGCATTTCTTTAAGTGTTTCTCAGCCATTTGATACTCCTCTGTTGAGAATTCTCTGTTTAGTTCCAAGCCCCATTTCTCTATTGGGTTATTCGGTTTGGTGGTGTTTAATTTCTTGAGTTCTTTATATATTTTGGATATTAGACCTTTGTCAGATGAAGGGTTGGTGAAGATTTTTTCCCAGTCTGTAGGCTGTCGCTTTGTTCTCTTGACAGTGTCTCCTGCCTTACAGAAGCTTCTCAGCCTCATGAGGTCCCATTTATTAATGGTTGACATTAAGGCCTGGGCCGTTGGTGTTCTGTTCAGGAAGTTGTCTCCTGTGCCAATATGTTCCAGGCTCTTTCCCACTTTTTCCTCTAAGTGGCTTAGTGTCTCTGGTTTTATGTTGAGGTCTTTAATCCACTTGGATTTGAGTTTTGTGCAAGGTGACAAATATGGGTCCAATTTCATTTCTTTACACATAGACCTCCAGTTAGACCAACACCATTTGTTGAAGATGCTATCCTTTTTCCATTGAATGGATTTGGCTTCTTTGTCAAAAATCAAGTGACCAATGTGTGTGAATTTATATCTGGGTCTTCGATTCGATTCCACTGATCAACCAGCCTGTTGCTGTGCCAGTACCATGCTGTTTTAATTACTATTGCTTTATAGTACAATTTGAGATCAGGTATGGAGATTCCTCCGGAGCACCTTTTATTGTACAAGATTGTTTTAGCTATTCTGGGTTTTTTGTTTTTCCATATGAAGTTCAGAATTGAACTTTCAATGTCTTTAAAAAATTGTGTAGGTATTTTGATAGGGATTGCATTGAATCTGTAGATTGCTTTTGGTAGGATGGCCATTTTTACTATGTTAATTCTCCCGATCCATGAGCAAGGAAGATCATGCCATCTTCTCAGGTCATCTTCAATCTCTTTCTTCAGAGTTTTGAAATTTTTTTCATACAAGTCCTTCACTTGCTTAGTTAGGGTAACTCCTAGATATTTTATATTGCTTGTGGCTAATGTGAAGGGTGTGGTTTTCCTAATTTCTTCCTCTGCAAGCTTGTCATTTGTGTATAGGAAGGCTACAGACTTTTTTGAGTTAATTTTGTATCCAGCCAATTTGCTGAAGGTGTTTATCAGCTTTAGGAGTTCTCTGGTGGAGTTTTGAGGGTCACTTATGTACACTATCATATCATCTGCAAAGAGGGATAATTTGACTTCCTCCTTTCCCATTTGGATACCCTTGATCTCCTTTTGTTGTCTTATTGCTCTGGCTAGAACTTCGAGTACTATATTGAAGAGATATGGAGAGAGTGGGCAGCCTTGCCTTGTTCCCGATTTGAGAGGAATTTCCTTGAGTATCTCACCATTTACTTTGATTTCGGCTATTGGCTTGCTGTATATAGCCTTTATTATGTTGAGGAAAGTGCCTTGTATCCCCGATCTCTCTAAAACTTTAAACATGAATGGATGTTGAATTTTATCAAATGCTTTCTCTGCATCCAAGGAGATGATCATGTGGTTTTTTATTTTCAATTTGTTTATATGGTGGATTACATTGATGGATTTCCGTATATTAAACCATCCCTGCATGCCTGGAATGAAGCCTACTTGGTCATGATGAATGATAACTTTGATGTGTTCCTGTATTTGTTTTGCAAGTATTTTATTTAGTATTTTTGCATCTATGTTCATAACAGAAATTGGTCTGAAATTCTCTTTCTTTGTTGCATCTTTGTGAGGTTTAGGTATCAATGAGACTATGGCCTCATAGAATGAATTTGGTAATTTTCCATCCATTTCTATCTTTTGGTGTAGCTTGAAGAGTATCGGTATTAGCTCGCCCTTGAAGGTCTGGTAGAATTCTGCACTGAAACCATCTGGCCCTGGGCTTTTTTTTGGTTGGGAGACCATCGATGATTGCTTCTATTTCTGTAGGAGAAATGGGACTATTTAGCTTGTTTATCTGTTCTTCATTCAACTTTGGCAAGTGAAATTGATCAAGAAAATCGTCCATTTCCCTTAGATTTTCAAATTTTGTGGTGTATATGCCTTCAAAGTAGGATCTTATGATTCTTTGAATTTCTTCAGTGTCTGTTGTTATGTCTCCCTTTTCATTTCTGATTTTGTTGATTTCAATACTGTCTCTCTGCCTTTTAGTTAGTTTGGCTAATGGTCTGTCTATCTTGTTGATTTTCTCAAAGAACCAGCTTTTGGTTTTGTTGATTCTTTGGACTGTTTTCTTAGTTTCTAATTTGTTAATTTCAGCCCTGAGTTTGATTATTTCCAGGCGTCTACTCCTCTTGGGTGTTTCTGCTTCTTTTTTTTCTAGGGCTTCCAGTTGTGTTGTTAAGATGCTTATGTGCGATGTTTCCAGTTTCTTTTTAAAGGCACTTAGTGCTATGAATTTTCCTCTTAGCACTGCTTTCAATGTATCCCGCAAATTTGGGTATGTTGTTTCTTCATTTTCATTGAATTTCAGAAACTCCTTGATTTCTTTCTTTATTTCTTCCCTGACCCAGGTGTCATTTAGCAGAGAGTTGTTTAGTTTCCACGTACGTGTAGGCTTTTTGTTATTTCTGTTCTTGTTGAATTGCAGCCTAAGAGCATGGTGATCTGATAGGATACAAGGTATTATTTCAATCCTCTTGTATCTATTGAGGCTTGCTTTGTGACCTACGATGTGATCAATTTTGGAGAAGGTTCCATGGGGTGCAGAGAAGAAGGTATATTCTTTCTTGTTTGGGTGAAAGGTTCTATAGATATCTGTTAGATCCATTTGACCCATGGCATTGGTTAATGATGTTATTTCTCGGCTTAGTTTCTGTTTCAATGACATATCCTCCAGTGAGAGTGGGGTGTTGAAGTCTCCCACTATTATTGTGTGGGGATCGATGTGTGGTTTAAGCTTTTTTAGGAGATCTTTTACAAATGTGGGTGCCCTTGTGTTGGGAGCATAGATGTTCAGAATTGTGATGTCATCTTGGTTGACTTTACCTTTGATGAGTATGAAGTGTCCTTCCTCATCCCTTTTGATTAATTTTGGTTGAAAGTCTATTTTGTTCGATACTAAAATGGCTACACCTGCTTGCTTCTTATGACCATTTGCTTGGAATATTTTTTTTCAACCTTTTACCCTGAGGTAATGCCTTTCATTATGGGTGAGATGTGTTTCTTGAATGCAGAAGAATGTTGGATCTTGTTTATGTACCCATTCAGTTAGTCTGTGTCTTTTTATTGGAGAATTGAGGCCATTGATGTTGAGAGATATTAGTGACCAGTGACTGTTAAGAGTCTTAATTTTGATGTTGTTTCCAGTCGAGCATTTGTGTAGTTGTGTTTTTGCCATGGGATAGTTATCTATTTCCTGGGTAGTTTTGGTTGTAGCTTGACCCTTTGGGATGGAGTTTTCCTTCTAGTACCTTCTGTAAAGCTGGATTTGTGGCTAGGTACTGTTTGAATTTGTTTTTGTCATGGAATATTTTGTTTTCTCCATCAATGGTTATTGATAATTTTGCTGGGTAAAGTAGTCTGGCCTGGCATCTGTGTTCTCTTAGGGTTTGCAGGATCTCTGTCCAGGCCCTTCTGGCTTTTATGGTCTCTGCTGAGAAGTCGGGTGTAATTCTGATAGGTTTACCATTAAATGTTATGTGGCCCTTTTCCCTTGCAGCTTTTAATATTTTTTCTTTGTTCTGCATGTTTTGTGTTTTGATTATTATGTGGCGGGCAGTTTTTCTTTTCTGGTCAATTCTATTTGGTGTTCTGTAGGCCTCTTGTATGTTTATAGGCATCTCTTTCTTTAGATTGGGGAAATTTTCTTCTATGATTTTGTTGAGAATAGTTTCTGGGCCCTGGAGTCTGATGTCTTCTCTTTCTTCAATGCCTATTATCCGCAGATTTCTTCTTTTCATGGTGTCCTTAATTTCTTGGATGTTTTGTGTCAGGAGTTTTCCAGATTTGGCATTTTCTTTAATGGTTGATTCAATATCTGTGATTGTATCTTCTAGCCCTGAGATTCATTCTTCCATTTCTTGGATTCTGTTAGAAAAGCTCACCTCTGTGTTGCTCGCCTTCTTCTCTGAGGTCTCATGTTCTCGTTTTTCTTCTGTCTGTGTGTTTATCATTGAATCCATTTTCATTTTCAAATCTTGAACTGATTTTTTGATATCTTTCATCTGATTTTTTGTGTATTCCTGAGTTTCTTCCATTGCCTCTTTATAGGTCTTCAGAGCTTGAACTGTTTTATTTATTTCTTTCATCTGGTTGTTTGCATTTTCCTGCAATTTTTCCAGTTCCACTCTATGTGCTTCTTTTATGTCTCTCACCTGTTTGTCTGCGTCTTCCTGTATTTGATTACGAATTTTATTTGTTTCCTCCATTATCATCCTCATTACTAAGGATTTGAGGTCATTTTCTTGTATTCCGTTGTATTTGAGTTCTCTGGGTTGTTTTCTTTGGGATAGCTGGAAACTGGAGACGCCATGTTGTTTTGGGGGTTTTTGCGTATGCTTTTTCGTTGTCCTTTAGACATCTTGCCATCTTTGTTTTTGTTGGGTAGCTTCCAGAGTTGGATGGAGGGTGTCTGACGATAGATTCACTTATTTTCTCACAATATCCCTAGGCTGGGAGCTCAAAGCTTCACTGGTGTGGATGTTAGGAGGTTAGCCCTGTTGTTCTGGTCACTCACAGCCAGTGATCTTCAGTCCCCCTGTGCTCTGGAACCTGCAATTGTTCTGGGTCTCTGAATGAGCGTTGGGTCAGGCCAAGGTAACCACAGCCTTCTGTGTTCCCTGCCAAGTCCAGCCAGGAACACTGGGCCTGAACCACGGGCTGAACTCAGCTAGATTCTCAGGGCCTGAACCATCTGCCGAGCTCAGCTAGGGATTCTGGGCCCAAAATGTGCACAGGGTCCAGCCAAAATTTTTGGGCTGGGACTACGCACCAAGCTCCGCTAGGGCCTTTTGGCCCAAAGTGCGTGCTGTGGTCAGTTATTGACTCAGGGCCCGAACTGACTACCAATCTCAGCCAGGAACTCTGGATTCAAACTGCACACTGTGTCCAACCAGAGTCTTAGAGCTGGTGGAACCGAGAGCTCTGTCCAGCCTGCGCCACAGCAGGAGAACTGCGGCTGCTCTGAGTTAGCGCCTGTGGTTTAACCAAGTGCTCCGCCCAGACTGTGTCACTGCAGGGGAGCTGCCGCTGAGCTGAGGTGGTGCCTAGGATGGAACTGTGTACTCCACCAAGCCTGCGCCACAGCAGGAGACCTGTGGCTGCTCTGAGTTAGTGCCAATGGTGGAACGAAGTGCACTGCCCAGACTGTGTCACTGTAGGGGAGCTGCCGCTGAGCTGAGGTGGCGCCTAGGGTGGAACTGAGTGCTTGGCCAAGCCTGACCCACAGCAGGAGGACTGCGGCTGCTCTGAGTTAGCGCCTGTGGTTCAACCAAGTGTTCCGCCCAGACTGTGTCACCGCAGGGGAGCTGCCGCTGAGCTGAGGTTCTGCCTAGCGTGGAGCTGCGCACTCAACTAAGCCTGTGCCACAGCAGGGGAGCTGTGGTTGAAGCTGAGTTAGTGCCAAATTGCTTGCTGGGCTGGGCCAGTACCCGGGACTCTGGGGCCGAACTGTCCGCCGAGTCCAGTCTGGGTCCGAAGACTCCACGCGACCCAAATCCTGCCCCGAGTCCCCTCTCCCGCAGCAACTTTCACCAGCCACCACACCAATCGCCTCCACCAGAAGGGTATGAGCTGCAAACCTCAGCCGCCGCTGCTGGTGCCACTGGTGCTGCTGCCTCTGCCGCTGCCGCTCCTATCAGAGAAAATCCACGCTCCTCCTGTGTGCAGCGGCACCAGGTCCTCTGCACCCTGGTCCCTCCGAACCATGGAGCACTCCCGCTGCTGTGATGTTCGGACCTCAGTGTTCCTGGCTCAGAAATCTGTGCAATTCCCTGAATTGTTCACTGGAGCCTCCAAACGTGGTCCACACTGCTCGCCGCCATCTTGAAAAACCTCTCTGCTCTTTATTTCAGCCGCCAAGCCCAGGACTTGGGGTTTCATTCTGAACATTTATTCCTCACTACATGTCCTAAGTGGATCTACTGTAATTCATAAGGATTCTTCACATTTCAGGGATTGAATTTGTTCTAAAGTTCTGAAAAACATGATCCTCCCCCGAGTGCTTTCTATTGCCCCAATTTTCTAGAGGAACTTTGAAAGTTTATCTTGAGAGCAGTATCTAGTTGTGTGTCTCTGTGTTCCTTTGTTATACTTATTTCTTTTTCTTATGACCCCCCCCCCCGTTTTTTAAAATCCCGGGTAGTTAAATGCAAACTAGGCTTATTGGAAGATACATTTTCTTCAACTATAGAGATAGAGGTGAGGTTTTGTGTCTTCCATAGGCCAGTATTGTTAAATTGGATTTGGATTGGATAAGCTTAGATTAAGAGGAAGGAAATTTTACTTTAGTGGAATATTTAAAATTAGTGTAATGAAGTATTTAACGTCAGCATTTATCTCCTGCCCTTTGAAAGGTTTTTGCAATTAAGAAAATCAAGTTAAAAAAAACCCTCAATGTTTTTTCAAGAAGAAGAAAACAGGCGTTTTCTGCATTTTATAGACTATTGACATATCTATTATAATTACTGTAGTTTTAGCGGGGTCAGGTTATATACTAAAAGAGAAAAATATAAAGTACTAGATCTATAGCAAATCTTGGCATCAACACACCAGGGATCAGTAAGCAGAACTAGCTTTCAAAAAAAAAAGTACATATATGGATAAAAAGGTGAAGATTTCTTTATCGGATTTATGAGGCTGGATATAGCACTTGGCAATACATACCATCACCCTAAAATACTTTCAGCATTAAATGTACAGATGAGGAAAAATCATAAGTAAGAATTGTGAAAGGTTTATTCTATCACCCTAAACTAACAAAACCAGTCACCCTCGTGTGACTGGGGACCCAAGTGACTGGGGGAAACCACAAGAATGGACTTAAATCTATCTAAAACAAAAAAGTCTCTTCCTGAGACCCACAGGAATAGGATTATTTCCCCTTTCGCTGAATCTTCAACATCGCCCCACTAGGAGGTCACATAGCCCTGTAGCCAAGTTAAAGCTCCTCTCCTTTATAAAGGCATGTTCAGCAGCATCGGAAACTCCCTCTTATGCAAATGAAGCACTCCCAGCATTCTGGCCCTGGACAATGATGTACACTCACCCCATAAGCCCCTACCTATCCCCCAAAAGTTTTAGTAGCCTCTGTTCCTCCCATTAAACAAGCTGTCTTACTGAAGCTGCCCCCCCCCCCCAAGAGTCTGTTCTCTCTCTCACTCTTGCTGTTCCTGCCTTGTTTCCTCTCCCAGGATCGACCAGTCATGACTGCAGGCAGATCCAGACAGAGACTTGGGTCTAAAAGGCACACCACACATCTTAGGATCATTTAATATTTTAATAATTTAAGAAACTGAAAGGGAAAGCCACATCACTGCTATAAGTAAGGAGTTTGATGAAATAATGTGTAACCACTGGAAGTATGTGTAATGATGTATTTTTCACAAAAGCTTCCTCTGTACCATTAAGTATGAAAAGTTGTGCATGCTCTTCAGATACAATGCAAGGAAAATGGAGCCAGAGAAAAATCAACAGTACGTAGACAGTGATTATGGCTGATATTTCCCACTAACTTCATAATCTAATGTTTTGTAGCTTGTGTGTTATTTTAAAATAATTTATTTATTTTTATTTTATGTGTAACAGTGTTTTGCCTGCATGTATGTATGTATGTATGTACAACACATGCATGCAGTGCCTTCAGAGGTCAGAGAGGGTATTAGATTCCCTAAAACTGAAGATTCTAAGCAGCCATATAGGGGCTGGGGATTGAGCCCTGGTCCTCTGCAAGAGCAGTAGATGTTCTTAATCTCCAAGCCACTTTTATAGCCCCTGATGCACTCAGTTCTATGATCATGACTTAGCTGTGAATACGATTCACTATGGCCCCTTGATATCTTCCTTTCTGAAAAATACTCTTTATGGTCCTTGAACCCTTACATTCCAGTTGCTTTGAGTATAGCCTGCTGTTGCAAATCCTGCTTTGCAGATTTTTTAGATGAATGATTTTTGGATATGCTTTTCATAAAACCAAGTGAACTTTGTAAACACCATTTTCCTCTATATCCAGACACATATTTGGTTTAAAAGCTTTGCTAAAATCTGAGTATGAATTAATTTGGCTTGGTGGTTGCAAAGCTGTGGGTATGTGCCTGATCTTAGCTTTTTTACTTTTCTTTGTTGGTTTCATCCTGCAAATGAGCTAGTTTTTTTTGAGATGGTAAACGTCATCTGAAATTGATGCTGGGACTGTGACCTATGTGGAAATAGTGTAACATAGTTTGCCTATTTCCAACAAATGATTTGGTACACAATTATTGAGTATAAAACTGAACTGCCTCACAGAAAAGTTAACACTTTTCTACTAATGTCTCTTTGTTGCACATTTACCAATGTATCATTTCACCTTGAGACATCCATGCACTAAAAAGCATGTAATGAATGCGTGCTATGTGAGAGATGCCATACGAAATACTGTATTTACATAAAACAAGATTATAATTCATTAGGTGGGAAAACAGGGTATAAATGAGATGTATAGGTTATCTATATATACTAATATATTTAGGTAGACAAAGGAGAGACATTTTTGTTTGGTTTGTTTCCCTATGGCTCTTGGGACATAGTAAGCTCAGGAATTATTTGTCAGAATTCCCATATTGCTTCTGACTGAGAATGCAACCAGCTGCTGCATGCTCTTTTTGCCATTTCTTCCACAACATGTCCCCAACTGTCTCCTCTGAACATGCCAAAGATTTAAGAAACTAACGGCCAGTGCGTCTGAGGCCACTAGAGTAAAGGAGTTGTGAAGGGTGAGATAACACTCTGAGTACAATGTAGATTTTTCCCTCAGAGGAGAAAGTGGAGTACTGTTACAAGGGCAGTTGGGCTAACTAGAGACTAGAGCTGACCTCTGGCAAGCCAGTAACTGGAAGTCATTACATTTAAGATTCTCTAATTTTAGCTCTCGGGTCCCTTCACTGGTCCTTTTTAGCTGCTGAAGCAGCTTTAAACTCTGAAGGAAAATCTATCACTGTAGCTCAGGAGACAATGAAAGGCATGGTCATCACATGATAAAAGAAGAAAACTAAGTCACTTTTTGAAAATTCAGCTAGAACTTTAAAGCTTCTTTCTTTAGTCTGTTTTAGTAGAGACACAGAACAGAACTGGGTGGGAGAGGATGTGTGGAGAGCGGGGCTGGGGGAATAAACAGGAAGAGAGAACAGAAATTGGCAGGGAGCATCTTTGGAACAGGGGAAGCTTCCAGGAGTCTATGGGGGTGCCCCAAACTGAGACTGCTAGCATTAGGGCGGAGGAATGGGGGCATGGAGAATATGGAGCCTGAACTTTCCACCTCCTGAAGCCACATGGACTTCCAGTGGAAGGAGGGGGATTCTAACCCACCCATAAAACCTTTGACCCAAAATGTGTCCTGCCTGTAAGAAGTGTAGGGATAAAGATGGAGCAGAGATTGAGGGAATGACCAGCAGATGATTAGCCCAATTTGAGACACACTCCATTGGAGAGACCCAACTCCTGACACTACTAATAATACTCTGCTATGTTTCCAGACAGGAGTCTAGCATAACTGTCTTCTGAGAGGCTTAGTCCAGCAGCTGATGAAAACAAATGCAGAGACCCACATTAAAACAATTGGCAAAAGTTCGGGAGTCTTGCGGAAGAATAGGAGGAAGGATTAAGGGAACCAGATGGGTCAAGGACACCAAAAGAAGACCTACAGAGTCAACTAACTTGGGCCGATGGGGGCTCACAGAGACTGAACCACTAATCAAAGAGCATGAATGTGCTGGACCTAGATCCCCTACACATATGTAGCAGATGCACAGCTTGGTCACTATGTGAACGGAAGTCAAGGCTGTCTCTGACTGTTGCCTGCCTTTGAATTCCTCTCCCGTAGCTGAGCTGCTTTGTCTGACCTCAATAGGATAGGATGCTCTTAGTCCTGCTGGGACTTGAGGTGTGAGGGTGGGTTGGTATCCCTTAGGGCCCTCTCTTTCTCTGAGAAGGAGGTGAGGTAATGGGGGAGGAGGGTGTGAAGGTAGGACTGGGAGGAGAGGAGAGAGGGGGTTAGGATCAGTCTTTAAAATTATTAAATAAATAAATGGAAAAATACCACTAAAACTTTAAAATTTCTTTCTTCAGTCTATTTTGGCAGATTAGCAGAACAGAAGTTATGTATAGAAATATAACTAAGATGGCAGTGTAGTTGCAAAAATGATGGTAGCTATAGGCATGGCTCAGCACTTAAGGGTACGTTTTCTTCTTCCAGAGGGCTGGAATTCAGTTCCCAGTATCCACATCAGACAGCTCAAAAACACCTGTACTTCATGCTCTAGGGGATTTAATGCCCTCTTTTGGCCTTAATGGGCACCCACATTTACACGGTATACACAAATATAAACATAAATACAAAATATTAAGAGCTAAATGTGATGTCACATGACTGTAATCCTAGCTCCCAAGAAGTGGAGGTAAAAAACAAAAACAGGAGCATTTAGAACCGTTATTAAAGTGGAATTTAACATTCTTCTTCTCTGTACGCCATGCTTAGACCTGAAGCAGGAATATTACTTGTGATCTAAAAGAAAATGAATTAATGAAAAATTCCTTTGAACATTTTTTTACTCTATAGAAATCCTCTAAAAACACAAAATTAGAAACTGTAATATATAAGCAAAAGACCTGTAGGATAAGAAAAAAGAAAAACATCCATACAAAGCATTATGAGGCAAAAATAACCTCAGCAATAGCACTGAGTTTCTTTGTGTTGATCGTTTACTGCTGGGCATAAGTTCTGTCTTTAAGCGTGGTTTGTATACCCAGTGAGACTCCATTGGATAAAGTTAATTTTTCATTTGTGAGTGGTTATCAACTGGAGACAGCTTCTGGCTTAGGGTTGGGGGCTTGTGTTCCCATTTGCACTCTCAGCACGGAAACCTCATCAGGCTCAACCTTTCAGGTCATGTGGATGCTGCCACAGTCTCTGCGAGTTCATTTGTGCATCAGTTGTGCTGTGCTTAGAAGGTTTTGTTTCCTTCATGTCCTCTATACCCTTGGGATATTATGCTATTCCTGTCTCTTTTTCACAGAGTTCCATGAGATATGCTAAGAGATAATTCATGAAAGAATTACATTTATGACAGAGTATTCTGAGGTCTCTTAGCACCTTGTTCACCATTGGGTATCTGTATTTATTTCCATCTACATTAGGAGGAAACTTCTCTAATGATGGTTGAGCAACACACTTATCACAAGAACATCACTAGGTGCAGACTCTATTGTGAGATAATTCCACTAGAGAGCACAGGACACCTTTACAGCTAAAAAAAAAGACTTTATTGCTGGCCAGTGACTACACGGAGAATTTGCCCGAATTGCGCAGCCCCAAGCACAAAGGCCACATCCTGGTTGACACAATTGAATTAGCAAGAACAGTTAGTGAGAATGAAAACTACAGAAGTAAAAAAAGCAAAGTTAGTACATTTAGGGCCTTTCTTGGATCCTGGGACATGGATTAGGTCTTTTATGGATTAGGTGCTGGGGCCTATGTGCTGGGTTCTAAGTCAGAATGGTACTTCTAACAAGGTGTCCTTAGACCCTATTACAACCTTGTGCCCCCAAACTGGGAGCCAAAACAAACCTCTTTTCTTTCTAGAGTAGCCTGTCTGAAATGGTTCATTATAATGATGGAAACTGGACGAATGCAATGTGGGACACACAGAATATCACTGTGTCACATTTTCTTGGTTCACATAAACCACAAATCTAGCTGAATTCAAAGAAAGAGGAATCAAACTCTACTTACTGGTAGGAAGCATTACTTGAGTGTAGAAGGTGGGGGCAATTTTTATTTGCCATATTTTCAGACACATGATCAATAAAGCAACATATAATATCACTATATATATATTTTCTCTATTGTTTGATCCAAGGGTCTATTCTTCTCATTGGCCCTTTATACATTTGCATGAATGCACTACCTTAAATTTGACTCACTTATTTCAGCAGTTCTGTACCCTAACTCTATGTTTTTTTGCTTTTGTACTACTTGCCAACATTTTAACCATTCTTAATTATAGTTGCATACTTGTCATATATAAACGTAGATAACTTTCCAAAACTTTGTAAAACAGTAATTAGTAAAATATTAATCAGTCAATGCTGAGAACTAAAATATTTATACAAACTGTACATTGACTATTTGAAAGCCAAAAGAACTTTAAACCTTTGTATATTTTATTTCCTAATCCACAGCCAGTGAGTAGTTTACTAAAATTTCTAGCCATTTGAATGAGAACTTATAGTGCATATCAATTTAGCTAGCAGACTAAAACATACAAACCCACAACTTAGTAAAATTTAATTGCTTCTCAAGTACAAAAGGTTAATTTTGTATTATTCAATTTGCTAATGAGAAAGTAAGTGAAAACAAGAATAAATTCCAATTAATAGTCATGAATAATCTTTACTTTGAAATTCAAATGCTATAGTTCCAATTCTGCATAGCATAGATACTGAGTGAGAACTACGGTTTAATAAAGAGTCAAGAGGTGATTGCGGCTGATTTTTAAATTGAGGCAGCCAAACGTGACATTTAAGTGTAGTTGGCATTATTGTCATGCTCCTTGGAGATGACCAGTCTCTGTTCCTTTCTGAATGTTTAAGTCTTTATATCACATCCCTGTTTATGGACACTACATTAGTCTACTATCACTATTGCATTAACAAGTCAGATCTTGCTAGTAGCTATTAGAAGAAAATGGTGCACTGGAAGAACAAAGACATCTCCTTCCCCTCTATCACAAGAGATGAAGATAGACGTTCTAGCCTTCTAGGGCTTCCTGCAGAGTCAGAGGAGTTATAAAGAAAAAGTTAGCAACCCTCATCTGGACAGCAGGGTCGTTTCTTATGTGTTTTTAAGAAGTTCCTAAGATAATGTGATTTTTAAAAAAAGCTTATTCTCTCTTTGTTTCTAGACTGAGGTTCACAAATGGCATATATTAGTCATATGGGAGACTGTTTAAACAGCGAGCTGGGCCCTGTCCATAGAGATTTGGATTTATAATTCGAAAATGTAGTAAGGGATTACTCCCTTTGTTATGCTGTTGCTAGTGGTCCAAGGGACTTTTGAAAAACAACTGATCTAGATGGTCTTTGAGAGAACCAATTCTGTGTTTGTGTTGGTAGAGAGGAGGAAACTAAGAAACTCATAGAAACTCTGGAAGTTAGAAAAGCCTTAAAATATGTTCTGGACAATGGAATGTGGGCATAGTTTCGTAGTCCTCTTCTTATCCTGAGTCACAAAATGGCCAACATGACCTTCCAATTGACTTGTCCCCTTGCAGAGCATTAAATGCAAAAAAACCAAAAACAAAAACAAAAACAAAAAACCAAACAAACAAAAAACAAAAACAAAACAAAACAAAACAAAAAAAAAACTCCACCATTTTGTTTGTTAAATTCTGTTCTCCTTTTAGGAGGTTATAGCACTCAAGCTCTGTGCCATGTGACCATTCACTTCATGAATTTGTCTTAGGCTACAGTGCTGCCCTGTCATACAGAAGAGACTGTGTGAAACCAAGCTCAAGCTGGCCATGGGAAAATACATAAGTGGCACAGCAGGTAGTGACATGCTCAGGGTCTTGCTTTTGTTACCTTACTATGAGTCCCTTACCCAAACCTATACCCTCATGGGGGCATTATTATTACATGATTAACAGATCTGGCCTTGTTTATAGACTTTTTCATATGTCAGTACAATTAAAGAGCCAGTTACTCTAATGTCCTCTGAGCTTTGGAGGCCAAACTTAGACAATATGTTTGTTTGCCTTAAGAGAAGTATTATTAAAGTATGTATCTAGAAGAATGAAAAGGCAAGCAAGTTGACAGTTGCATCAAATGATAAAAAACTTAGGTATCATGAGATTTCAGAGTTGTTACACAAGTAACACAAGAAAGAAGTCTGAGGCAGAGCTTTGGCATAGGACTGTTGTATTAGAGATACAGTGCAAAAATTGTTTGTTTGGCAGGCAAGCCAACCTATTCCATGGGTGCTAGGCAACCCTTTTCTTTAGCTATCTGTAAGCCAGCTCAGTGAGCTAATTAACTCAGTGGCCATGACTTTAGAAGTTGAGGTTATTACACATAGACTAAACGTTATAGCTTTATTTATATCATGACTGAATTGGTTATCGTTACTAGTGAAAACTAACCTGCCAATCATAGGTCTTTGTTTTGAGTCCCTTCATTGCTTGGTAGAAAAAAGCCATCCATCTGGTAACATGTTGACCACATTTGCTCTTTTCTATCAGTGAAGGGGTACCAAATTGTCTTCATAGTTAAAAAAAAACAAACAAACAAACAAACAAAAAAAACAACAACAACAAGTAAATGAGCAAAACCCCTTTCCTTGCTTGCTGTAAATGCTTCATCTGATTTTCTCGGTCAGTGTTCACTTCATGCTGTAAGGTAACCTACACAACCTTGCCTTTATCCCAGAAACCTGCCAGCCAAATAGCCTAAATCCAAGAAGGTAGTAGAGGGTCTATGGTTTTATTATATATACTCATCTAAGAACACAAAAATCTCTTATCATACTATCTATTAGATATATAGTTAGACATCTTGGGTATAGCACCTGTAGATTTAAGCAGCTTTCTTACGTGATGCAATATATGCTCTGTGTGAGTGACCACATATGGCATATTTCTTCTACAGCTAGAATATCAGAGCATAGGGCCTAGGGACCCTAATAGAGTAGATTTACATACTACTATTCCAGATAATCCTCTTATAAATATTATATTTCCTCCTCCTGCATCTGCCATTATAATCATTTCCTAAGGAAGGAAAAAAAACACACTATCAGACTACAAATTGGTTCCATCTAATTGTGAGCTCAGATTGTCATTTTCCTTAAGCCATTGATTCCACAAGCAGAAAGGCTGTTCCTGAGTGTGATGGCTATTCAGCTCTATCTATTAACAAGAAATGAGCTTCTACAACACAACTGTGGTTAAGAAGGTCATGAAGAATCCAGGAGACTGAAATCTCCAAACATAGTAGTCAGAAGAACGCTCCTCATTTTCAGTTGATGATTATACACACACACACACACACACACACACACACACACACACACACACACACACATATATATATATATGTTTACAATAAGTACAACTTACTAATACAAGGATAGTGGCAAGTATGAATGTTTTCATTTTTACTTATTCATGTATTAAACAACATATAATTATTTTCCCACTCTTTTTTTTTTTTTCTTTTTTTGTATAAGTAGTGTGGCTGATGGTTAAACTCGAACATGAATCCTTTAGGACTATAACACAAAATAGCACAGCCTGTCTGGTTCAGAAAACAAAGACTTTTTTTTCACAGTTATAGATTAGTGTGGTGTTCAAGATCAAGCACTACTCAGAGATGGTTTCTTACGAGACAGCACCCGGGACATAAGACAGGCTAGAAGTGATGGCGTCTGTGGAAATCCTAGGACGTGAGAGGCTGAGGATTTTGAGTTCAAGGCCAACGAAGCACCACTTTTTGTAAAAAGTTTTTTTTTTTTTCAGATTTTATTACAGTTTTTCTTCCTAAGCCATTGTTTTTTTTTTTTTTTAAACAGTTGATTTGTTTTGATCAAATGCAGTTTTATTATTCTTGATTTTAGATAGGCAAGTCCATTTCAACCTTTCATTTCTTGCGGATTTTATCTTCTTCTCTCAGAATTATTGTATGATTCTCTAAAACAGTATAGTAGAAGAAATTAGAAAAATACTTTTTCAATTTCAAATGTATCGATTTAAGTTATATGGTAGATAGTTAAATTATGTATTGGATCAGCTTAGTTTTCCAGTATCTGAGGCAGCCACTGTACTAATGAGTGGAGTGTGTCCTTCAATATACTTTCAGCTACCTATCAGGGTTAGGTAAACTTAATGCTAGAGACTTTCAGTAATGGACAAAGTTTTAAAAGTCTGTGGAGTACTCCAGGGCTATGCACAAAAGCCATATCTGGACACGTAAAGTAGAAAATGGAAACAATTTACGTATCTTGATAATTCTAATAAACGTTCTAACATTTACCTCAATTACCTTGGGTCTGCAAGAAAATATATTCATCTTTGGATTAGTCTGAAAACTGCCTTAGTGTTTTATTCCAATTTACATGTCCAGATATTGCTTGGGGGCAGTAATAGTAGTGATGGCTTCCATTATGTACCAGGCACTATTAGGTGATTTTCATATATTATTTCTAACCCTCATCCCAACTCTACAGCCAGGCATTGTTATTCTCATTTTACCCGTGAGGAAACGAAGCCCAGAGAGGTTACGGAATTTATAGAGAACTTGAAGTAGTAATTTTCTTTGAAGAAAATTGGCAAAATGATGAAAGAAAGCAATACATGTTGCTAAGTCTCAGGAAATGAATAAATGCTTGCAACATTGTTTGCCACTTTGTAAAGTCGGAAAGTAAAGCCCAAAGTCCTTTTGTCCATGCTGCTTCTCACTAGCTGTGCTGGCATCTGAAGGGTACTGCTGTTGGTTTCTGCTGGCTTTGTGACTGTACATCGTTTCTATGCTTGCTCCTTTTACTTTACTTTTTCTGAAAGTTTCATTTCATTTTCCAAATATTCACGTGACTAAGCTGAGAAAAAAGAAAATCTTAAAAATAAAAACAGGAGATTAAAAAAAAAAACATTTAAAATGGTATATGTCGAAATATCAAGCTACAGCCTTTTTCCAAGGCAGTAATTTATACAAGCAGGCTGTATTGGAATGCGTTAGCGTGCTAAGATTTTGACAGAGGCAGCTTGTGTTGCACAAATCCCTTGAATTTTGATGGGATTGTGATTACACCCTGAAAAAAAGAAGAAGAAGAAGAGTCTGAATACCAATTTTAGAAAGCCAGAAAGTGTTTAATGTCTCATTGTTTGTACTGAGATTCTAAATCACATTCAAGTTGATGACTCTGATCTTCATATCAATGCACAAATGGAACAGGAGATAAAAGCCAGGAAAGCTGTTTTCTGAGCGAGACTCTGATTCTGTTCTCATGTTACCAGCAAGAGACCATTTGGGATATTTAAGCCTCAGGTTGAGCGCTTCCCATTTGTTCAAGCTCCTCCGTGTTTGAAATGGGTTTTCCCTTTAGGGAGCCCATCCATTTGAACAAGTGCTACAGCAGATCAAAAGACATGGGAGGAGGTATTTTTTTTTTTTTTTTTTGGCAAAATAACGTAGCCTTTTAGCACAACATTGTCTGTTGTCTACTGAATGTGCTTTTTTTTTTTTTTTTTTTTTTTTTTAAATGGTTGGAGTCTGTTTTCCAGTAAGTGTCAGGTTTTTTCTTTTCCATGTGGTAAATGGCTAGCAGCCACCTTGAGAACATTTGAAACGAAAGCTGGTGTTACAGCATTGAGCTTCTGAGCTAGATGGTACAGTTTATTAAATATCTACCAAATTGTTCATTGCATTGGATTTATTATTCAATCACTTTTTATGTTTTTTTTTTTGTTTTTGTTTTTTGTTTTTGGCTGTTTGAGAAACACAAATCTTAATTAAAGGCTTTACTTTTTAAACTTAAAAAGACGCCTTGTTAATTGTTAGTCCATGTGTAGGGGTGTTCTGACTGCATGTATGTATGTGCACCATATGTGTGCCTCGGGCTTGGGGAGGCCAGAAGAAGGCACTGGATCCCTGAAACTGGAGTTACAGGAGTCTGAGCTGGCGCATGTGTATTGTGGACCAGCACTGGGTCCTTTGGGACAGCAGCTACTGCTTTTAACTGTGGAGCCATCTCTCCAGTCCCTCCTTTTAAAAGCGGCTGTTTCTTGTCAAAACATTTTGTTAAAAATACTTTGGAATTCTTAAAACAACCATGCCTCTAGTTTTTGTTTCTTTTTATCAAAACAAAAGGTGGGGGTATCAGCTTCTTGGAGCTATTTTTACCTTAAAATTACTTTAAGCGGGGGTGGGGGTGGGGGGGGGGAGGTGGAACGAGGGTGGGGCGGGCACTCTAAACTCAGATCAATAGAAGCCAGGGGACACTACAAATGGTGACACAGATCCATTTTACATGTTCTTTATTTGCAAGAATCTTGATCACAAATTCTTGGCTGTGTTTAGTGTTAATCCAATGCCAGACAGTTAGAAACAGCACAGTAAAAAATTTCCTTTGTGGGAAATAATAAAAAACTAAAACAAGGAGGAAAACAAGCGATGAACGTGTGTTCCTTCTCTGTTCCCCTAGAAAAGATTTTGGCATGGCCCATGCAGTTCTCCTCGTGCTATCACTGGCAATCGTCACCAATCATGGATAATCATCTACTTCCAACATGAAAAAAGATTTGGCCAAGGTGCAACTAGAATGAATTCTGCTGCATCCCTGGGGCCATGGCTGGAAACACGCATGCTCTTTTTTCCTGTCTGCTATCTTCTGACACTGTGATGGAACATCGGAACAACTATAGAGATTATGTGTGCGAACAAGTACATTTCACCTTCCGCTCATTTGAGAAAACTCTCTGTCTTTAGGTTAAGGTTTTCTTTGCCATTAAACAATTTTGGTTAGAACTCTTGTCTTCCCTTAGATTCTATTTAAGTTGTGTTTACGTATGTCTCTAGAGCTTGCCTTTCATAGTGCTTGGCATGATTCGTTGGATAACAACTTACGGATTTAAAACCAAACTATTTTCTTTTCCACTGTTGACATACTTCTTTAAATTTTTAAAAATTTTACATTAATTTATTTGCTTATTCATCTTACATCCTGATTGTAGCCTTCTCCCTCCTCTCTTCCCAGTCCCACCCTGCCTCTATCTCCCCAGCCCCATTCCTCAGAAAAAGGGAACCCTGTCTATCCACCTACCCAGCTCATCAAGTCGCATTAGGACTGAGCTAGTCCTCTTCTCCAGTGGCCTGACAAGGCAGTCCCACCAGGGAGAAGTGATCAAAAAGCAGGCAACAGAGTCCATGTCAGAGACAGCCCCTGCTCCCCTTACTAGAGGACCCACATGAAGCCAGAGCTTCCTATCTGTACATCTGTGTAGGGGGCCTGGGTGAATGGACTTTTCTCAAATGCATAGGTCACTGCACCATGGATGAACTCTCTCCAACAATCATATGGTTATTAACATTTTATGTGTAATATGGAACTCCAAATTAAAGAGGCAGCACATGCTTACTTATCTTAGATGTGGGCTGAAAAGCCCTGATTTCATTATTCCTGCAGTGAAGCTATATTAACCATTATTAGGTCTAGATAAGTGTTTTAACTTGATAATGATGAGATATGATAGGTATTGATTTGTATTCAGAAGTTTAGGTACACCAAAGATAGGAAAGATATTTTCTTCAAGGCTGCCAAATACAAATTGCCAAAACACTAAGAATGTAACATTTATATAATTCTAGATTGTGTCATGGTTCTTCTTGTTGTACGTAGTTTATTGTAAATATGTGTAATAATATAAATATATATGTAAATAACAAAAATAGTTAATAAAAATATTTTGTTTTCAACTATTTTTATTCCTGTTAAAGTAACAGCTAAAATTTGAGTATATACTGATATAGTAATTTGCATTTTTGAATGCACATTGGATCCTTGCTAAATAGTTGTTGAGACATTTGATTAATTGACCTCCGTCCTTGTGGCTGGAGAAGCAAGGAGGTGATTTATCACCCTGAGTTTTGCCTTTGCTTTTTACGATCTGAGTTTCTGGTGTTTTATTTCAATTGGCAGGTTTATCATAGTCTTAGAATCTTACACTTAAGAGTAAAAACAGGAAATTTAATTTCTGTGGTAAACTATTTTTCATGCTTAATCAATTATCCTTTACCACTAGTTTTTCATTTTCCTAATATCATTGTCTTTAGATTATGATTTATATT